>NC_135237.1:34363380-34670047 GCF_051348905.1 Ranitomeya variabilis
ATGCTTTTCTACAGATTTATATCATTATAACAATTACAGATATATGATGAGAAGCCTTGATGCTAGTGTGAACAGCGCCTTTGTGCCTATATGGTAAGAAAAGGAGCTGCTGCAAATGGATCTTCTTCAGCATTAATGCCCCTCCTAGATCTATTAGCTGACAGGTTTATTTCACCGTGTACTCGGCCTAAAAAAAAAAAAGCCCAACTAGTCTCTGAAGCTCCTCATCATTAATGGAGATGGAAGTCTGATGCTTGTGCCGTATTAGAAAGAGACAGGAGAGCCGAACCTGGAAACTCAATCCGTCCCCTCTAATAATGGCTCCTGAGAGGATGAAACCAGATCGTGGTGGCACAGAAAGGGGTATAGAAAGTGCTCCGTTCTACCCGACTGGGCCGTGACCTTGCATAAAGGAGGCCGTGAAGGACGGCAGAGCAGATGGGAAAGGCAAGGGCAATGTAATAGCTTCATGCTTAGCGAATTAGATAATTATGAAGTCCTAAATTAAATCTATTCCATGGAGAAAATTCTTTACAGTTAGGCAGGACTATATCTGTACCAGGGGCCATCGAGGAAAGCGACGGGACCCCCATTTGGGAGGACGGAGCATATCCAGGGATTAAGATGCAGTTGCGGCGTACAATTGGCTTATGTGCCGGCAGAGATCCCTGCATATACGTCAATAGTATTGGTTACCTCCTGTCTATCCACTATGGGTGGCTAGAGATAAGCAAAATGATTCCCAGGACCAGGGGCCACGTGGGAATCAGAGCCCGGCAAACTTCTTGCAAAGTATCAGGCATGCCCAGATGGCAAAGGAGGTTACTAGAAGTGTGGCCCTGTATAGAGGAAGGCATAACATTGGTGCAAACTGGGGTCCGAGAGATAAGGGGTCCACTTCCGCCTCCAGAGCAGCAAGCAGCTTCAAAGGGGCTGCATTATCATGAGCTATTGGACTGCAAATGGCCCATATTCTGTTCTTGCACAGGGGGTCTCTCCTGTAATTTGCAGTTTTTCTCTGCACAGAGGAGCAGTGGTGTGTGCAAGAATAACTGTGACCAAGAGGCAGGAATGAAGCCCCCTCATTTTTAGGATCCCAGAAGCAGGACCCCCACTGACCATAAAGTAATGGCATGTACTAGCAATGTGCCGTCATTTACTAACATGGGAGTACCCCATTCATTTGTGAGCTGGTCATATCTAGTGCAGGGTAAGAGCAGGAGGGGCTGCAGTCCTGTACTTTTCCTAAAGAAAACAGCCAGACTCACCCGCGCCACCTCCTCCTCAATCTTCTCATGGAATCGCTCCTCCACCAGCTGATTTAAGTCCTCCGGATCCTTCTCCTCTGGGATGGGATACAATGCGGGCTCCTGGAAGCTGCCATGGAGGATTTCTTGCTTGGCCTTTGTCCGGTGGATGATCTCCTGTTTCTCTTTGTTGTGTTCCTCGGTCAGTTGGGCTCGGAGATGATCCAGTTCCGCTTCATGCTGCCTCCTTAAAGCGTTTACTTCTTCCACATACTTAGAGTAAAGAGCCTGCCGCAGGGCCTGCAACTGCTGGGAGATGAGACCGAAGGGCTGACGCAGAGAACGATCCCCCATTTGTTCATCGTCCTATTCCGCAATAGAAAAAAAAAGGATTTAGAAGCAAATTTACAAGTAACGATATTTGCACCTTAATACATTAATTGTACAGCATGGATCTCCCCCACCTATGGCTCGCAGGTATCCCCCCCAACCTGTGGCTCGTAGCCCAAGTGAGCGTCCACAGTGCACTGCTGCAGTCAATACCTGCGACGGTGCAATGAGACAATGGTTCCCTGCTCTACCACTCACCTTCATGTAGGCCACTAGTCTCTTTAGGGGGCACGCATAGGATGTGACATGCCGACAATTGCATTGCTCAACCTGTGCTTGGACACTAAAAGTCAACGCTGATGGGGGGTTTGGGGCTACTGGAACATAATTTTTTTTTTTTTCTTTTTCTGACGGGGTGCTTGGACTATTCTTTCTTTTACAGGGACCTTGGGCCATTATTCCTTTCAAAGGGGGACCTCCGGCCATTGTTTCTTTCAAAGGGGGACCTCCGGCCATTGTTTCTTTCAAAGGGGGACCTCCGGCCATTGTTTCTTTCAAAGGGGGACCTCGGGCCATTGTTTTTTTCAATGGGGGACCTCCGGCCATTGTTTTTTTTTTTTTTTTTTTTCAATGGGGGACCTCCGGCCATTGTTTTTTTCAATGGGGAGACCTCCGGCCATTGTTTCTTTCAAAGAAGGACCCGGGGCCATTGTTTCTTCCTGCCACTAGCGGATCCAATGTGAACAGCAGACGCATTTCGACACCATCATATGCACACAGTGCATCCAGTGAGTAAATGTACACGGCGCCTTATTTGCGGTGTATTTTTTCAGCAGCACAAAAAAGTACCAGTAATGGAGATCTACATGTTAAGTATTATTTCTGCATATATACACGGGATGCGGCTTTCCAAATATGCCGAGCGCCAATTCTTTTTTTTTTTTTTTTTTGGACTTCACTCTAGAAATGCACAGGATGAAGTCTGCGGCAACTGCGATCAAAATCGGACCATGTGCAAAAAAAAAAAAGAAGAAGAACTGGGTCTTGCACCACTTTTGCATGCAGTGTCCCATTAATGACAGATAAAAGAAATGTTACTATGGGAATAAAAAAAAATAGAAATAAAGTAAAGAAAAACAAACGCCGATGACGCAATGGTTTGTACGTGGACACTTACCGCCTGCTCACACCGTACACAAGTCACTTATGAACCTCGGCGTTTCTGCTAGTGAATGATCCTGACCTGCTGATTCCAGGCTGCAGCGTAGCTCCCTGTGCATACCTGTTACCAGGGCAGGGCTCGCAGATGGAGTCACCCAAACAAAAGGCCAATATCAAACACCACCTTCCTTATTTACCTTTATCATATCGCTAGATGGAGCAACAACGCTCTGGAATATGGCAGCTTCCTCCGGGCCGAGCTCCGCCGCTGCCTCCGCCGCTCTGCACAGCTCCCTGAGAACAATGCACGAGTCACAAAAACAGCAAGAATCAAGTGACAGCGGGGAAATGAAGGAACGGCAGCGATAATCTGCACGACCGGCGTCTGTCTAATGCCCGGGACCTGTTATTTCACCGTGACACCGGATACATTATCACAGAACAGATTTATTGGCGTCTATCTTACATTAAGGTGAACTCAAAATGTAGTTATTAATCTATACTTTGCTGTCACTGAATGGAAACATTCATATTACTATTCAAAGGCTTAAAGAAAACTCCTGAGCCCAGATACAGTTTGTATAAAAAACAAGTTGTGGACTAGTTGAGTGCTGAAGGTTTTCCTTTTCTATATTTTGGCTTTTTTCCTTTGAGCACCACATAAATTTCAAAAGAGTGCACCACTTTTGACCTGACTACTACAAGATACAGTTTGTTTACATAAATAAACGAAAAATAATAATATGAATTTTACTCACCCTCCCCAGGTCCATTGTAGGGTCTCTGTCTATTAGTGTTGGAGACTCAGAACTGGACCTGGGAAGGGTGAGCACATTAATCTAGTTTTTTTCCCTGCCAAGAGATGCTGAATTGGTGCACTGGAAAGGGGATAATTTCCTGCACACTTGGAGGTTCGACTTCATCACCCCATCCAGAGAAGGAGACTCTGAGGACCCCCGTCTCCATGGGGCAGAGGTCGAGTGTGCACCCCTCTACTCCACTCATTCTCTATGGGACTGCTAGAGACAGCAGAGCGCTGTACTCAGCTTTTCCCAGCACTGCCATAGAGAATAACTGCAGCGGAGGGGTGCACGCCTCCCCCATGTGCAGGGCATTGCAGTAGCTTAGGAATTAATTGTTTTGACCACTCATATAGTAACAGTTAGTGGCCGTAACCATGGATACCCAAGCTACTGCAATGCATTGCACCTGGCTAATCAGAAGAACTATGTTAGAATTCTAATTGGACGTATTTGCTAATATTATTATTATTAGACCTACTACATATTGGGATAGGATCTTGGAGATGAACTACCCCTTTAAATCCAGGATATCAATTTAGTATTCCGCGCGGCTTTGAAACTCATTTTTGAGATATGCTTCTTCTCTCCCATCTATTGCTGGAAAGAAGGTAAGTGGATAGATCTCAATCCCGTGTCTGCCCCTGTCTTATGAGGGATAGTCCCATCATCTCACCTGTCCCCCAGAGACCCGGCAGAGACGTCCTGGAACTTCTCCTGAAGATGAATTATCTCTGCAGAGAATCGGTCTTCATTTTCCTTCAGCTTTTGCTGGAAATACGATCGCAGGTGCTCGATCTCTCGCGTGTGCTCCTCTTCGAGCTGCGCTCGTTGCTGACTGAACTCACTTTTCAGTCTCTCCGTTTCTCCTGACGCCGCGACCAGGGAAATCACGGCGTCCTGGACACCTGAGAAGACCAATTAAGGTTTAGATTTACTGCTGGCGACTGGGAAAAAAATTCTGTTTCACAGTCCAGACGATAGATGTGTGTGGTTATAAGCTGCATGAGGTCGTCCCCTTAATGATGGGGCATATCGCTCCTGAAATGCTCTGTCCCATCACTGAGGGAACTGTGCAGACATTCAATAGCTGCATACTGTAGTTCCCTCCTTCTCCACTTATCTCTATGATCAGAGAAGAAACCGGAAGATGAACGATCAATGCTCGGCCTCCTTTTATAGCCAGGTTATCCCTAAACTTCCCCAGACTACCAGGGATTGTTACATTAACCCCGGTTCTATCCTAGACCACCAGGGATACGACTATTCATACCATTATCACTCTAGACTGCCAAGGATACTGACATTACATCCTTTATTCCCCTAGAACACCAGGGATCTGAATACCATTACTAACCTAGACCACCAGGGATACAGACATTATTTCCTTCACTGCCCTAGACCACCAGGGATCTTAATATTAACACAATTACTACCCTAGACCACTAGGGATTCTGACCTGTGCACTTCCATGGCCACTAGTAACACTTACAACCCCAGATCAGTATGTATATGGGTATTCACCCTTTCACTGCCATACATTATTGGGGATTCTGACACTGACCACTTTACTCCCCTATATCACCAGGATGTAAACATTTACCACTCCATTGCACTAGACCGCCAGGGATGCAAACATTTAGGCTATGTTCACACAGTGCAGATTTGCGGTTTTTTAGCGTTTTTGCGCTATAAAAACGCTATAAAACCGCAAATAATCTGCATACATTAAGCATCCTATCATTTTTAATGAAATCCGCAATTTCTGTGCACATGATGTGCGTTTTTCCGCATGAAAAACACATTGCGGTAAAAAACCGGACATGTTCATTAATTTTGCGGTTTTTTCGCGGTTTTCCCACTGTCTAATGCATTGGGAAATGTTTGGGAAAAACCGCGTCAAAAACGCGTCAAAACCGCGTCAAAAACGCGCAAAAAAACGCGCAAAAAAACGCATGCGGTTTTTATGCGGAAATCTGGCAGAAAATGTCCGGATTTTCACAGGAATTTTCTGCATCAATTCCTGAACGTGTGTATGGGGCCTTACCCCTTCATTGCACCCCCTCATTTGCACTTGACCACCAGGAGGCAATATTTCCCCCTCCACTGAACTAGACCAACAGGGATGCAAACATTTACCCCTCCATTTCACTAGACCACCAGGGATGCAAGCTTTTAGCCCTGCATAGCACACTAGACCTCCAGGATGTAAACATTTACCCCTTAATTTTGCACACTAGACCACAATGATGCAAATATGTACCCCTTCATTGCACACTAAACCACCAGGATCCAGGATGTAAACATTTACCCCTCCATTGCACACTTGACCACAAGGATGCAAACATTTACTCATCCGATGCACTATACCACCAGGGATCCAAACATTTACCTCCCATTGCACTAGTCGACAAGGGATGCAAACATTTACTCATCCATTGCAAAAGACCACCAGGGATGCAAACATTTACCCCTCCATTGCACTAGACCACAGGGATGCAAACATTTACCCCTCCATTGCACTAGACCACCAGGGATGCAGGCAATTACCTTCAGTGCACTAGAACTGGATGCTACATATTATATTTACATCTAGGCTGTGTGGGTTTCACAGAATGGCTAGTGCAGTCTTTACAGGGGCTGTCTGGTTTAGAAACCCCCTATAAGACATTCTCAATTAACAAAGAGGGGTTGCTTATGGCAATTTCATTTATAAACCAAGGCGGAGAGCAGCTATAAGGAGCATCTCCCACCCAAGAGGTCCCGGGACATCTGCGCATTAGACATACAAGACTTATATGATTGGATCCCGTGTAATGCCTAGTTTCCCCTGTGGAGGCGCTGCAGGGAAATATAACACTTGCTTCTGATAAATGGGGGTCCAATCAGGACGGCGCCCGGAGATCATTATACCACTGTGTAGAATTCTCCACTAATAGCGGATGACCCAGTAATAATGTGAACACCCTCTAACGTCTTCCAAAAAGTTGTATTGCAGTTTATAGAACAAGGGATCAGACAATGGCAGGTTCAAGTTCATTACAAGGAACAATAAACAAAAGTTTAAAAAAAAATGAATCTATTTTCACATAAAAAAAAAAAAATTGGTATTGCTGCATCCGTAAAAGTCTGATCAAAATATAAAATTATTTAACACAAATGGTAAACGCTGTAAAATAAGAAAAAAGTGATGCTCCAGAACTGCAGTTTTTCAGCACCGCACTGCCCCCAAAAATGCAATTAAAAAATATTGTATGTCCACCAAATCGCTGCAAATAAAAACTTATGATTATCGTGCAAAAAAAATAAATAAATATAAATAAAAAAACAAGCCCTTACTCTGTTTCATAGATGGAAAAATAAAAAGTTACAGGTCTCACAAACCACATTTTTTTCTTGTTACGTTTTTATAAATTTACGATATTTTTTTTTGAACCACTAAAATAATAAACAAAACTATACAAGTTTGGTATTGCCGTAATTGTACTGATCTGGAGAATTTTGTCGCCAGGTCATTTTTACTGTACAATGAGCGCCGTCAAAACAAAACACACAAAAAAACAAAATGTAGGAACCGCATTTATTTTTTTTCAACATTTCATTTTTTTCTCAGTTTTTTTGGTGCATTGTATAGTAAAAAAAAAAAAATATGCCGGTGTCATTCAAAAAGTACAACTCGCCACACAAAAAAAACAAGGTTGATAGAAAAAGAAAAAAAAAATGGTTATTGGAAGAAAAAAAGAAAAGTGCAAAAATGAAAATCATTGGGAAAAAGTTATAAGTAGCGACTAGCCACAATATTTTTTTCCCATTGTTTTGGAAGTGATTGGAGGACAAAAACAGTCATGAAAGAAAATCGAGGCAGCAAAGTTTACTTCAATTACTGGGAGCAATGGAAAATTTTTTTATAAAATGTGTCCCTTTCCCACGTTCCATGGGCATTTACCTGTCTGGCTCGGTGCAGAATTTTGCAAATCGATCACAATCTGAGTCACCGGGGTAATTTCTGTCTCCTCTTTTGTACCTTGAAGATCTCCTGTCTGAAAAAAAACAATATATGAAACCAATGAATATGCATCTATGAACAGATACAACAGATGTGCGAGAAAAAAAAAACAAAAAAAAACAAATACGACTTCAATGAGTCAATGGAGATTTGATTATTAATTTCCTTCTGGGGAAAGACGGACAGGACACAATGTGACCGGCTGTATGTCGCCTGCTGCATTCATTTGCATCTAAGTGTTTATCGTGATGTACATTATCTGCTCACTTGTAATAAAAGACAAAGAGATATGTGGAAATTTATCCAATTAATAACCACCATGTATTAGTATATGTCGGTAGACACTAAATATATAGGTTCAGTTTAATGGGAATGTCTCACAGATAACCCAGAGAAAAGACGCTCATACCTGGCTGTTTGTTGTTTGCAAATCTGCATCAAAGTATAACATTTTATTTAAAAAATAACGTCACTTTATGGCTAAAAGAGTAAGTAATATCTCAGGATGCGAAGAGTTCATAGAGGTCACTCGTGACTTTATACAAGTATCAGCACACATTCTACAGAAGTAAAGAAACAAAATTTGATGCGATCTATATACCAACAAATATCTGAGCTCAGGTAGGTCCTGATTAGAAGCAGAAATAAGAAAGATATGGTTCACCCTATAAAAGTGAAAATTAGGGGGCATATATCTTTTCTGTGAATGAAATATAGGAGTGATAACATGAAGAAAAGTTCCTGTATTTTCTCCCCACAGGATCACTGGATACTTTACAAGGGGAAGGGTGACAGTAACAGGCAGTGAGATATAAGAGGGGTAATAACATGAAGAAATGTTCCTCCATCCACCTCCTTGGGGGTCACTGGATACTTCACAAGGGGGAAGTGGACAGTATCAGGCAGTGAAATATAAGAGGGGTGATAACATGAAGAAAAGTTCCCCCATCCACCTCCTTGGGGGTCACTGGATACTTCACAAGGGGGAAGTGGACAGTATCAGGCAGTGAAATATAAGAGGGGTGATAACATGAAGAAAAGTTCCTCCATCCACCTCCATGGTGGTCACCGGATACTTCACGAGGGAAGTGGACAGTATCAGGCAGTGAGATATAAGAGGGGTCATAACATGAAGAAAAGTTCCTCCATTCACCTCCTTGGGGGTCACTGGATACTTTACAAGGGGAAGATGACAGTAACAGGCAGTGAAATATAAGAGGGGTGATAACATGAAGAAAAGTTCCCCCATCCACCTCCTTGGGGGTCACTGGATACTTCACAAGGGGGAAGTGGACAGTATCAGGCAGTGAAATATAAGAGGGGTGATAACATGAAGAAACGTTCCCCCATCCACCTCCTTGGGGGTCACTGGATACTTCACAAGGGGGAAGTGGACAGTATCAGGCAGTGAGATATAAGAAGGGATGATAACATGAAGAAAAGTTCCTCCATCCACCTCCATGGTGGTCACCGGATACTTCACATGAGGGAAGTGGACAGTATCAGGCAGTGAGATATAAGAGGGGTGATAACATGAAGAAAAGTTCCCCCATCCACCTCCATGGGGGTCACTGGATACTTCACAAGGGGGAAGTGGACAGTATCAGGCAGTGAGATATAAGAAGGGATGATAACGAAGAAAAGTTCCTCCATCCACCTCCATGGTGGTCACCGGATACTTCACATGAGGGAAGTGGACAGTATCAGGCAGTGAGATATAAGAGGGGTCATAACATGAAGAAAAGTTCCTCCATTCACCTCCTTGGGGGTCACTGGATACTTTACAAGGGGAAGTTGACGGTAACAGGCAGTGAAATATAAGAGAGGTGATAACATGAAGAAAAGTTATTCCATCCTCCTCCCTGGGGTTCACTGGATACTTTACAGGGGGAAGTTGACAGTAACAGGCAGTGAGATATAAGAGGTGATAACATGTATTCTCTCCCCTAGAGTCACTATATGCTTTACATGGGAGAAGACAGCTGTGAGTGGTAAAAGAGATGATAACATGAAGAAAAGTTACCGAATCCTCATTTTGGGGTCACTGGAGACTATACAAAGGGGTAAGGTGAAAAGTAAAAGAGCTGGTGAAATGAAGAAAAGTTCCTGCATCCTCCCACCTGGGGTCACCGAATGCTTTACAGAGGACAAGCTAGCAACAGAATGTGAATTGTAATAGGAGAGATAACATGAAGAAAAGCTCCTCTATTGTCTCTCACAAGGTCACTGGATGCTTTAGATGATGAGGAAAGGTGACAGTAACAGGTTGTGAGAGGTAACAGGTGATAACAAAGACAAGTTCCTGCAACCTCCCCTCCGGGGGTCACTGGACACTTTACAAGGGGGAAGGTGACAGCAACAGGCAGTGAGATGTAAGAAGGATGATAACATGAAGACAAGTTCCTGCAGTTTCTCCCATAGGGTCCCTGGATACTTTACATGTGGGAAAGTGGGCATGCTCTTAGCTTTTTATTTTTTTTTAATTTACCGACAGTATATAAAATGTGATTCTTACCCTCCGCACCCAACTGGAAATCTCGCTCATCCACTTGTATCCTTCCAAAAACCTTTGTAGAAGCGATTCCAGGTTTGCTTGTAGAGCTGCGGTGACATACAATACATGGTAAGAAGCAAAACAGAAAAAAATACACATAGAAAAATGTTCTTAACCCAAATTTTTGCATTTTGCAGAGGTTTTCAGCTGCAGGTCCGGATTAAACATTTTTGGTCAATTTGTGTATACAGCTCCTGAGCAGACGACTACTTCTCTTTCCAAAGAGTTTCTGCAGCAGCTGGCATAGGTACCATTAGGCTCTGCAGTAATTGTCGGAAAGTTTGAGAAGCTCTGAAGAAGCAGTAACCTATGGAAATTACTTTGCACGGCTGCTCTGTGTCGGTCCAACGTTCTGGAGTTGTCTGCCTCCTCAGCTGCAAGTTCCAAAATCGCCAGTCTCTCACCAAGAACCTGGATTAAAAAAATAACAAAGAAATAAAAAGAGAAGGAAGAAAAACCTTTAAAAAACCCTTTACGGAGTTACCGTATCTTCATCTTTTACATTTTTGACAAATTAACATGATATAAAAAAAAAAAAAAAAAAAAAAAAATGGAGCACCATGAGTTGTACCCTCCTTCCTCTATTGGACATTTAAAGGGTATAATTCCATCATTTTACATACGTTTGGTTAGGTAATAACTACAAAAATGGGCAACTTTTTAAAGGAGTTATTCACTTTGAAGACTTTTTTTGTACTTAAATACATGTATTTGGGGTTAAAAATGATTTTCCCAATTGGGTTTCATTGGAAATTTTGCACCGTTTGCCTCCTCTAACCACACTGTTGCTAACTGCAGAATGAGTTAACTGAGAATCTGTCAGCGAGCGCCTTCTAGATTCTGTTGGAAGAGTTTGTAGCTCTGTTATGTCTTTTTCCTGATTTAGGACTACAGACCACATCCAAGTTAAATGTGCAGGAAAGTAAAGAGGCTGTAAAAGAAAAAACGGTGCAAAACTTTTAATGAAACCCAATAGCAAAAATTAATTTTTAACCCATAATATACGCATAAGGAAAAACAAAATAAAAAAACAAGAGATGATTTTTTCCTGTGGTTGCGACCCCCAGTGATTACTGGGTCCGTGGTGGGTTTACTTGTGCGATGCTTTGCAGCCTTCATCCTGCGGACACCTTCCTCCTCACCTGATCGATATGATGGCATTCTTCGCTGATACTCTGCCGCAGCTTTTCTGTGAGGTCCTGGCAGGTTTTGCCGTCAGTAACTGTAAGAAACATCCGCACGTTATTCCAAACCTGAATCGCTGCAATAAACATTCACATTAAAGTCAGAAATAAACAGAAATAAAAACCGGAAATTACATGGGATGTTGTCAATTAAAATAAAAGGGAATTTTACAAAATCAAAGGGGATCAAGATGGAATCACCACGAACCATAAGGAATGCTGGCATTATCCCCTCCTCTACCCTGGACCATCAGGGATGCTGGCATTATGCCCTCCTCTACCACGAACCATCAGGGATGCTGGCATTATGCCCTCCTCTACCCCGGACCATCAGGGATGCTGGCATTATCCCCTCCTCTACCTTGGACCATCAGGAATGCTGGCATTATCCCCTCCTCTACCCTGGACCATCAGGGGTGCTGGCATTATCCCCTCCTCTACCCTGGACCATCAGGGATGCTGGCATTATCCCCTCCTCTACCTTGGACCATCAGGAATGCTGGCATTATCCCCTCCTCTACCCTGGACCATCAGGGGTGCTGGCATTATCCCCTCCTCTACCCTGGACCATCAGGGGTGCTGGCATTATCCCCTCCTCTACCCTGGACCATCAGGGATGCTGGCATTATCCCCTCCTCTACCCTGGACCATCAGGGGTGCTGGCATTATCCCCTCCTCTACCCTGGACCATCAGGGGTGCTGGCATTATCCCCTCCTCTACCTTGGACCATCAGGAATGCTGGCATTATCCCCTCCTCTACCCTGGACCATCAGGGGTGCTGGCATTATCCCCTCCTATACCCTGGACCATCAGGGGTGCTGGCATTATCCCCTCCTATACCCTGGACCATCAGGGGTGCTGGCATTATCCCCTCTTCTACCCCGGACCATCAGGGATGCTGGCATTATGCCCTCCTCTACCCCGGACCATCAGGGATGCTGGCATTATCCCCTCCTCTACCTTGGACCATCAGGAATGCTGGCATTATCCCCTCCTCTACCCTGGACCATCAGGGGTGCTGGCATTATCCCCTCCTCTACCTTGGACCATCAGGGATGCTGGCATTATGCCCTCCTCTACCCTGGACCCAGGGGTGCTGGCATTATCCCCTCCTCTACCCTGGACCATCAGGGGTGCTGGCATTATCCCCTCCTCTACCCCGGACCATCAGGGGTGCTGGCATTATCCCCTCTTCTACCCCGGACCATCAGGGATGCTGGCATTAACCCCTCCTCTACCCCGGACCATCAGGGATGCTGGCATTATCCCCTCCTCTACCCCGGACCATCAGGAATGCTGGCATTACCCCCTCCACTACCCTGGACCATTAGGGATGCTGGCATTATCCCCTCCTATACCCTGGACCATCAGGGAGGCTGGCATTATCCCCTCCTCTACCCCGGACCATCAGGGAGGCTGGCATTATCCCCTCCTCTACCCCGGACCATCAGGGATGCTGGCATTATCCCCTCCTCTACCCCGGACCATCAGGGAGGCTGGCATTATCCCCTCCTCTACCCTAGACCATCAGGGATGCTGGCATTATCCCCTCCTCTACCCTGGACCATCAGGGATGCTGGCATTAACCCCTCCTCTACCCCGGACCATCAGGGATGCTGGCATTATCCCCTCCTCTACCCTGGACCATCAGGGATGCTGGCATTATCCCCTCCTATACCCTGGACCATCAGGGAGGCTGGCATTATCCCCTCCTCTACCCCGGACCATCAGGGAGGCTGGCATTATCCCCTCCTCTACCCCGGACCATCAGGGATGCTGGCATTATCCCCTCCTCTACCCCGGACCATCAGGGAGGCTGGCATTATCCCCTCCTCTACCCCGGACCATCAGGGAGGCTGGCATTATCCCCTCCTCTACCCTAGACCATCAGGGATGCTGGCATTATCCCCTCCTCTACCCTGGACCATCAGGGGTGCTGGCATTATCCCCTCTCTACCCTGGACCATCAGGGATGCCGGCATTAACTCCTCCACTACCTGGACAGTCAGGGGGGTTGGAATTAACCCTCCACTACCCTGGACCATCAGCGAAGTGGGCATTAACCCCTCCACTAAGCTAGATCATCAAAGCAGTTGAATTTAACCCCTCAACTACCCTAGACCATTAGGAAAGCTGGAATTAACCCCTTCACTACCAAGTAAAGTGACAAACTCTTCTACTACCCTAGACTACCAGGAAAGCTGGCATTAGCCCGTCCATTACTCTAGACAATCAGAGAATATGTCATTAACCTCTCCATCACCCCAGGCCATCTAAGAGGCTGGAATTAACCACTTCGGTACCCTAGGCTATGAGGGAAATGGCATTAACCCCTCAAATACCATAGGCTAGCAGGGAAGCTGGCATTAACCCTCCACTATCCTAAACAATCGTGAAATATGGCATTAACCTCTCCACCGCCCGAGACCATCATGGAAAGCTCCATTAACTCCTTCATTACCCTTGACCACTAGTTATAACTTGCATTTCCCCTCTCTGCAGCCGCGGTATGCTATTTGATGGCTTTAGCTGGAAATGAAGACGAGCTCTGTCTGCACGTGGAGGCAAAATTAAGAATCTGTAAGAAATGACTCCATGCTCTTTTAGATTATATGTAGGAAATACAGCTGTGTAATGATAACATTTGCTGGCTAATAGAATTTGGGTTCCTTTTTAGGTTTTATTTTTCCTGCAGTGTAACCTTGGGAGTGTCTGTACAGATCCGGCCATATGCCCCGTGCACACATGGCTACCTGTCTGCGGCGGCGGCGGGCGGCTGAGTGATTCCTGCTGACGCAGCTCTTGCATCCTTTGTTCTTCGGCGGCGAGCAGGGACCCTCTCAGGCTGCGGAGCTCGTGCTCTTTCTCGGCTCGGAAGTTCTCACCGATCAGCTCCAGATGAGCCTTGTGGATCTGGGTAAGACTGATACGTTGTGCCTCCAGCTGCAGGACCAGATCAGCCTGCACCGTACGTACAAGGCAAGATAAAATTAAGAATCAACATATCAGAGGTCTGCATATTGTTCATCATCACATCCCAGTCCACATGCCAATATTGCAGTTTTTACACTAGCAACTAGAGCCAGTCAGAAGACACTTCCTCTTTTCTCCGGCTCACATTCCAGCTTTGCTGTGTAGATGTAGACTGGGACAGAATGAGCAGAGGACAGAGACTTAAGAACGGAATTATTGTACTGCTGAAGACCTGGAAAAAGCAGTATAGTGACACCGTACAGGTAGGGAAGCTGCATACAAAGCTTTGTCTCCTATATGGGACAGTTTTGTTTTTTTTTGCAGACTGGATTAGCCCTTTGACAATTAAAGAATGAAAAGAAAAAAAATACTTGCATTTCCCAATAGAAAACAATTCTTTAAAAAAAAAAAAACTGAAATTTTTATTTCAATGAAATTTTTACAAAAAACAATTCTGGAGCATTTTTCTACATCGTGACGCTCCCCTGTTATTACTCCTAAAAATTTCTAAATAAACGAACAATTGAGCATTACCATTTACCTTGACAAAGGGGTGTGTCTCTACACTGGGAGCATTGATTGGACAGTGTCAGACAGTATAGGGACACCCCACAACTGGTATCACCTAGTTGGCACTTTAATTATAAATTCTAGGAGGAGTAACAGAGGAACGGCACAAAGCAGAGTGATAAGAAAAGATGCTCTTGAATGGTGACCTTATGGTTTTATGGATAAGCGATGGCCATCTGTAAACGAACCTAAATCTGCTGCAGAACAAAAAAAAAAAAAAAACAGCAAGTTGGAATTCTTTACATGTATTTCATTACGCAGGAACTGAAACTGTGCATGTAAATGGCCATCGGCTGAGTCATAGAAACAATTACTATCCCTACAGAGGAACAAAGAGAGAATACGTAAGGACTGAAATCTATCTGCCTGGGAAGCCACACGAAACAGCTAAAGACCAGCAATTGTGGACACCTAATTAGACGTAATGGACAAAATGTTTCAAGATTGATTTGTCGTTATTCTGTATGAATAAAAATAAATAAATACGGTATCTGTATGAAGTGTCCAAAAGACATCGCTTCAATGACATTAAGCGGGAAAAAAAAAAAATATTATTATTTACTCATTAGTGTTAAAGTTTCGTCACTAAACAAGACGAGTTTGAGAAACGTTTTCGAGTCGAAACGTTGAGTCATTTTTTCACTTGGGAGTGAAATCACCTGGGGGGAAAGTTCAATCGCTTCAAAGAACCTTGAAAAAGTCCTGCATGGAGCAGCGGTGTGCATGCTCGACCTCCAATCCATTAACTGCTGTTAAAACAGACTACAGTCCTCCGCTATATACAACACTATCACACATACCTCCGCTCCATACAATGAGGGGTTCCACAAACCCTGCTTCCTGGGATCTAGAGCACTGTTTCTGGGAATCCCATTTGGATCCCCCAGCGATGACCAAGTTATCCTCTAGCCTACAGATGGGGGTTAACTAACTTACAACTTTTATATAAGCACCGATTATCATCGATCGACTACTCTACCGGAAGCAATCTTGGCCAGAAACTCTAACATCTGCATGGACTGTATGAAAAGTTCTTTAGAACAAACGTTGGCCGCATCCACTTCTTGCTGCCTGGTCAACACATGCACTTAAAAAAAAAAAAAAAAAACCCTGTGTGGATCGCAACGTGCTGGACACGTGATAATAAAACTATTTTATTAAAGTGGATCCTGGCAAACTTTTTTTTGCCTGTACTTGATGCCTGGTAGGGAAATTGAGATGTTTACCCGTTGAATACAGAGCTTTTATGGCCAACGACATAGGTTGTAATCAAAACAAACAGAACGGTATCATTACAAAACATTCTTAAATACAGAAAGCCACGTACCTGCTCCTGGACTACTGTATCCACTTTTTGTTGAAGCTCATCTCTTTCTAGCTGTGTGCTTTCCACCAGGGAAGTTTCTGCTTCGAGTTTACCAGTCAGCTCATGCAACTTCTGTAAAAGGGACTCTTCTTCCACAAACACTTCCTGAACTTCCTTTTGTAATTCCCCAACTTGTGGAGATCCATATAACTGGCGACTCTCAATCAGATAGACACTTTCTTCTAATAAGCGAGTCCCGGCATCATCATTAGACACAACAGTTCGACTACTGACAGTTCTTGGGATATCCTCGTTATGTCCCATACATGATTCATCCTCTAAGTGATCGTGATCTCTTTCGAAAGTCAATGATTTCACTTTTTCTTTTAACTGGTTAATTTCACTCTGCTTTAACTGCAATTCTTCCGAGAGTCCGGAAAGTTTTAGCGATAATTCTTCCTTATCTCGCTGTGCAATCTCTAGTTTTTCCATTAATTCCGTTGTGTCTTTCTCAATGACTTCTCCGACATGGAGTTGATCAGATGTAGTCAATTTAGAACGACCGACCATAGACTCTCCCAATTTGTCGCCTTTCAGCTCAGCAAGTTCATCTTTTAAAGCTTCGTACCTTAATCTATACTCTTCTTCCAGCTTTGATTTACTGTCTTCTAATTGCTCTTTTACCTTCGCCAGGAAGGTATACTCATTTTTAAGTTCATGATAGTTGACCTCAAAGTTCTTTTCGGCAAAAGAAAATGTGTTCTTCTGTTTTTCAATCTGGTCTTTCAGCTGAAGCTCAGAGTTCTTCAGTCGTTGATTTTCTGTTGAGAGAACTTCAATCTGATTTTTTAAGTCTAAATTAGCTTCGTCGGTAATGTCCTCGTGGTTTTCAGCATCCTTTGTCCTATTCTGTAAGGCATCATTTTCATCTTTGAGAAGCCTATTATCAGTCTCTAAAACAGACAGTTTTTCCAAGAGAACTTCTTCACCTTCCACTTGTTTCTCAAGTTCCTTGATTCTCAGCTGTAAACCTTGAACCTCTTGCTCGATACTTCCCTTCTCTTTTTCCTCTCTTTTCAGACACGCCAACTCCTTTTGCAGTTCGTTAATCTGAATCATCATCTCTTCTGACTTAGGATCATTGATCGATTGCGTGGAGACCTTAAGCTTTGAAATTTCCAGAATTAAATTATTCTGTTTGGTTATCAAGTTATCTTTTTCCAACTGCATGGAAGTGATGGTCTGGGTCATTTCATGTTGCATCTGATCAATCTGGTTTTTATATTTTGTTTCTAAATTATCTCTCAGGTTTTCGACATTCGCGTTATGGTCTTGAGTCATTTCATCTCTGAGTTTCGAGAGTTCTTCTTCCTGACTGAATAAGAAATAAGTCCTAAGTTTCTCCAGCTCGGCTTCTTGAGACTCCGCCATCCTATCCAGCACTGCATCTTTCTCCCTTTCCAACATTTCTAATTTAATTTTATAATTCGTCACCTCGGCTTCATGTTTGGATTCTAATTCTTTGGTAAATTCCTTAGAGGCATTCAGTTGTGCCTTGAGGTCGTCAATAGTGCTCAAGAAACTGTTGGCTTCGTTGAGTTTGTTTTCCTTTTCGTTAAGGCTCTGCTTGGCTTTTTGGATTTGCGCTCGAGCAAAACTGAGGTCGTGAATTAGATCCTCGATTTGCATTTGCAGGTGGGATTTCTCAGATGAAACAATGTCAAGCTTCTTGGCTAATTCTTCTTTCATTTTCATCTTCTCCTCGTCTGACTGTAGCAGCCTGGCATTTAATTCACCGATGACAGCATTGAGTTCATCAATTCGTTCACTTGTCACGTTGATGGTCGTCTGAGCAGAGATGTTGTCTAGCTCTTGCTTGTGCTGAGCATGGATCTTCTCAATTTCTAACGTATGCTGCTTGACCAGCTCCTGCTTCATCTGAACAATTTGCTGTCCATACATCTCGTCTAGCTCAGCCTGAAGCTGCTCCAGTTTTCTTTGTGTCTCCGCTTCCATTCGCGAAACGAGGTCTGCCTCCGACTGACTGTCTTTATGATGCTTTTTCTGAAGGTCTTCCACAGCGCCCATTAACTGCTTGATTTCGTCTGAGGATCTCCTCTCTCTTTGTTTGGAAGTGTTTAGCTCTTCGGAGAGACTATTTATTTCCAGGCTCTTCTGGGTTAATTGTTCTCTCAGTTCAGCGACAGATTTTTCGTCCGCACTGATTCTCTCTTGCAGTTCTGTGCACTTGATTTCTTCATTGTGTAAGGCTGATTTCAGGCTATCGGTCACCAAATCCTTCTCATTCAGCATTTGTTCATAGGATTCAAGTTCTTTCTGCCGTTCCTTGAAGAGAAGCGTGAGATTTAGATCGCACTGCAGACATGACAGACAGCAGGAACTACAATCACAGTTTAGGCTTTGTTCTACGGCACAATAGTTAAGGTGGAGAACACCCCCTCCTAGTAGGATGGCTTCAGATTCGGTCCCTGGGGTCTTTGTTCTGTACAGGTACATACTGTGCACAGATACATGTTATTAGACCCAAAAGTAAGCAGATAATATAATAACAGGTTACAGGGATTCAAGAGAAAGTGATATTATTCATGTGTGACCCAGGAGACATGGAGGATCCCCCAATGTACAGCTCAGGACCTGGACACAGACAAAGATTTAAATGTAGCGACAAAAAAAATAAAAAATAAAAGATCTCACTAATATATACCGTAATAATATATCCCTAATGTTTTACATACCGCTTCTATAATTATCGCTTTAATATAAAATATCCATCTATACATCCATGTCATATCTGTACATCCATCTATAGATCCATGTCATATCTATACATCAGTCTATACATCCATGTCATATCTATACATTAATCTATACATCCATCTATACTTCCATGTCATATCTGTAAATCCATCTATACATCTATAGATCCATGTCATATCTATAAATCAGTCTATACACTCATGTCATATCTACACATTAATCTATACATCCATCTATAGATCCATATAATATCTATACATCTATAGATCCATGTCATATCTATATATCCATCTATATATCCATGTCATATCTATACATTAATCTATACATCCATGTTATATTTGTACATCTATATATACATCCATGTCATATCTATATACATATTCCTGTCAGATCTATCTACAATATATAGCTATCTCATGGCATAGAAATATGACATGGATGTATAGCATACCTACAGTATGTCATGTCTCTCTAATATCTATCCATCAAATATCTCTTGTTAACCATCAATACCTGTATCCAGATTTCTTTCCACATCCATCTCATATTCATCTTGAATATCTATCTAACATATCTATCCAGCCATCTATCTAAAATCAATTTCAAATTCAAAGAAGCTTTATTGGCAGGACATTAGTTTTGCCAACGCAGGTGTACAGTAGGGAATACTGACACAGTACGGAAACGTACGTTGGGGTGGCGGGCATACACATCCCTCTGGATCCTCACCAGGAGCTGCGCACTCGGCACACTCTGCATAGGTAAATACAACAAAGGATTATCAGCAGCCTACATGGGGTTGGATAATGGGTTCCCTGTGGTGGTTGGTTAATATGGTGGGTGGTTTATATGTAAGTGGGATACAGATTTGCATTTCTTTTGTGCAATACAAATTCTAATGACTAATATGAAACATGATTATGGACTGTGCATATACTGATTGATGTATCACCAAAAATATATATTATATAATTGCTCACTGACTAGTGGATTCATTTGGGGTGGTGTGTGCCCCATTGTCACAGCAGACAGAAGTATATAAATGTTTTTTGACCTGGACTAGTACATCGTTGTTTCCTATGGTAACTGGTTATATGACATTTTTTGATGTGTCCACTAAAGTTTATTAATACACGAGGTTCATATACATATGTCTTGAGATAGATCTTTCTCTCTTATGTGTGATTGCCATTTATCGTTTTACATCTATAGATCTTGTATCCATCCATCTCATCCCCGTTCTATACTCATCTAAATGATACATCTCCTACAGATGCTTCACACAAAATTAGAATATCATCTAAAAGATCATTTATTTTAGTTCTTCAATACAAAAAGTCTATCTCCTATATTAGATAGAGTCATTACAGACAGAGTGATCTATTTCTAGTGTTTATTTCTGTTAATGTTGATGATTATGGCTTACAGCCAATGAAAACCCAAAAGTCATTATCTCCGTAAATTAGAATACTTTATAACACCAGTTTGAAAAATGATTTTAAAATCAAAAATGTTGGCCTACTGAAATGTATGTTCAGTAAATGCCCTCAATACTTGGTCGGGGCTCCTTTTGCATCAATTACTGCATCAATGCGGCGTGGCATGGAGGCGATCAGCCTGTGGCACTGCTGAGGGGTTATGGAAGCCCAGGTTGCTTTGATAGCCGCCTTCAGCTTGTCTGTATTTTTGGGTCTGGTGTCTCTCATCTTCCTCTTGACAATACCCCATAGATTCTCTATGGGGTTAAGGTCAGGTGAGTTTGCTGGCCAATCAAGCCCAGTGATACTGTTGTTTTTACACCAGGTATTGGTGCTTTTGGCCGTGTGGACAGGTGCCAAGTCCTGCTGGAGAATGACATTTCCATCTCCAAAAAGCTTGTTGGCAGAGGGAAGCATGAAGTTCTCTAAAATGTCCTAGTAGACGGCTGCGCTGACTTTGGTCTTGATAAAACACAGTGGACCTACACCAGATGACATGGCCCCCAAACCATCACTGATTGTGGAGCCTTCACACCAGACCTCCAGCAGCTTGGATTGTGGCCTCTCCACTCTTCCTCCAGACTCTGGGACCTTGATTTCCAAATGAAATGCAAAATTTACTTTTGTCTGAAAACAACACCTTGGGCCACTGACAACAGTCCAGTACTTTTCCTCCTTGGCCCAGGTAAGACGCTTCTGGCATTGTCTATGGGTCATTAGTGGCTGACACAAGGAATGTGACACTTGTAGCCCATGTCCTGGATACGTCTGTGTGTGTTGGCTCTTGAAGCAATGACTCCAGCAGCAGGCCACTCATTGTCAATCTCCCCAAATTTTTGATTGGCCTTTTCTTAACAATCCTTTCAAGGCTGTGGTTATCCCGGTTGCTTGTGCACCTTTTTCTACCACACTTTTTCCTTCCACTCAACTTTCCATTAACCCCTTCACCCCCAAGGGTGGTTTGCACGTTAATGACCGGGCCAATTTTTACAATTCTGACCACTGTCCCTTTATGAGGCTATAACTCTGGAACGCTTTGACGGATCTTGGCAATTCTGACATTGTTTTCTCGTGACATATTGTACTTCATGTTAGTGGTAAAATTTATTCGATATAACTTGCGTTTATTTGTGAAAAAAATGGAAATTTGGCAAAAATTTTGAAAATTTTGCAATTTTCCAACTTTGAATTTTTATGCCCTTAAATCACAGACATATGTCACGCAAAATACTTAATAAGTAACATTTCCCACATGTCTACTTTACATCAGTACAATTTTGGAACCAAAATTTTTTTTTGTGACGGAGTTATAAGGGTTAAAAGTTGACCAGCAATTTCTCATTTTTACAACACCATTTTTTTTTAGGGACCACATCTCATTTGAAGTCATTTTGAGGGGTCTATATGATAGAAAATACTCAAGTGTGACACCATTCTAAAAACTGCACCCCTCAAGGTGCTCAAAACCACATTCAAGAAGTTTATTAACCCTTCAGGTGTTTCACAGGAATTTTTGGAATGTTTAAATAAAAATGAACATTTAACTTTTTTTCACACAAAATTTATTTCAGCTCCAATTTGTTTTATTTTACCAAGGGTAACAGGAGAAAATGGACCCCCAAAGTTGTTGTACAATTTGTCCTGAGTACGCTGATACCCCATATGCGGGGGTAAACCACTGTTTGGGCGTATGGCAGATCTCGGAAGGAAAGGAGCGCCATTTGACTTTTCAATGCAAAATTGACTGGAATTGAGATGGGACGCCATGTTGCGTTTGGAGAGCCCCTGATGTGCCTAAACATTGAAACTCCCTACAAGTGACACCATTTTGGAACGTAGACCCCCTAAGGAACTTATCTAGATGTGTGGTGAGCACTTTGACCCACCAAGTGCTTCACAGAAGTTTATAATGCAGAGCCGTAAAAATAAAAAATCATATTTTTTCACAAAAATGATCTTTTTGCCCCCAATTTTTTATTTTCCCAAGGGTAAGAGAAGAAATTGGACCCCAAAAAATGTTGTGCAATTTGTCCTGAGTACGATGATACCCCATATGTGGGTGTAAACCATTGTTTGGGCGCATGGCAGAGCTTGGAAGGGAAGGAGCGCCATTTGACTTTTCAATGCAAAATTGACTGGAATTGAGATGGGACGCCATGTTGCGTTTGGAGAGCCCCTGATGTGCCTAAACATTGAAACTCCCTACAAGTGACACCATTTTGGAAAGTAGACCCCCTAAGGAACTTTTCTAGATGTGTGGTGAGCACTTTGACCCACCAAGTGCTTCACAGAAGTTTATAATGCAGAGCCGTAAAAATAAAAAATCATATTTTTTCACAAAAATGATCTTTTCGCCCCCAATTTTTTATTTTCCCAAGGGTAAGAGAAGAAATTGGACCCCAAAAAATGTTGGCCAATTTGTCCTGAGTACGCTGATACCCCATATGTGGGTGTAAACCATTGTTTGGGCGCATGGCAGAGCTTGGAAGGGAAGGAGCGCCATTTGACTTTTCAATGCAAAATTGACTGGAATTGAGATGGGACGCCATGTTGCGTTTGGAGAGCCCCTGATGTGCCTAAACATTGAAACTCCCTACAAGTGACACCATTTTGGAAAGTAGACCCCCTAAGGAACTTATCTAGATGTGTGGTGAGCACTTTGACCCACCAAGTGCTTCACAGAAGTTTATAATGCAGAGCCGTAAAAATAAAAAATCATATTTTTTCACAAAAATGATCTTTTTGCCCCCAATTTTTTATTTTCCCAAGGGTAAGAGAAGAAATTGGACCCCAAAAAATGTTGGCCAATTTGTCCTGAGTACGATGATACCCCATATGTGGGTGTAAACCATTGTTTGGGCGCATGGCAGAGCTTGGAAGGGAAGGAGCGCCATTTGACTTTTCAATGCAAAATTGACTGGAATTGAGATGGGACGCCATGTTGCGTTTGGAGAGCCCCTGATGTGCCTAAACATTGAAACTCCTTACAAGTGACACCATTTTGGAAAGTAGACCCCCTAAGGAACTTATCTAGATGTGTTTTGAGAGCTTTGAACCCCCAAGTGTTTCACTACAGATTATAACGCAGAGCCGTGAAAATAATTTTTATTTTTTTTCTCAAAAATGATTTTTTAGCACCCAGCTTTGTATTTTTACAAGGGTAACAGAATAAATTGGACCCCAAAATTTGTTTTCCAATTTGTCCTGAGTACGCTGATACCCATATGTGGGGGGGAACCACTGTTTGGGCGCATGACAGAGCTCGGAAGGGAAGGAGCGCCATTTGGAATGCAGACTTAAATGGATTGGTCAGCAGCCGTCACGTTGCATTTGCAGAGCCCCTGATGTACCCAAACAGTACAAACCCCCCACAAGTGACCCCATATTGGAAACTAGACCTCCCAAGGAACTTATCTAAATGTGTTTTGAGAACTTTGAACCCCCAAGTGTTTCACTAAAGTTTATAGCGCAAAGCCGTGAAAATAAAAATTCTTTTTTTTTTTCACAAAAATGATTTTTTAGCCCCCAGTTTTGTATTTTCACAAGGGTAACAGGATAAATTAGACCCCAAAAGTTGTTGTCCAATTTGTCCTGAGTACGCTGATACCCCATATGTGGGGGGGAACCACTGTTTGGGCGCATGGCAGAGCTCGGAAGGGAAGGAGCGCCATTTGGAATGCAGCCTTAAATGGATTGGTCTGCAGGTGTCACGTTGCATTTGCAGAGCCCCTGATGTACCCAAACAGTACAAACCCCCCACAAGTGACCCCATATTGGAAACTAGACCTCCCAAGGAACTTATCTAGATGTGTTGTGAGAACTTTGAACCCCCAAGTGTTTCACTACAGTTTATAACGCAGAGCCGTGAAAATAAAACATCTTTTTTTTCCCACAAAAATGATTTTTAGCCCCCCAAATTTTTATTTTCCTAAGGATAACAAGAGAACTTGGACCCCAGAAGTTGTTGTTCAATTTGTCCCGAGTACGCTGATAACACATATGTTGGGGTAAACCCCTTTTTGGGCGCACGGGAGAGCTCGGAAGGGAAGGAGCACTGTTTTACTTTTTCAACGCAGAATTGGCTGGAATTGAGATTGGACGCCATGTCGCGCTTGGAGAGCCCCTGATGTGCCTGGACAGTGGAAACTCCCCAATTCTACCTGAAACCCTAACCCAAACACACCCCTAACCCTAATCCCAACGGTAACCCTAACCACACCCCTAGCCCTGACACACCCATAATTCTAATCCCAACCCTAATCCAAACGTAAATGTAATCCAAACCCTAACCCTAACTTTAGTCCCAACCCTAACTTTAGCCCCAACCCTAACTTTACCTCCAACCCTAGCCCTAACCCTAACCCTAAACGTGACTGAAATACGTGGCACTGAAATACGTGGCACTGAAATACGTGGCACTGAAACACGTGGCACTGAAACACGTGGCACTGAAATACGTGGCACTGAAATACGTGGCACTGAAATACGTGGCACTGAAATACGTGGCACTGAAATACGTGGCACTGAAATACGTGGCACTTAAATACGTGGCACTGAAATACGTGATACGTGGCACTGAAATACGTGGCACTGAAATACGTGGCACTGAAATACGTGGCACTGAAATACGTGGCACTGAAATACGTGATACGTGGCACTGAAATACGTGGCACTGAAACACGTGGCACTGAAACACGTGATACGTGGCACTGAAATACATGGCACTGAAATACGTGGCACTGAAATACGTGGCACTGAAATACGTGGCACTGAAATACGTGGCACTATGACTGTCAGAAAATGTTCATTAAACGGTTAGGGGTGAGGTTAGGGGTAGAGTTAGGGTTAGGGTTTGGATCCCTTTATCACCTTGATGGTGGTGGGTGGCTTTTCAGTGTGTTTTCTGTTTTTTTTTGATAAAAATGCATGCGTTTTTAACGCAAACAAACGCATGTGCTTAAAAACGCAAGAAAATACTGCAGGTTGTATTTCTGAAAATGAACGCACGCAGAAAAAAACCGCATGCGTTTGAAAACGCGACCAAACGCGTACAAAAAAACCGCAAGCGTTTTCAATGTTAAATATAGGGAAAAAACGCATGCTTTTTTTGTGCAAAAAACGCTGCAGACAAAAACGCAAGTGTGAAACCAGCGACGCTTTTTATAGCAAAAAAGTTTTTGCGTCTCCACATTTTGAGACCTATAATTTTTCCACATTTTGCTCCACAGAGTCATGTGAGGTCTTGTTTTTTGCGGGACGAGTTGACGTTTTTATTGGTAACATTTTCGGACACGTGACCGTTTTTGATCGCTTTTTATTCCGATTTTTGTGAGGCAGAATGACCAAAAACCTGCTATTCATGAATTTCTTTTGGGAGAGGCGTTTATACCGTTCCGCGTTTGGTAAAATTGATAAAGCAGTTTTATTCGTCGGGTCAGTACGATTACAGCGATACCTCATTTATATCATTTTTTTATGTTTTGGCGCTTTTATACGATAAAAACTAAAATATAGAAAAAATAATTATTTTGGTATCGCTTTATTCTCAGGACTATAACTTTTTTATTTTTTTGCTGATGATGCTGTATGGCGGCTTGTTTTTTGCAGGACAAGATGACGTTTTCAGCGGTACCATGGATATTTATATCAGTCTTTTTGATCGCGTGTTATTCCACTTTTTGTTCGGCGGTATGGTAATAAAGCGTTGTTTTTTGCCTCGTTTTTTTTTTTTTTTTTCTTATGGTGTTTACTGAAGGGGTTAACTAGTGGGGCAGTTTTATAGGTCGGGTCGTTACGGACGCGGCGATACTAAATATGTGTACTTTTATTGTTTTGTTTTTTTTATTTAGATAAAGAAATGTATTTATGGGAATAATATATATTTTTTTATTATTATTTATTTAGGAATTTTTTTTTTTTATTTTTTTTTTACACATGTGGAAAATTTTTTTTTTTACTTTTTTACTTTGTCCCAGGGGGGGACATCACAGATCATTGATCTGGCAGTGTGCACAGCACTCTGCCAGATCGACGATCTGCTGTGCAGGGCTGCAGGCTTACCAAGTGTCTGCTCTGAGCAGACACTCGGTAAGCCACCTCCTTCCCTGCAGGACCCGGATGCCGCGGCCATCTTGGATCCGGGACCTGCAGCCAGGAAGGAGGTAGGAGACCCTCGCAGCAACGCGATCACATCGCGTTGCTCCGGGGGTCTCAGGGAAGCCCGCAGGGAGCCCCCTCCCTGCGCGATGCTTCCCTATACCGCCGGTACACTGCGATCATGTTTGATCGCGGTGTGCCGGGGGTTAATGTGCCGGGGGCGGTCCATGACCGCTCCTGGCACATAGTGCCGGATGTCAGCTGCGATATGCAGCTGACACCCGGCCGCGATCGGCCGCGCTCCCCCCGTGAGCGCCGCTGATCGGTGATGACGTACTATCCCGTCGGTGGTCATACGGGCCCACCCCACCTCGACGGGATAGTACGTCTGATGTCAGGAAGGGGTTAATATGCTTGGATACAGCACTCTGAACAGCCGGCTTCTTTAGCAATGACCTTTTGTGGCTTACCCTCCTTGTGCAGTGTGTCAATGACGCCTTCTGGACATCTGTCAAGTCAGCAGTCATCCCCATGATTGTGAAGTCTACTGAAACAGACTAAGGGACCTTTTTAAAAGCTTAGGAAGCCTTTGCAGGTGTGTTTTGTTATTATAATATACCGAGATAATTAGTTTTGGGTTTTCATTGGCTGTAAGCCATAATCATCAACATTATCAAAAACAATTGAAATAGATCACTCTGTGTGTAATGACTCCATATAATATAGCAGATTCACTTTTTGTATTGAAGAACTGAAATAAATTAACTTTTTGATATTCTAATTTTGTGAGAAGCACCTGTATGTGTCATATGTTTATTCTTCTCTATATCTATTCCTCTCTCTTTATGTCGCTTTACCCATCATTATCTATATTATAAATATCTGTAGCACCGTTCTAAAATCCATCTATCATCTGATATCTATGGATCTTATATGTAACCAAACATCTATCAATCTCATACCTATTGTATCTAATCCAACTAATGGAAGTTAGACAGGACTCCAGCAAAACAGCAAAAAGTTTAGACTTTACTCTAGCTCAGCCCAGGTGTTGGCCTGAATTGCAGATTTCTCCTATTTCCAGCATTATCAGCTCCTTACATATTGCACAGCAAAGAATGTTACCGACTTGTTCTCCTCCCTCACACATTAATAAAAGGTTATCTATTGAAAGTAACTACATATGTACATTCATTGAAGTTAAAAATTAACCAATCTCAACATCTTGAGAAAGTAACGCAGCGGTGTCACCTTCCCAATTTGCACATGAGGCAAAAAAAAGCCGATTTAAAAAGGGTGAAATCATTTTCATTTTTTTATTTCATAAATCAATAATAGACATGGAAATAAGCAACTTTGTAATATATCTTATCAACGAAATCTGCTGCTTTCACCTCCTGGACTGATCTTTCTCAGTTTATGGGATAATCTGATAAATCTGTATTCAGTTAATTTGAATTCAACTTTAACATGTATCTGTCGTTTAAGGAGAACTTGCAGTAGAATGTCTGTTTCCTCTAGCTCCTCCCCTTTCCATAGAATTTTATGAGGCGCAACTGTCATCATCTCCTATCTATCTCAGTAAAGAGAAAATCTCTTTTCACTGAATACAGATTTTACCCATGAATTGAGAGTGAAAAATAGGTCTGTAAAAAAAAAAAAAAAAAAAAAAAAAAACAGAAAAAAAGTGACAGAAAAAACAAACCTGAAAAAAAAAACCCACAGGAAAAAAAAAACAAAAGAAGAAAATGTCCAGCTTCACCGAATCTGTGAAATTTTTTTTTTGTTTATTCACAAACTTAAACATGGAGGATACAAACTTCAGCACAAACCATATAGCTAAGAATCTCAACGCGATTCTGGAGACTAAGCTCCCTTAATCATGACATCAACGTGTTTCTGGAGACTAAGCTCCCTTAATCATGACATCAACGTGTTTCTGGAGACTAAGCTCCCTTAATCATGACATCAACGTGTTTCTGGAGACTAAGCTCCCTTAATCATGACATCAACGTGTTTCTGGAGACTAAGCTCCCTTAATCATGACATCAACGTGTTTCTGGAGACTAAGCTCCCTTAATCATGACATCAACGCGATTCTGGAGACTAAGCTCCCTTAATCATGACATCAACATGTTTCTGGAGACTAAGCTCCCTTAATCATGACATCAACGTGTTTCTGGAGACTAAGCTCCCTTAATCATGACATCAACGTGTTTCTGGAGACTAAGCTCCCTTAATCATGACATCAACGTGTTTCTGGAGACTAAGCTCCCTTAATCATGACATCAACGCGATTCTGGAGACTAAGCTCCCTTAATCATGACATCAACATGTTTCTGGAGACTAAGCTCCCTTAATCATGACATCAACGTGTTTCTGGAGACTAAGCTCCCTTAATCATGACATCAACGTGTTTCTGGAGACTAAGCTCCCTTAATCATGACATCAACGTGTTTTTGGAGACTAAGCTCCCTTAATCATGACATCAACGTGTTTCTGGAGACTAAGCTCCCTTAATCATGACATCAACATGTTTCTGGAGACTAAGCTCCCTTAATCATGACATCAACGTGTTTTTGGAGACTAAGCTCCCTTAATCATGACAACAACAAAAAAAAAACAGGAAAAAAAAAAAACAGGGAAAAAAAAAACGGAAAAAAAAAAACAGGGAAAAAAAAACAGGGGAAAAAAAACAGGGAAAAAAAACAGGGAAAAAAAACAGGGAAAAACAGGGAAAAAAAACCAGAACAAAAAAACAGAAAAAAAAACGGGAAAAAAAAAAAAAAAAACAGATTTCTCTGAAAAGATATATTACAAACATGCTTATTTTCATGTGTACTATTGATTTACAAAATAATAATCAATAGGTCACTTGCTCTTTAAGGCATGTTCATACAGCAGGAAAAAAAAAATCCACCATGGAATAAATGGCAGAAATCCAAGATTGACCTTCTGATTAAGGGCTCATTTCCACATGCGAGTCACACGTCCGTATCTCGCATGTGGAAACCAAGCTCTGGCGCCGGCACTCAGGAGCGGAGCTGTGCAGCTCCATGTGTTCCTATGCGGCCGCACGCTCCGCTCCTGAGTGCCGGCTCCACAGCTTGGTTTCCACATGCGAGATACGGACGTGTGACTCGCATGTGGAAATGAGCCCTTATGCTGTGGATTGCAGTTTGTTCTACTTAACAGTCTGAGAGATCAGGATACTATGCAGAACCATTTAAAGGTAATCTGTCAGCAGGTTTTGCTATGGAATCTGATAACAGCATAATGTAGTATCAGAGACGCAGATTCCAACGATGTATCACTTACTGGGCTGCTTGGCATAGTTTTGACAGAATTTCAGTTTTCTGCTGTGGATGTATCAGTGGTCAAAATGCTGAGTGGTGTATAACCCCGCCCACATCCCTAGCTGGCAGCTTCCAGTGTACATTGTCAGCAAGCGGCCAGTCAGTGGTGGGGGCAGGGTTCCAGATTATCTGGACTGCCTGGAAGGTGACACCGAGTCCTGCAGTGATCATCTAATGCTGATAAAACACTGATTGTATTGAAACTACAGCAAGCTCCTGAGCAAGTGACACATCCCTGTAATCAGGCTCTGCCTCTATATAATGCTGATCTCAAGATTAAATAGTACAAATCTGCTGGCAGATTACCTTTATAAAAAAAAAAAAAAAAAGGGGGCTTAAAAAAATTTCCACTTTGGCTAATCTTTTCTTACAAGGTTCCCATTTGGAATAAGCCGAGTGTCCACCTACTGCTAGAATCCCCAACAATTAGTAACAAGCGTTTGCTATCCCAGCAGTGCCCCCGCAGGAGAATTGAAGTATTACATGCGGCTTTTTGAAATGGACACATTTGGGGGCTTTTTGTTTGTGTTTTTTTAATCTTCAAAGGTTTTTTTTTCTAAAAAGTTATCCTATATCTGGATCCACAGAAAAGGGGATAACGTGCCGATTGCTGTTGATCATACGGCTGGGATACCCAGCAGTCTGGAGAATGGGGCTGTTTAGTCCTGTCTGAAATAAAGCAGAGGGTGTGCATGCTCAATGGGACTACTGGAAATAAAGCAGCCATGTGTTTGGCCCTCTCTGGCACTTCTACAGACAATAAATGGAGCAGAGGTCTCGCATGGGCACCTCAAATCAATTCAAGACTAGGCTAAAAAGACCCATTTTTGGGTTCCAGATTCCCGATATCAGGATCGCTGGGGGTCCTAGTGGACGGACCCCAGTGCTAACTTGTTATTTTGAGAATAACCTTTTTAATGCATGTACTGTATTTGGGGCTAAAGATGCATTTTTCCAATTGGGTTTCATTAAAGGGGTATTTCCATCTCCAAGATCCTATTCTAATAAGTAGTAGATGTAATAATAATATTAGCAAATAGCTCCAATTAGAAAAGTAGTATAGTCCGCTAGCAGCAAGGTACCGACAGTCGGCATCCCAAGGGGAGGTAATTACATACGACCAGCAGCGGATATGGGGGTGCATACAAGAGATTGGGACTCGTCATCACATCTCATCTAACCACCGGGCAGTAGAGACAAAATGCTTGCCTCATAGGCTGCAAGAGCTGACGGGTGAAACCTAAGTCACGTTCCTCAAAATGGAGGGCAGCATCGCTGGTATGCAGTGGCTCTGATCCGAGAAGGAAGATTGCAGGATGAACCCTTCTTGAGAAATGAAAGGGGCCTAGGAAAGGCTCCTTTAGGCGGCTTGAGAAGAGGCTACCACCCTTGAAAGCTTGAACTATCCTTAGAATTCCCCATCTCCTAAGCGGGGGCACTCAATGGTGCAGGCGATGGGGGAGGGTGTGTGGAGGGGGGTGGGGGGTTTCGGCACTACCTGAAGACGGGTCACTTATAACCCAGGCACCTGGAAATCGGGCTCCTGGAAGCAGGTGGAGGCAGCCCCGCCCAGCATCCAGAGGGAGAAGAAGAAGAAGAGGCGAATACCTGAAGAGGATTACTGTATTACCATCCTTATAATTGTTTTCCGGCTTTGCACTTTCTACAAAGCATTTATGAGTGTAGGAATACATCAGTTACACTTTCAAAATATTTCTGTTCAAGTTTTTTTTCTGTATTCAATTAGTCATCCATACACTTTAAAGGGAACCTGTCACCCCCAAAATCGAAAGTTAGCTAAGCCCACCGGCAAAAGGGGCTTATCTATAGCATTCTGGAATGCTGTAGATAAGCCCCCGATGTATCCTGAAAGATGAGAAAAAGAGGTTAGATTATACTCACCCAGGGGCGTTCCAGCTGGGTGTCGCGGTCCGGTCCAGCGCCTCCCATCTCTTTCCGATGACGTCCTCTTCTTGTCTTCACGCCGTGGCTCCGGCGCAGGCGTACTTTGTCTGCCCTGTTGAGGGCAGAGCAAAGTACTGCAGTGCGCAGGCGCCGGGAAAGGTCAGAGAGGCCCGGCGCCTGCAGTACTTTGCTCTGCCCTCAACAGGGCAGACAAAGTACGCCGGCGCCGCAGCGTGAAGACAAGAAGAGGACTTCATCGTAAGAAGATGGGAGGCACCGAACCGCGACGCCCATCGGATTGGACCGCCCCTGGGTGAGTATAATCTAACCTCTTTTTCTCATCTTTCAGGATATATAAGGGGCTTATATACAGCATTCCAGAATACTGTAGATAAGCCCCTGATGCCGGTGGGCTCACCTTCGATTTTGGGGATGACAGGTTTCCTTTAACGTACTTTCTGTAAAATTACAGTTGGTTAAAATTTTAAAAACCGCTTGGTCTGGTATAGTGCACAACATTTTTTTGTTCTAAAAAGTGACTATTGTTATATATACTGTAGAACATGGTTTGTGTGAAATTTCGTTGGTTTGAAATAAAAACCAAAACTGGCCTGCTACAGGGGTAGAAATATGGTCCCTCGGTACTCGGTCCCAAGCCGCCACTATATATTTGTGGCGTCCCTGCCTTGTACCAGGACGTGTCCAGGAACCTCACCCATGTCCTTACTAACGCGGCTACTGGGATTGTCTACTTAACGACCGACACATGGACAAGTTCTTGTGGCCAGGGACGCTACATTTCCCAGATGGCAAACCAGGTGAACATTGTGGAGGTCAGGGCTGAGTCCCACCTTGGCAAGGCGCATGTGCTACCGACGTTGAGGATTGCTGGCCCCACTTCTATCATGGCTTCCTTCACCCCCTCCTGCTCCTCCTCTATCTCCAATGTGCCATTTCAGAGCACGTCGTCCACATCAGCCGGAAACTGGAAGTTCTGCAGCACTGCCTCAGAGAAGCGGCAACAGGCTCTGCTGAAGCTAATTTGTTTAGGAGACAAACCGCACACCGCAGCAGAGTTTTTGAGGCAGCGGATGCAAGTGCCAGCTCACCAACTGCTGTGTGACGTGACCACGTGCTGGAACTCCACACTGCACATGCTGGCAAGGCTTTGTGAGCAGCAGAGGCCAGTTGAGGAATACCAGCTCCAAAGCGCACGTCGGTATTCTTGTCAGCCTCCGCACATAACGACTGAAGAGTGGGCAAGGATGTCTGACATTTGTGCAGTTCAAGACTTTGAGGACTCCACAAAGATGGTGAGCAGTTATGACACCATAATCAGCACAACAATCCCACTTCTGTGCCTACTTAAAAATTCGCTACTGAAAATTAAACATAAAGCTTTGCTTGCGGACCAGATGGAGATGGAGGAAGACACAAGACAGGGAAATACAACCCAGCCTCATCTCATCTGCTCAGCATGGAGTGGGTATCAATGAGGAGGTGGAGGAACAGGAGCTGGCTGATAGCGCAAAAGTAGCCACACAAGCTTTGTCCCATCTCCTATGTAGAAGGGCTGAGGAGTGGTATAGAGGAGGAAGAAATGGAGGAATAGAGGGGATGGGGAGTAATCATCATGGCGGAGACAGAAGCGTTTGCTGCAGAGAGCCTGGCACATATAGTCGACTTTATGTACCGCTGCCTTTCCCGTAACACTCACATTATGTTCATGTTGTCCAAAAAAAAAAAAAAGTACTGGTTGTTCACCCGTCTAGAGCCACACTACAAGGAAAACTTTGCATCTCTCCTTCCTGAGACGAAGAGGTCTACTAAAATGGTGCTATACCAGAAAGCCTTTGTGGAAAATACGTTGAAAAAAATCCCATCACAGAACGCTAGTGGCAGGAGGAAAGTTTCCTTGCCCAACAAAGTAAGGGAGTAAAGGTAGACACACGACAGGTAGAGCAGAGGCAGGGGTATACTGTCAAAGGCCTAGGTTAATTGAATGACACCATCTGTCCAGGCCCTGATGACTGGGTATTTTTAACAAGGGAAAAGGTTTTATTAAAGATGGTCAAACAATAACTGGCCGGAGAAACCAGAGTACTTGCTAATTCCTCTGTGACCTTCAGCTATTGGGTTTCAAAGCTGGAAATCTGGCATGAGCTGTCCCTCTATGCCCTGGAGGTGTTGAGCTGCCTTGCCGCTAGCATCTTCTCTGAGCGGGTTTTTAGTGGAGCTGAGGAAAGTGGGAGGCGTCAACATAAACAGGCTTTTTCGCCTGTCAACAGAAAGTGCTGACAGGCTCACTCTGATGACAAAGAATAAAGCCTGTATTACCCTCAATTTCACCACACCACCAAATGATGGCAGCACATAAAGCGTTTTTAATCTTCAATATTTGAACGAGTCCCTCCAGCTGTTGCTCTCAAGGGTCTATGGATGACCCTAGTTATAATTTTTTCCTAGCTTTGCACTTTGTGATAAGCCTTTATGAGTGTAGTAGTACCAAAACTACACTTTCAAAATATTTTATTGAGGCCTGCAAGTGGTTTCCTTCAAGGGTGTATGGATGACCCTGCTTGTAATTTTTGGCACGCTTTGCACTTAGTACATAGCTTTTATGATTCTAGGAGTACCAATACATAACAATTTGAACAGAATGTGTATGAGGCCCTCATTTAGGTCTAATACAGGGTTTATCTGAGCCCCTCTTCCATCATATTTTTGGCAGCTCTTGCTTCCTTTATAAATTACACTGACATTTCCAGTGTTTTCATAAAAATTTCAATTTTGGTTTACTTACCTTATATACTCGAGTATAGGCCGACCCCAGTATAAGCCAAGACCCCTAATTTTGCACAAAAACTGGGAAAACTTAATGACTCGAGTATAAGCCTAGGGTGGAAAATGCAGCAGCTACCGGTAAATGTCAAAAATAAAAACAGATACCAATAAAAGTAAAATTAATTGAGACATCAGTAGGTTAAGTGTTTTTGAATATCCATATTGAATCAGGAGCCCCATATAATGCTCCATACAGTTCATGATGGGCCCCATACACAATACGCCCCATAGAATGCTCCATAAAGTTTATGATGGGCCCCATAAGATGCTCCATACTAAAATATGCCCCATATAATACTGCACAAATGTTGATTATGACCCCATAAGATGCTCCATACAGACATTTGTCCCATATAATGCTGCACAAATGCTGAATATGGCCCCATAAGATGCTCCATACAGCCATTTGCATCCATTTGAATTCTGCATCTTTCTGTACTTATGAGCCATTTCTCCTCTTGAACTCAATATTCATTATGAAAAACAGGTAAAACCCATCTCGCTCACGGATTGGATTACAGTTGTACATAGAAGTCTATAGAGGAGCAGACACAACACACACTATACTGCTGCTTTCTGGTAAGTGTTCATGACACCACTGAGCTGCATACACATCTACTCTGCGCAATACTGATGGTAAGCTTCTCTATACTGCTGCTTTCTTGTAACTGCTGGATTCACAGCTGACCTGCTCAGTACTGCTGTATAATGTCCTCCGTGCTCCTTCTGAACATGTGCTACATAAAGACAGAACAGGAATTCCTCATATCTGTGTGTGCTTAGAGACAGGAGAGCAGGAGCTCCTTGTGTCGGTGTGTGCTGTGTATACACATACTATATTTACAGCATTTCGACATTCCTTCCAAGTATGTGATGGATTCACATGTCCTAAAAGGTTCTTTAACTGGTCAGGATCTGCATCATCCGTGTTGGTCCTGATCGCTTTCTCTCCTGCACTGCACCGATCGGACTGATCAGTGTCGGGCAGGAGACGATAGAGCAATTCACTCAGTGATTGGGTTGGACGCTTTGTCAAAGTTGTCCATCATCAAAGAAAGCAGTCTACGGACAATAAGATGCACTCACTTTTCAGCAAGATTTTTTTTCTTGCTAAAAAGTGTGTCTTACAGTCCAAAAAAATACAGTATTTAAGATTTGCTAACATGCTTGATTTCTCGTTGGTGACGATAATCTCAGAGTCTCCTAAATGTCACAGTGGGAATTTGTTGAACCATGTACATCAACGAAGCCAGCCTAAGGTAGGGGTTACATGGCGACTTTGGGTATGACATGTGCTGCGACAAGCAAGTCGCAATAAGTCGGTCGCAGTCAAATATTTTTGCAACACACTTGTGGCGGTAGCAATTCTCTAAGGGTCACAATGAGACCCCTTCCACTTGTATTACGCTGCGATGTAGAAGCAGCAGCACATAGAGATTTTCTTGTGGCCAAAATCAATGTTTATCTTCTTCCACACATGAAATTAGACAAGTGTGATACCAATGTATGTGAAGCAAATTGATAAAGAGGACAGGCAAAAACTGCAATTGTTCTTAGAGGGAGTACAACAAAGGAAAGGATTCAGTGTAAACCAAGTCTTACATACTGTAAAGCTCGGTGTTTTTTCTCATACACACCTGTTGTACAGCATGAATCTGATCCTGCAGAGACGTAATCTGTGTCTGCAGCTCCTCACTCTCCTTCTGGCAGCACTGGAGCTGGTGGTCCCGCTCCTCCAGCTGCTGCTGATACGTCAGGATTTGTTGTTTCGAGTGAAGGAGATCCGCAGCTGTGCTCGAGTGGCTGGTGTTCCTCAATGTCTCGCCGGCCTGTAGCTGTCATTAAAAGGTTTTCATATGAATAATGTGGTCTTTATTATTTTAATATTAATATATATATATATATATATATATATATATATATATATATATATATATATATATATATATATATATATATATATATATATATATATATTTTATTCTTATTTTTAATTAAATCCATATGCTTAGTTGCTTCATTTTTTTGCAATGAAAAAATAGTAACATTGATATAAAAACGCTTGGACACGTTGATATAAACAACACGCTTGGACTTCCTACTGCCTAATATCGGCAGCAATGTATGAAGAATAGCCAAAAGTCAATCACACTGAGTGTATGTATATATATATATATATATATATATATATATATATATATATATATATATATATATATATATATATATATATATATATATATATATATATATATATATATATATTTATATTAAAATAAGTATTATATACATATAATACATATATATATTATATGTATTATACATATAATACATATATACACACACATATACATACATACATATATATATTATAATTTGTTGTTTACTTGTTAAAAATTAAAGCCATATGCTTAGTTGCTTAATTTTTATGCATTGGAGCAATGAAAAAAATATATCTATCTCCAACCGTGCCTACAGTTTCTATGCTGGCCTTTGCATCTCTATGGTAACAGACTACAAACAACCTGTGTAGTCTGACCCTGCAGTCACAATTCCTTCTTCTTGCTTAGCAGGGGACAGATGAAAGTGAAGGCACCTGCGGGAACAGACTACCATGTTCTAGGGATAGATGTGGGTCCCAGTGGTAGGATTCCCAGTAATCAAACATTTACGGCACATCCTATGATGCGTTTGTGTTTCTTAAAGGGCTTGTCTGGTCACAGCTTAATGATGGCCTATCCACAGTAAAGGTCATCAATACGAGATCGGTCGGGGGTCTGACTGATCAGCTTATATTTGCATTGGATGTAAACAATTCCAGCTCCATTCAATTTGTAGAAGTCGCTGCTGGATACTGCAGAGCAGCTTGTATCCAAAAGAAAAGCAAATAACTAAGGATCAGTGAGGAGCCCCCCAATGATCATACCCTCTAAAATCAGGAGCCACAAGCACACCCCAGACCAGACTTTAAAATTCATTCAGTACCAAGATCTTCAATGGAAGTCTTCAAACAGAGGCAGGACAGACATCTGTCTGAGATGTTTAGTGGGTTGGTCACGATGACCCCGGAGGTCCCTTCAAGCTGTAACATTCTATGATTCTTTGAAAAAGAAGCCATCAATATGCTGTGACCGGACAATCCCTTTAAGATGAATATGTATCACATCCCGACCCTTTATTACTACTGATATATAGCGGATCTCACATGCTGGAACTGGATCTTCAGCTTCTGACTTTGCTCCGTCAGTTCTAGAAATTCTCTCATGATGTCGTCCTTCTCCTTCCGGGCTTGCTGCAGATTGGCGGTCAGCTGGGTGATTATCCCGTCCCTCTGCTTGATCGCCGTTTCAAATTCTTGAAGCTAAAAAAGGAAAAAAAATAACATAAAATAAAACTAAAAAAAAAAATCTTCCATTTTTTTTTTTCTTTCATTACTTAAAAATAAAACAGGCAAGCTAATAGAATTCAGCTAGATTGCAACCAAACGGTACCGTCTGACTGGTATGACGACGCCATTAAAAATTCCTGAAGAAGGGACGCCGAACTGTAGATACAAGGAAGATAAGAAGCCGATCCTGGGTGTTGCTCATTATCCAACATTCACTTATCAAGAAGAGTCACTAGCTAACTATCTTATGGTGGGCTTCCCCCCGTATTTTCAGGATCAGTTTGTGGTCCCATATGTTGAACTTCCACCAATATAGTGATGGAATATCCTATTGATACGTCATCACTTTATAAGAGGAAAAAAACTATTAAAAATTGTAATATAAAAATAAAAAAAAACACACAAAAAAAACTAACAAAATTCTAAATGAACGACTTACACAGTACCCAACTAGCTACACACAGAGAACAGCGGTCACTGTACGGATCACAACTGCGGCGGCTCACCATGTAGCTGGCTGCCCTTTGAGGCGTCAGTCGACACACTGTCTTTCTGATGTGCATCTTCTCTCGTGAAAGCAAATTAATACAGAACAAAATGCAAAATAAATTAATAGCGATACGGATTTTAATAGAGTAATAAAAAGTGGTGAACTCAGATACAGGTCCTCTATAAAAAAAAAAAAAGAAAAAAAATTCAGACCCCCAAAGTGCTAAATTGAGACCCTCGACCAGCTCAGACCCAAAACCCTTAAATAAATTTCAGATCCAGATTCCTAAATTCAGACCCCAGATCAGATTTAATATTCAGATTCTGGACTGGATCTCTAAAATTCAGACTCTTAACCAGTCCTCTGAAATTCAGACTTCCAACATGATGCTAAAAAATTCAGACTTCTTAACCGGACTCCAAAATTAAAGGGGTTTCCTGGACAAAATACAATTTGGTCCACCAGACAGAATAAAAAAAAAAATTAAAAAAAATATAATAATAATACTCAGTAATACCAACATGGCCATGGTCTGCAACAACACAATATCACCCTTCCAACAGCTGTTGGACCCCTGCAGCTCATGATCGGCTGCAGCAGTCAGGTGATAAGAGTAGTGCATCATCGAATAACCGGCTAGTCAATTTCTCCCCAGTGCTGCAGCCTATCACCGGCTGCAGTGGTCTGTGGAACGGTGACATCCTGTGTCGGCGCAGACCGTGGAGCTGTCTGCACTGGATCCAGGAAACTGCCGTTAGGAGAGTTATTGAGTTAAGCATTTTCTTCAAATCCAGTCCCGTCTGTAGGTTTTGTTTTACCCGATTAATCCCTTTAAATTAGTCCCAAGACCCCAAAATAAGTTGGGACCCCAGGTCAGACCCCTAAGTTAATAGAGAACTCAGAACACCTATCTAGCCTCAACTAAAACTACATAGGCGCCATTTAATGCACCGTTTCTGCCGACAGAGGTGACCGCTACTACCCCTATAGCCACGCCGCTGGTGGTCACGTCCCTTCCCTACATACAGTTCATAAGCAGCAGGGGGCGACAGAGAGCACAGGAATAACGCTCCTATAAAAGGGGCGGTCTCAGGATGGACATCGGCGGTATAATGCTCTGACCCTAGCGATACATACTACAGAAGTGGCGGCTACCTCCGGAGGCCGCAGGAACAACCCATTATAATGAATGCCCCCCCGATTAGAGAAAATCAGTAATATTCATTGCACCTGGAACTTCTCTTTTGGTGGCACAATAACCCGGAGCTTATAAACGTGTATGGATTAACGATTAAAACAGAGATTATAAAGAAAAAGTAGAGGAATATAATCGGTCTGAGGTCAGATCCTGTGCACGCCTATATATGCGCACAATTCCCCGCAGTCCTGCTAATGATCGGCCAAGTTTAAGATAATGGGCTCCTAAGGGACGGCTAAACTCCCAAGTGTTAGGCGATCATCCTTGAAATCACACCTAAGTAAAAAAAATATCTATACATGCCTATCAATGCAATTAGAAGTGCACTAGGATCCCATAGAAGTCAATCCATGCCAAATAAGAGCTCCATACAACAAGGATGCACAGATCCGTAATATTTGGAATATGTGCTGCAGGCTTACGGGATGCACTAGGGGGTGCAAACTGTAGTCCACGGGGTCAAAGTCAAGGCAGCTTCTAATACCAGCAAAACTGGGTACAGAAATGGTGATCTACTGTGTATCCATTGGTAGACGGAAGCAGTGGGCAGCCTGCAAATGCAGGTTTAGGGGAAAGCACAGTTGGAGGACTCAGAGCCAGTTGCATAAAAAGTTGGGTAAAAACTTCCAATTTTGAGCACTAGCGCTCATGTAACCTGGAGAGGGACAAAAGTGGTAGGGAGAGAAGTAGAAAAGGGGAATACGTTTGCATGTGTCACTGGGGATCCTTGTGTACATAAGCAGGACAGGGTGCAATAAATGACCCCGGGGCTGTTTAGTATTGGTATTCCCATATACAGTTAGGTCCATATATATTTGGACAGAGACAACATTTTTCTAATTTTGGTTATAGACATTACCACAATGTATTTTAAACAAAACAATTCAGATGCAGTTGAAGTTCAGACTTTCAGCTTTCATTTGAGGGTATCCACATTAAACTTGGATGAAGGGTTTAGGAGTTTCAGCTCCTTAACATGTGCCACCCTGTTTTTAAAGGGACCAAAAGTAATTGGACAGATTCAATAATTTTAAATAAAATGTTCATTCCTAGTACTTGGTTGAAAACCCTTTGTTGGCAATGACTGCCTGAAGTCTTGAACTCATGGACATCACCAGACGCTGTGTTTCCTCCTTTTTGATGCTCTGCCAGGCCTTCACTGCGGTGGTTTTCAGTTGCTGTTTGTTTGTGGCCTTTCTGTCTGAAGTTTAGTCTTTAACAAGTGAAATGCTGCTCAATTGGGTTGAGATCAGGTGACTGACTTGGCCGTTCAATAATATTCCACTTCTTTGCTTTAATAAACTCCTGGGTTGCTTTGGCTTTATGTTTTGGGTCATAGTCCATCTGTAGTATGAAACGACGACCAATCAGTTTGGCTGCATTTGGCTGGATCTGAGCACACAGTATGGCGGCTCTGAAGACCTCAGAATTCATTCCTGTGTCACATCATCCATAAACACTAGTGACCCAGTGCCACTGCAGCCATGTATGCCCAAGCCATCTCACTGCCTCCGCCGTGTTTTACAGATGATGTGGTATGCTTTGGATCATGAGCTGGACCAAGCCTTCCCCATACTTTTCTCTTTCCATCATTCTGGTAGAGGTTGATCTTGGTTTCATCTGTCCAAAGAATGTTCTTCCAGAACTGTGCCGGCTTTTTTAGATGTTTGTAGCCTTTTTATTCTTGATGCTTATGAGTGGCTGCACCGTGCAGTGAACCCTCTGTATTTACTTTCATGCAGTCGTCTGTTTATGGTAGATTTGGATATTGATACGCCGACCTCCTGGAGAGTGTTGGTCACTTGGTTGGCTGTTGTGAAGGGGTTTCTCTTCACCATGGAGATTATTCTGGGATCATCCACCACTGTTGTCTTCCGTGGGCGCCCAGGTCTTTGTGCATTGATGAGTTCACCAGTGCTTTCTTTCTTTCTCAGGATGTACCAAACTGTAGATTTTGCCACTCCTAATATTGTAGCAATTTCTCGGATGGGTTTTTTCTGTTTTCGCAGCTTAAGAATGGCTTGTTTCACCTGCATGGAGAGCTCCTTTGACCGCATGTTTACTTCACAGCAAAACCTTCCAAATGCAAGCACCACACCTCAAATCAACTCCAGGCCTTTTATCTGCTTAATTCAGAATGACATAACAAAGGGATTGCCCACACCTGTCCATGAAACAGCCTTGGAATCAATTGTCCAATTACTTTTGGTCCCTTTAAAAACGGGGTGGCACATGTTAAGGAGCTGAAACTCCTAAACCCTTCATCCAATTTTAATGTGGATACCCTCAAATGAAAGCTGAAAGTCTGAACTTCAACTGCATCTGAATTGTTTTCTTTAAAATTAATTGTGGTAATGTCTATAGCCAAAATTAGAAAAATGTTTTCTCTGTCCAAATATATATGGACCTAACTGTAGTTATAAAATAAAACCTGCCCTAAAATTAAAGCACCCAACGTATCAGTCTGAAATCTTCCTTCATTCTGTCATTTTCAGACCCCCTGATGTGCAGTTTACACAAAGGAAACAAGTTTCAGGTTGATAATTTGTGCGATTGTCCTTCCCAGTAATATAGGTTGGTGGTGAAATAATCTACTGTCTCCACTTGCTTTCATGTATCAGCACAGCTTCTATCCTGCACTCACTTATTTCCTCTTTGTTTGTAGCCTGCTTGCCGTGATGGCGGTGCACTCCTGAAAATTGACATTTTGGGCCTATGGCACAGTCTTGCCTCTGGTCTGAACTGTGCACTCTCCCATGCTGCTAGCAGTGGCAGCTTTACAGCATACGAGGAGAGCAGGGGCCCTGAAACTGTCCGGACACAGCTTGCTTCAGAGCTGCAGTTGCAAGCTGAATAACAAGAATTTTGAAAGTGTTCACTCCTTGCTTAATAAACCGACCACCTCTGATGCAGAGGTGGACGGTAACCTAGGAAACGAGTAGTAAACTAAAAAGTTAAGAATCCCTACATTCTTCAGAACACAGAGAATTTTTAAATAAGAGGTAAACTGCAAAAGGTGCTTGTTTTTTTTTTTTTTTTTACAAGCACTTTACAATTTTAACTACTTAAGAAATTGAAACAACCCCCATTAAAAAAAAGTGTTGTCCAGCACCATTTTATTTTATTTTCACTACAGGCCAAAAAACTAACAGGCAGGTAGTTGTTAACAAAGGCAACTATTGGGCGCCAGCTCAGAGTGGTCCCTGACCGCTCTTTCCAGCAATTCAGCTGCTCAATGTAAACTGAGCAGCTCTATCTATTCCGGGCTGCTCTGTTGACAGGGCATCACTGCCAACACCATGCTATTAGAAAGCTGGCTCCCTGCAGATAGGCTGTGGGGAGCCGGTTATCAATTAACATGATGTCGTAAGTCATTAGCAGAGCAGAAAAGAAGCCACTGCCCTGTCATAGTGACGTCAGCTGCTGAATAACTGGCCTGAGCAGTCTGTGACCACTCTGTTTCGGCAGAGATCAGCATCGGGTGCAATTAGTTCTTAGGCCCATAGTAAAAAATATTAAATAGTCCAATAAGACCCCTTTAAATAAATGATGCATGCTAACAAGGAAAAAAAAACACAACTCTGGTGCATTTTGTTCTGCAATTTTTGTACAAACTAAAAAAGTAATGCAAACAAACTGATTAGCTGCCCAAAAAAAAGTGAAAAAAATAATATATATATATATATATATATATATATATATATATATATATATATATATATATATATATATATATATACATACACACACACACACACACATACACACACACATACATACACACACATATGTATATATCTATATGTGGATGGATATATAGACAGCTATATAGATAGATATATAGATGATAGATACAGTACATATATAGACAGATATATAGGTGTGTGTGTGTGTATATATAATTTGTTTTTCACTTTTTTTGGTAGCTAATCAGTATATTTGCATTACTTTTTTAGTTTCTCCAAAAATTGCAGATATGTATACACATATATATGCACATTAATACATATATACATATAGTGCAAGGTAACATTGAATTTGAGCATCAAGCATGCAAAGACAGAAAAAATAATAATTTAAAATATATGGAAAATGTTTTGGGCTTCAAGGGAGTAAAAGAAAGGAAATTCACGACAAATCTGTAGAGTTCTGCAAAAGTAGAGTTTTATTAAAAAAAAAAAAAAAAAGGAACAAAACACAAGATAGGATATTATTAAAAAGTGTTAGGTTTGCTTCAAACGACTTTAGTATTAAAATTACCTCCATAAATAACACAAAGAACATGAACCGGCGCCGTGTAATAAAGACTTGCGGAAGGTTTAACATTCTGCAATTGCTCTCGCCAGAATAGAAGGAACATTCGGAAAGCAATAACTTCTAATATATGAATCGGCAGCGAAAGGAAGATCAGGGGCTGCACATGGATACTTACTGCGTAGCGGAAGAAATGCTGTTATACTACGGCGATACACAAGATTCCCTATCAGTATGTGTTTGAAGTGTGGGGGAAAAAAAAAAAAAATGAAGAACCCGAGAAAACCCACGCAAACACATAAATACAGACTCCTTGCAGATGTTGTCCTTGGTGGGATTTGAACCCAGAACCCCAGCGCTGCAAAGCAAAAGGGCTAGCCACTGAGCCACCGTGCTGGTCGCTTTGCACAAGGGTCATGGGAAAGATACCGGACTGCAAACTCCGAATACGAGGATATTCCAGAAGGTGAATAACAGACCTTAAAAGGGTCCCGCGGGAGGACAACCCCTGCACGGATGTGACGTTAGAGAACTCATTTACCAATAAGGTCTATTTGTAAAAGATAAATAAAAAATAAAAATAAACCTGCACCAAGAATAGGGCAAAAAAGTTAAAAAGTAATGCAAAAAAAATAAATAAATAAAAATGAAGCATCTTTTTCCTGGTAAATAAAAAACCCCAAACTCCCAAGTACCTGTTGCAGCCCCTCGGTGCCATACGCTGCCCTCATCTCTTCCAGCTCTCTATTGAGCTCATCGATCTCTTGCTGCTTCCCCGCCAGTTCGTCCTCCATCACTTCCAGCCGCGCCAGTGAACTCCGGGTGCCGCGTTCGGAGAACGTCTCCCGGACCCCAAATTCTTCCTCCTGAATAGATCCACATGGGTTAACGAAGACCGTAAAAGCCACACTCGCACACTGACGCCGCGCACACACGGCCGCCGCACCGACAGGAGGCTGCCCGTATTAATAGATCAGGAGGCATGGAGGCAGCTTATTACCACAGCAACCGCCTTTGTTGCCGACATGAGAGCACCGACACGTTTCCACCAAATCCTCTGCGTGTGAAAACCAGTGAGCATCGCAGGATTTTATCATTATTATTATCATCATCATCATCATTTTTTTGCTGATTTCTTTTCCTATTGCTATGCAACAGATAAGGATACACACAGAAGAGTTATAAACAACAAAAAAAACAAAAGGAGTTAATAGAGTTAGAGTTAGCAAGCAGACTTGAAGTTCACCCTCTTGATTAACCCCTTTGACGCTGGACACGTGTTAGTTATGTGCTGTGTTAATGACACGACTAAACAGTGCGGAGGATATACCGTACCCATAGGATGTGCGCCGTGTCGCTGGCTGGCAACGGAAAGCCGTCATCGACTACCTGTGACGAAAATAATATCCGGGAGTCTGTGAGACCGACAAAAGGACACACAAGAGAGACATAACTGGCGTTCTGGGGGGCACCCCATGGGACTGACACATTTACAGATCAATGTGACGGATTTCTAGCTTTATGATCAGTGGGGACCCTCACAATCCCACTATACCCTCTACTGCGGTGCCTCAGACTCCCATTCACTTTCATAGGGCAGCGCTGCAGATCCCCTGCACAGTGGTTGGCCAGAGCACCTCTGCGCAGGGGAAAGTTGACCCAACATTGTGCCCCTTCATTCTCAGGATCGATGGGGGTCCTGAAAGCCAGAGCCTGACCAATCATAAAGTGATCAATCATTATTTCATGAGGTGGGGAATGAAAGAGGTTTTATCAAAATCTCAAGTTATCTCCCTATTCGCCGAGTCTTTGCCCACTGGGACCTCCAGCGATCCTGGAACAGAGGTGTGACCGAAACGTCATTCATTGTCTATAGGATCGCTGGACTCGACTGTGTCAGTTCCATAGACGATGAATGTAGCAGACAGTGAAGATCCGCACCTCCGCTCCATCCTGCTGAGCCCGATTCTCAGGATCGCTGGGGGCTCTGACCGCTATGGATTGGAGATCACCTGCGGCTTTGTGAAAACCCCCTTTTAAGATACGCTCTACTGTACATATAGTGAGAAGTCCCTTAATCCGGCATTTCAGACAATCTGATAATTAGGGAATTACTACTGGCGCACAGCTGCACCCTGGTCTCACAATGTAATTGTCAGCAATCAGTAAATGTTACACGGAAAGTATCAGTGATACGTCTACGAACGATAACCAGATACTGACTTTCTCTAGTCCTAAACTCAGATTTCTTATAATGGATTCTGCTCATGGTGGAGGCTTCATTATACGGCAATAACAGGATTTACAACAGCAAAAAGGACCACAGGGAATAATAGTCTGGAAATGTTCACTCACTTCTATGGGAGAGTGTAGTGGGCATGCTCTGTGACCTGTGCAGAGGTTACTGTGCACTGTGGGAAAGGAGGTGAGCTGTGACATCATCTATAGTGAATGGAGGATCCAGTGTTATCTACTGTATATACAGGTGTTATCAGTCATCGTACAAGAGGAGGAGGTGAGCTGTGATATCACCTATTGTGAATGGTGGATCCTGTGTTATCTACTGTATAAAGAGGTGTTATCAGTCATCGTACAAGAGGAGGAGGTGAGCTGTGACATCACCTATTGTGAATGGTGGATCCTGTGTTATCTACTGTATAAAGAGGTGTTATCAGTCATTGTACAGGAGGAGGAGGTGAGCTGTGACATCACCTATTGTGAATGGTGGATCCTGTGTTATCTACTGTATATAGAGGTGTAATCAGTCATTGTACAGGAGGAGAAGGTGAGCTGTGACATCACCTATTGTGAATGGTGGATCCTGTGTTATCTACTGTATATAGAGGTGTTATCAGTCATTGTACAGGAGGAGGAGGTGAGCTGCGACATCACCTATTGTGAATGATGGATCCTGTGTTATCTACTGTATATAGAGGTATTAATGGTCCAAAAATTATAATTTTGACCTTTTAGGAATATAAAATGAATGCACCAAGTATTACGGTATATTAAAGGGACACTACAACTAAACAGGACAGCATGTAAGAGGAGAATCTGATATTGTGTGTACCTGTATCTCTAGACTGTCAGCAACGAAGATATGTGACACAGTAGTGATCATAGGGGACAAGGATTATTCTGCAGTCAGTGTCAGTCCTCCAGTTTACGCTGCTCTCACAAGCTTTCTAAAATGTGTGCGCCTTCCATGGGAGCGACGGAGACAACTACAGAGCGACGGTTGTGCTATACATTACGCAATAAAAAATTTTCAACTTTTACCAAAAATCTCAGCGAACTCACAAATGTAGTCAACTTGAGTTTGCAGAGAACAGACTGCTCAATCTATATATATATAATTGTCTAAGGGGTACTTCCGTCTGTCTGTCTGTAACGGAAATCCCGCGTCGCTGATTGGTCTCGCCAGCTGCCTGTCCTGGCTGCCGCGACCAATCAGCGATGGGCACAGTCCGACCAAGAATTAGTCCCTCCCTACTTCTGTCCAGTCAGTGCCCGGCGCCCGCTCCATACTCCCCCCTCCAGTCAGCACTCACACAGGGTTAATGGCAGCGTTAACGGAAAGCATTATGCCGCTGGTAACGCACTCCGTTAACGCTGCTACTGTATTAACCCTGTGTGACCAACTTTTACTATTGATGCTGCCTATGCAGCATCAATAGTAAAAAGATCTAATGTTAAAAATAATTAAAAAAAAAATCAAACCTGCTATTTTCACCTTCCGTCGTCCGCCGATGCGCGTGCGGCTGCCGCCAGCTTCCATTCCCAGCGATGCATTGCGAAATTACCCAGATGACTTAGCGGTCTCGGGAGACCGCTAAGTCATCTGGGTAATTTCGCGATGCACCGCTGGGAATGGAAGCTGGAGGCAGCCGCGCACGCATCGGGACAGCTTCGCTGGACGACGGAGGGTGAGTATATAACTATTTTTTATTTAAATTATTTTTTTATTTTTTTTTTAACAGGGATATGGTGCCCACACTGCTATATACTACGTGGGCTGTGTTATATACTGCGTGGGCTGTGTTATATACTACGTGGCCAGTGTTATATACTGCGTGGCCTGTGTTATATACTGCGTGGGCTAGGCTATATACTACATGGCTGTTGTGTTATATACTACGTGGGCTGTGCTATATACTACGTGGGCTGTGTTATATACTACGTGGGCTGTTATATACTGCGTAGCTGTGCTATATATTACGTGGGCTGTGTTATATACTACGTGGCTGTGTTATATACTGTGTGTCTGCTATATACTATATGGCTCCTATATACTACGTGGCCTGTGCTATATACATACATATTCTAGAATACCCGATGTGTTAATACAGGCCACGCAGTATATAACAGTGGCCACACAGTATATAAAACACAGCCCACGTAGTATATAACACTGCCCACGTAGTATATAGCACATCCCACGCAGTATATAACACAGGCCACGCAGTATATAACACAGTCCACGTAATATATAGCACAGACCATGCAGTATATAAAACAGCCCACGCAGTATATAACAGCCCATGCAGTATATAACACTGGCCACAAAGTATATAGCAGCCACGTAGTATATAACACAGCCCACGTAGTATATAGCACAAACCATGCAGTATATAGCACAGCCCACATAGTATATAAAACAGCCCACGCAGTATATAACACTGGCCAGGTAGTATATAGCAGCCACGCAGTATATAACACAGCCCACGTAGTATATAGCAGTGTGGGCACCATACTTATAAGGGATTGAATGTATGCAATATTGTAACTGAAGAAATCTGGAACTTTTTAATGGATAAATAAAAGGTATTTTTTACTCTACCATGGGACTGATCGCTGGAGAAACAAAAAGTTTTTTCTTTACATGTGTGGATTTGTCCCAATCCGTTTTCCGTGCGAACTGTAACCACAGATTGGATGTATTCCTGTCTGTTTCTTCAAAGCTGTAAGCTTTTTTTTTTTTTTTTTTTTTTAACATAAAACTAAGGTAACCGTCATTCTCATTTTTATTTCATAAATATTACACATGAGAATAGGCAATTTTTAAATATATCTTACCAGAGATATCTGCTTCTTTTTCCTCCTGGACTGATCTTTCATTCTCCAATCATGGATAAAATCCATATAAACGATTTTCCCATTACTGAGATAGGAGACGACAGTTGGTGCCCATAAAGTTCTATGTAGAGGGAGGAGCTAGAGGCCGTCACAGACATTGTGCTGCAAGTTCTCCTGAAAAGACTGTTACAGTTACGCCTCACATTTCTACGGAAAACTGTAACTGTCGTTACAGGAGAACTTGCAGCAGGAGGTGTGTGTCTGCCTATAGCTCCTCCCTCTCTCCATAGAGTTTTAAAAGCACTAATTGTCCCTGAAAACAGATTTTACTTATTAACTTAGAATTGAAAAATGAAAAAAAAAAAAAAAACAGTCCTAGGAGGAGAAAGAAGCAGATTTCTCTGATAAGATATATTATGAAGTCTCTTATTTTCACTTGTACTATTGATTTACTGGGGAAACAAATTTAAGATTATGTTTACTCTTTAATGAACATTGCCAATGCATTCTGTCCAGTACCTATGTCTGAGCAGCGGCTTTTCCTTGCATTGATAAATTGGCAAATTTGTGCTCCATTTGGTCATGACGCACTGACTGCTGCTCCGGTTACTAATAGGCCCCGGAAAGAGCTTGTGACATATAGAAAAAGCCTGGGCCGACATGTCCTGTCCGTGGATCTAAAGAAAGCTATACTGGCGAGGTTCACTTATGGACTTATGGAAAGTTTAGAATCTTAAGTCCTAAGACGTCTTCTCACATGAAGTCCAACTGTGGAATTATCACTTCCAGTGGAAAGCTCCCTGCGCAGGCATTAAACGGATCCATAGGTTCCACAAGAGACCTCACGAGTGTCCCAAGTTGATATTAGAGGTTTTTTTTATTTTTTATTTTCTGGAAATCTGTCTTCGAAAGGAGCACTACCCATATAATCAGCCTCATCATTTATGTGATCATTCTCACCATTGGCCTCCAAGTTTTAAACAAACGCTTTGTTCACACAGAGCTTTTTTTGAGGCCTTAAAAACATTATTTTATTAATTTTTTTATTTATTTTTTAGAGGTTTTGAAAGTGTTTTATCTTCTGCAATCTTTTGATTTGGAGTTACATAGTGTGGAGCTAAATAAATCAAGACATACACTTTTTTTTCTTTTTGTACTAAGCGTGGAAAAAAAAAGCTAAAAAAAAAAATAAAAAAAAATCAAAACAGCAAAATTAATTTCCTACAGAAATTAATCTGCAAAACAAAAACGCAAAAAAAAAAAAATAAATAAATACTCATTGTGAACATAGCCTAACCTTTTCCGACCAAACCCAGGGAAGCAAGAAGAATTTTCTCAGAAAAGACTACCTCAATTGGATATTTCAGTGAGTCACGTATCATTTAAAGGGAATCTGTCCACTGGTTTTGTATACTGAAGCCGTGTAATAGGCTGGGTAGGTGCCTGTCCCCCGGTTAAAATGAGACCTTTTTTGTAGAGATCCGATGTGCCAGTCATGAGAAATCAGGTGTAGAAGCCGTATGCAAATTAGACAGGAAGTGAACTGGGAGCACTTCCTGCCTTATTTGCATACAACTTTAACACTAGATTTCTCATAACTGGCATGTCGGATTTCTACAAAAAAGGTCTCTTTTTAACCGGGGGACAGGTGGCTATACAGCCATACCACTACCTCTATATGCAAAAATATGTTGACAGATTCTTTTAACACGATTTTCAGAAGGTGTTTCTAGTTGAAGCGGTAGCACAACCTTGTGATATTTTCCCTTTTAATAGATTTCCCACTGTGATAAAATTTGTAAACATGTGTAGTCAATGTATTATCGTCCACCCTATAATTACCTCTAAAATCTACAGTACAGGAGTGATGGAAAAAAATAAGCACTGAATTTACGTCATATTTTTCAACAATTACTTAAAAACAATTTAAAAAGGGAAAAAAAACATAAAAAGAAATAAGAAGTTCTCCCGTGGTGAATATAAATAATGACACTGGAGCACAAACCATTCATTCTGGATGTGAGAAAGACGAGGCAGCGAACGAGACAAAGCAAAGAAACATGGCGTGAAAAGGAGAGCAGTCTATTTACAATGATTTCTTGGGGGCAGAGGAGGACAGGACGGTACAAAAAAAAAAAAAGCATAAAAAAATTTCACATTCATTAATGAGCGGCAAATCAATGGCATTCAGGAGACATGAATGATCAGCATGCAGCATGCCGCCACCTCGCTTACCTCCGAGCTATAATCGTCAGCGGTGGTGGAAACTTCACTCTCCGGCTGCGATTAAAACACAACCTATTAAAATACGGTTCCATCTCGTCGCGCATCCACGTATGTGAAGCCACGGACCCCCGACACATGGCCGGTCCTTCTCCTTTATCTCCACGTTGTAACCCACTTTGGAGCTAGCATCTTTTCATATCCAGCGTCCCCATGACAACACTTCCTGTCTATGTTCTGCCCCATATACCATGGTGATGTCCTCTAGAATCCGAATGGCTGTCCACATTCTAAATGTGTGTGAACAGTGATTAGGAGACACTGGATCAAGATGAACGTACAAGAAGAGCTGTCATGAGGATGCAAAAACGTAGGTGCACATGTAAGGGGACCGGTCAGATCTATTGACCAATTTTAGTAAAAACTTGCATTTCCAACAAAAAAATAAATAAATAAAATAATTGGGAACATTTGTGTCGTTCCTTTGCTAGTCCTTATGAAAATGTAAAAAGTAGGAATAAATTGACAACTGGGCGTAAAGGGGGTGTGTCTGCACAGAGTCCGGCACTGTTAGTCCTGATTGGTCAGGTCAGTGTGGGGGGAGGGGGGTGTCAGGACACAATCCCCCAACTAGTACCACCCAGCTAACAATGTATCCATTTATTTCCAGGAGGAATAACAGAGGGACGGCACAAAGCAGAAAGAAAATGCCTTAAAAATGTTATTTCCTGAAAATACACTCAAGTCCGATTTGTCAGGACAGCGAACAAGTCTTCCTTAAGGTCTGATAAGTATTTACATCGGGTCCAAGAGGAAGCGCAAGTAATCATGAGAGCCACTAACACCGACTCTTAAAAGGATTATCCAGCCAAAGAAAAAATATACATACCGTAAATGGGATTCAAATACTAAGTTATATCTCTTTGTCTCTGCTCCCGGACACTTATTTTCCAGTCCTGACAAAACTGAGTTACCTGTGTGTGAAGGTGGCTGGATGCCTGTCTGAATAGCTAAGCCAGCCCCCTCCCCTGTCACAGCTAATAGATCGATAAAAAAAAAGGTCTGGCTTAGTTATTGAAACATGCAGTTTATCAGCCCTCTTTTTTCCCCCATCTATTGGCTGTGACTGAAGAGGGGGCTGGCTCAGGTTATTGGAATATTGAAATGAGCAGTTAGCCAGCACCCTTTTTATCCATCTATTGGCTGTGACGGAGGAGGGGGCTGGCTTAGATTATTGAAACGAGCAGTTAGCCAGCCCCCTTTTTATCCATCTACTGGCTGTGACAGAGGAGGGGGCTGGCTTAGGTTATTGAAACAAGCAGTTAACCAGGACCCTTTATATCAATCTACTGGCTGTAACGGAGGAGGGGGCTCGCTTTGTTATTGAAAGGAGCAGTTAGCCAGCTCCCTTTTTTTCCTATCTATTGTCTGTGACAGAGGATGGGGCTGGCTTAGCTATTCAAACAAATAGCCTGCCAGCTCCCTTCATACACAGCTCTGGTATCGTGTCAGCACTGGAAGCAAAGCGGCTAGGAGCCGGGATGGAAGACGCACAATGAGGCAGTAAGTATTCGATATCACTGAGGGGACGAGCTATGTATTAGGCGCTCACCTCTATGGTGTAGGTCTTGTCGTGCTGGATCATTTCCCCCTGGGGCAGTGTTCTCATGATGGTGAATTCAGCAGTGGTACCTGCTCCGCTAGGGCCGGTCTGGGGGAGGGCGTCATCACGCTGGGATAGGCCGGCTTCTGACCCCACATTGCCACCATCCTGTTTGGAGCTGGAGGACGGCTTCTTCTTCTTGTTCTTCTTGGCAGGATTCTGGCCGTCCGTCTGGCCCTTTCGCTGTCTGAACTGGGCGAGCTAAGAGGGGGCAAAGGAAAAAGAAAAATCAGCAGCATAGAGGTGGGACGGGGAAAAGAAGGGTAACCTGGACCATGTGTAGGCTACTATAAAGAATTAAATCTACTGCCTACACGTTAGTGAGTAAAGGGATCCAATCAGCCCCAGCGCAGAAAAAGTAACCCCCGGCAGAGGCTGCTTTACAGACAGGCAGATGAAGGTCCAAAACAGGCGGCGAATCATTGAATCAGTCACCTCTAAACGTCCAATTTACAATTCATTTTTCTCTCCTCTGATGTGATCTAGCACTGCCTGGACCGGTCCTAGACCACCAGGGCTACTGCCATTCTTCCCTTCTCTGCCCTAGCCCACCAGGGCTACTGCCATTAAACCCTTCTTTGCCCTAGCCCACCAGGGATAATGACATTAAACCCTTCTTTGCCCTAGCCCACCAGGGCTACTGCCATTAAACCTTCTTTGCCCTAGCCCACCAGGAATAATGACATTAAACCCTTCTTTGCCCTAGCCCACCAGGGCTACTGCCATTAAACCTTCTTTGCCCTAGCCCACCAAGGATAATGACATTAAACCCTTCTTTGCCCTAGCCCACCAGGGCTACTGCCATTAAACCTTCTTTGCCCTAGCCCACCAGGGATAATGACATTAAACCCTTCTTTGCCCTAGCCCACCAGGGCTACTGCCATTAAACCTTCTTTGCCCTAGCCCACCAGGGATAATGACATTAAACCCTTCTTTGCCCTAGCCCACCAGGGATAATGACATTAAACCCTTCTTTTCCCTAGCCCACCAGGGCTACTGCCATTAAACCTTCTTTGCCCTAGCCCACCAGGGATAATGACATTAAACCCTTCTTTGCCCTAGCCCACCAGGGATAATGACATTAAACCCTTCTTTTCCCTAGCCCACCAGGGCTACTGCCATTAAACCCTTCTTTGCCCTAGCCCACCAGGAATAATGACATTAAACCCTTCTTTGCCCTAGCCCACCAGGGCTAATGACATTAAACCCTTCTTTTCCCTAGCCCACCAGGGCTACTGCCATTAAACCTTCTTTGCCCTAGCCCACCAGGGATAATGACATTAAACCCTTCTTTGCCCTAGCACTGAAGCATGCCCCTATTCTAAGGCTCCGCATCCAAGATAAGGTCCAAAAGTCCCCAAAGTCTCCAACGCCAAAATTGGAAAAAGGGACTAGGCATGTTGATTCATCTGCTTCTAGTCCTCCTGATGAACCCATGATAGGTGCTGAAACGCGTAGGAGACTTTGGGGATTTTAACCCCTTCTGTGCTATGGACTAGTAAAAATAGTAATATGAAAAAGTGCTTGGTCTCTACCTGGGTTCACAGTGATGTGGGTATAAAAAAAAAATCTATTTTCTGGCTCGGTGAGAATGAAAGCTGCAGCTGGTCACTGACTGCTGATTGGCTGCAGTGGTCCCATGATGCCCCATCTATTCTCACATTTATGATTTGCTTAAAGTGGACAACCTTTGTAATCCCCTCCACCTCCAGACCACCAGGGATAGTGATATGAACACTTGTACAGCCCTGGCCTACCAGCAACACATACATTCACCTTTTTACTGCCCTAGACAATCACCAACAGAAGATCTCCTGCTCTGCCCTAGACCACCAACAATACAGATAGAATCTCCTACTCTGCCCCGGACCACCAGGACCCTTTGTGTCAATTTTTATTTGCTATCCTGGAACAGAGGGAACATATATCATCAGGCCGGGGCCTGTGCAGACCGCACAGCTCTTTCCACAGATTAGAGCCACCTAAGAAGTTAATGACACAATCACTTTAACCAAACGCCCCGGAGACGCGTTTCTCCAGCAAATCTCCTCGCTAATCCCGCAAATCAAATTTAGGGATTGGCAGCGGCTGTTATAGGACTTGTGCCAAGATCTCATTTGGTGCGTTCACTTATAGAACAGAGGGGGCACAGTTAAGAGGAAAAGTTTACAGGGTCGGTTCGCCACTACGCATCGTTTTATATCACAAGTCTGCACACCCTGGGGTCCCAAGCCGTCACCCCCAAACCTTTGCTTATTTGTGCCTGCACAGAAGCAGCGGCCATGCATGCACTCCGTGCTCATTTCCATGTTTTCGGGGGCTGTCTGTGTACTCGGCCAGCACCGTCAGGCGTTGGATGTAAGGACAATGCATGTTTTATTCCCTTAAGTGGTGCACTGGACTGATCCTGGGGGTCCCAGCAATCACGTGTATAGGTGCTGGCCGTTATGCATGCCAGAATACAGGCATGCAGTGCCGCAAACCCTTTATTCTCAGAATTAGTGGTGGTCCCAGAGGTCTGGAGCCCCCCAGTGATCCTGACAATCAGTGAGGTCCGGCTATATTTCATTACTTGCTAAAAATCGGTATTTCCATATATTTAGGACAAGGCATAGCACTAGGATACCCCATCACATTCTGATTGAGGGGTTTGTCCTTTGCTGCCCCCAGAATGGAGAGGAAGCTGCAGGCTCCTTCACCAATTCACCCCGCACATCAGCGCCACCACGACGGGTCCGGGCTGCAGATTCCCATACAGTGGTCAGGGAAAACAGGGTGCAGGATCATTCCAAAAATTACTCAACAAATGGCAAAAATTAACTCCCCAGGAAAAAAACTATTTAAAAATAAAAATCATCAGATCCGGCACCTGCTCCAATGCCCCGGCACGTGGGTTTAATACCTGAATGGACATACGGTACCTTGTAGCAGAACATGTCTGCCAGGGGGTGCCCCTCCAGTTCGTGGGTACGATCCCAAGCAGCGGGTACGGCCCCAGACCACGGCTAAGGTCCAAGACAGCGGGTATGGCCTCAGTGCACTGTTATGGTGCCAGACAGCAGGTACGATCCCGGACAGCGGGTACTGTCCCACAAAATGGGTACACAGTTACGATGTCAGACAGCAGGTCCGGTCCCAGATAGCAGGTACGGTCCCAGTCTGTTGGTATGATCCCAGACAGAGGGTACACAGGTACGGTTCCAGACAACAGGTACAGTCCCAGACAGCGGGTGCGGTCCCAGTCCACAGCTATGGTCCCAGATTAAGGGTACACAGGTACGGTCCCAAACAGCGGGACGTGTCAAACAGCGAGTGCAGTCCCAGACAGCGGGTATAGTACCAGTGTGCGGCCCCTAGACCCGCAAAGAGCAGGTTATACGCCAGCGTCCCGGCCAGTGACTCCTGATGTCTGAGCTTATGTGATTTGCAACGAGGATAAGATGTACGTGCACACAAATCCTGTTACAATATGATAAGCCGGGCCCCACTGTGACCAACGATCAGACCTCGTAGATACGGCACGAATGGTGAGGAACACGAAAGCGATCATAGCAAGGAAAAAACCGGACCCACACCTGACCCGGACCCACACCTGACCCGGACCCACACCTGACCCGGACCCACACCTGACCGGGACACACACCTGACCCGGACCCACACCTGACCGGGACCCACACCTGACCGGGACCCACACCTGACCCGGACCCACATTAATGTAAGATTCAGTAACAGGACACTATTTGTCAGATTCGGATATTTATACGGGATCAGCGGTGCTGGCCGGGCACTGCTCATCTCTTCTTGCAGAAACCAATACCTTTCTTCCACGCGAACCACAATTCTACGTCTTCAGCGACTGCACTGGATGTTATACAACCCTCATAGCTGCTGCAGAACCTCACAATATACACCTGAGGTGCCGAAAAAAATAAATTGAGGAAAAGTCTGCAGATGACGCAGTAATGAGCCTTTAATTTTGGCTAGTATTGTTTTTCTTCTTTGTGTGTTAGGAAGGGGTGGTCGCGGTTTATAAAAAAAAAAATATATATATATATATATATATATCACACATGAATTGAAGGTTTGAGGTAGGTACGGACACCCCAGGGACACGGCTCTGCCGCCGGACGCCCCAGGGACACTCCTACGGCAGCACCACACAGACCAAGGAACATGTCTACAGTCTGGACCAATAAGACACAAATCGTTGAGAATCTTGTTGATTTGTCGCACGCCTCTTGTTGCTGCGATTTGGATAACGATCGATATGCGTTTTCCGTCCATCTGTCACTGATCGCTGCACTGTCAATAAAACGTCAGTCTGGTTCCTGACAACTAATGCCGAGCGGAGATTAGTACCCTGCGAGCGAACAAAGCAGGCAGCGGCCATTACCATCCTACGACATGGGGTGGTGGCCGATCACATCCTCTTTCGAATGCAAAGGTGAGAGTCCGACTTGCAAAACCTCTTGTAAATTGAGGATTTTTCCCAAGTGATTGTATTACTGGTGGCTCCATGCGACAGCTGCCAAAGGGAAACGGTCATGAGAGGTCATCCATGTGGTCTCCTCACCATGTGGTCTCCTCACCATGTGGTCTTCTCACCTGTCTCCAGCAAAGCTTTTACATTTCTTTTTGTCGGCAACACGAAACCTACTGATGACCACATCACGGCCATTCAGGTAGAACCGGTGGTCTTCTTACTGCACACTGGTCTCCCCGTATATTTCCTTTATGCATCTTATGGAAATAGAGGGAACTCTTGGATGAAGATTTATGTGGTTAGTGCCGGGAATATACCGCTCTTCATGAAGGGTCTTCTTAAAGATGATCAATGTGCATTTTATGTATGATGGAACCAAAAACCTGGAAAAGGAAATTTGCTCTGGACTAGGGTTCGTCTGCTCAAATAGGTGGTCTTCTGGAGAGGCCACCATATGTTTGAGTTACTATATGATGGATGTGTGGATCTTCTCTCCGTATTATAAAAGTCTAGATAAGTGGAAAGTAGAAGCAGAAGGCACACGTGTACCGTGGACTCAATGACTCATCCGTCCGTCAGTCCGGCCGCTCCTCCATTAACACAACACCGCTCAAAATAGCAGAACACTAATACCGCCCCGTAGACGAGCCAAGAACTGAACGCTGCCAACTTCTACCGTACAGGAGGCGACATCCTGGAAGATTACAGATGAAGAGGATGACGAGACAAAAGATTTATCAAGAGGGAGAAAAAAAATTTGCAGACTTTGGACCATATTGTGCAACAAAAAAAAAATAATTGGATCAAATTTATACTCTTTTTAGCGCCTCAGTAATGGGAAGGAGTCAGAAAATGAGAAAGATTTATAAATAGCGTGTAGAATTATTTTAGAGCAAACAATGGTGCTAGGAAGTGAAAAATGGCGAGAATATCTCCCAAAAAGCTCCTAATCTATCACAAAGCGTGAGAAATTTGGTGCCGCATCAGCCGATCTGGTCTAGTTTTATACTATCGAAACTTAAGACTGTAATAGTAAATCTATGTGCCGCCATATGGTGCTCCGTCTGAAGCCCTCTAGAATATAGCACCCGTTTTATTTTTGCATCAGGATGATGTACGCCTCGTCATGTTATGAGCTGGTATATATTGGAGCTTATGGTGCATATGTTGGAAGGCTGACTTGTTCCCCGACGATTTTTATGCCCCAGTCCCATTTTGAAACGTTGGCAATGTCAAAAGACTGACAGACGGTAATTTCCTGTTATATTTGGAGTGCCAAAACCGTACAAAAACAAAGGAGACGGGTATGATTCAGATAGGGGTTGTGGATGATTGGTGAAGGTGAGTATTACTTATTCTTTTTATACCAGTCTGACCATTTTTAAAACAAAAGAAAAAGTTGTTCAATGGGGTTCAGACCCGGACTCACCAGCGCTTTGTTTCCATCCATTTCTGGGGGCTTCTTCAAATATGTTTGGGGTCACTGTCCTGCTGGAAGACCCATGACCTAGAATGCAAACCAAGCTTTCTGACAATTGACACTAATCCATTGGTAATCTACAGATTTCATGATGTCTTGCACACAGCCAAGGTACCCAGTGCCAGAGGCAGCAACACTACCGAAAAACATCTTTGAACCTCCACCATATTTGACTGTAGGCACTGTGTTCTTTTCTTTGTATGCATCATTCAGTTTCAGTAAACAGTAGAATGATGTGCTTTACAAAAAAGCTCCATCTTGGTATCATCTGTCCACAAGACGCTTTCCCAGAAGAATTTTTGCTTAGTCATACACATTTTGGTAAACGGCAGTCTAGCTTTTTTAATGTTTCTGTGTCAGCAGTGGGGTCTTCCTGGGTCTTCTGCCATAGCGTTTCATTTCATCCAAATACCAACAGATTGTTTGCGCTGACACCGATACACCCTGAGCCTGCAGGACAGCTTGAATTTCTTTGGAACTTGATTTCTGCTGCTTATCCACCATCCAGACTATCCTGCATTGCAACCTTTCATCAATTATCCTGTGCCGTCCACATCCAGGGAGATTAGCTACAGTGCCACGGGTTGTAAACTTCTTGATTATGTTGCACACCATGGACAAAGGAACATCAAGATTTCTGGAGATGGACTTGTAACCTTGAGATTGTTGATATTGTTCCAACAATTTTGGTTCTCAAGTCCTCAATCAGTTCTCTTCTCCTCTTTCTGTTCTCCATGCTTAGTGTTGCGTACACAGACTCACAATGCAAAGATGGAGTCAAATTACTGTTACTTGCCACAGGTGAGTTTGTTTCAAGCATGTGATGCTTGTTCAGAATGGTTTACCCACAATTTTGGAAAGGTGTCATCAATTTTGTCCAGCCCATTTTAGGAGTTGTGTGTGAAATTATGTCCAATTGGTCAATTAAATTAACGCGTGTAACATGTAAACGTGTGTAATTATTGCAATTACGCAATAATTTTATAATTTTCTGGGAGAAATACTTCATTTTCTGGAAGAATTTGAAGGGTGCCAACACTTTTGGCCTTGACTGTAGAAAATTATTTTGGGAGAGGCACTAATGCTCCCATCAGTTTATTCAGAGACTGTAAAGTGTCAGTTTTATAGACCCATGAGAATGGAGATTTGCATCCGTCACTCACATAAAACCTACACAATAAGCCTGTAAGTGACATAATGCAATAAACCACCGGGAACCGTCACATAATCATGTCCTGTGACACCACGTACTTATAATTATACGGTAATAAGACCCATAAACTGGACTGACAACTCCATAATAGAACCTCTGACAACAATGAGGTGTCACCGAAATTCCTCCATATGGACAAACAATAATGTAAATTCCTGCCTTTTTTTTTTTTTTTTTTTTTTTGCAGAGCTCAGTTTGTCACAGAGTCACCCAGGCGTCATTATTCTGCATAGTCTCTGCTTCCTCCTATCCAATGAATGACTATTGCCATTCACAAAACTCTTTTGCAAATGGCAGACGCTGCACCAAAAAGAACTTATAATTTACATATGTGCCGCCATATGGTGCATAATACATGTATTCGTTCAAAACTATACCCCCATAACAGAGGATGGCGATGTGAATAGCAAAGGCAGCTTTGTGACAGTCTCTTTGCGGCCGCGCTTTTTTGGAGTCAGATTCTGGTAAACAAATCACAGCCAAAAATAAGAGGAAAAGACGAAGATCAATTCACACAAATCTGAGCCGTTGTCCGACACGCTGGGGGCCAACAGCGGTGTCCTGGGAGCGACAACTCCAGACTGCCGAAATGTCACCCGGGGTCTGCAGCTGTCACACACCCCCACACGAGCTAATCCCAACAGCAGGCGCTCGCCGGCAACTGTGCGTCCTGACACCGCAGAACAAGAGACGCGTGGACGAAACCTCTGAAGAGTCAGAGCGGATAATACGGCTGTTCTGTTAGATGCTGACTCCATTCACTGCTCAGTCAAGCAGATAAATAATACCGCCATAGTGTTAGGGCTCTCTGATTTTACGCTAACAGCTCGGTGGTTTGCAAAAGTTTCATAACTTTCCACATGGGACAAAAAATATATTTATTTTATATACACTGTATAATAGGAGTTAACAACTCCAAAACACCAATTTATTTTTATGTATTTTTTTTTTCATTTTTGCCTCTCGTCTTTTCAGCAGCCATAGCTTTTTTTCTTTATTAGTGTTAGGGCTCTCTGATTTTACGCTAATAGCTCGGTGATTTTTTTAAAGTTTCATAACTTTCCACGCTGGACAAAAAATATATTTATTTTATATACACTGTATAATACGAGTTAACAACTCCAAAACACCAATTTTTATTTGTATTTTCTTTTTTTCCATTTTCGCCTCTCCACTTTTCAGCAGCCATAACTTTTTTTTTTTTTTTTTTTTTTTTTACAGGCATGGCTGTATCATGTACCACAAATTGTATTATTTTGTTTAGCGCGGTTTAATGGTATATATAAAATTTCTGCTTCATGTAAATTTATTTTAGTAAATTTAGAGAAGAAAAAAAGTTATTTTTGGTTTAGTCTTTTTTGCTTATATTTTGTACAATACATTTTTTCACACCAAGTAACCTGTTGAATGAATTCTCCAGGTTATGGCCACGTGGACACCTACTATCTGTAGGCTTTTTTTGTTATACGTACATAAAATCAATTTTTATTTAAAAATATGTTTTCCTAGCATTTTTTTTCAGGTTCAGACTTATTTTTTTTATTTTTTTTCTCCAGCTGTTTATTGTTATAATCTCTAGGTAAAGTTTTTTTTTTTTTTTTAAGGGAATCTTTCACAGTCAATGCCACTATTAAACACAAAACTCTCACTGAGCGTCATGTAACATGCAAATGGGTAGACAGAATCAGAGAAAAATCGCTTTTGTCATCTGTTAGGGGTCTCCGACTGTGTCTGAGACCCCCACCTACTACTAGATTGCAAAAGCTTTGACCCTGCACTGCAAATTTACAAAAAGGTGCAGAATTAAATCCCAGGACCAAGGGTCATACAATTAGGGCCCTTAGTTTTTAAAGGATTAAGGGGTCAGGTTTGGGGGGGGTCTATATTTATTTTGGGTGTCTGGTGAAAGGGGTTTCTGTTTTTTAGAAAATCATCTATTTCCACAGCTGCAGATTCTTTCAACAATGCTTTCCTCGCCCTCCCCAGGTCCAGAGCTTAGTCTCCGCCGCTGCCTCCGATTACTGCTATTGTCTGCAGCATTGACAGCGCTGTAGCCAATCAGTGAGCTATGTAGCAACTTGTGCTGTCGTCTCAGGCAGACGCTCTCAACTCGCCACTTGGCTGCAGCGCTGTCAACGTGATGTCAGTGCTGCAGATAATAGACAGCAGGAGTGGCAGGGAAGTATCAGCGCTGGACCAGGGGAGGCTGAGTAAAGCACATACGAAAAAATACAATCCCTGCCGTGTCAATGTTTCCTGCAGGATTTTCCCAGTTAATTCCACTTTGCAATGATTAGGATGAAATCTGCAGTAAATCCGCGCCATGTGTCCTATGTGGATGTAACAGAGGTGAAGTCTGCGGAGAATCCATACCCACAAGAGACAACTGCATTTTGCCATGAACTGGTGGTGGAAAAATGTGCTGCCTACGGAGACACTGGTAATAGTTACACCCCCATAACTGCTGCCATGGTATATACAGCCTTGTTAGGGGTGCCAGCAGTGACTGCAGCCCTGTGTACAAGCCTCAACACACACCTGTGCGCCGACAACTGCACTAACACAAAGGAACAGAAGACACGCTGTGAGCAGCTGCAGGAACAGTTGCCGACAGGAGAGGAGCTGAGCCCAGTGCACAAGGGACACTCGCCAGACAACTGTGACGTCAATGCAGCCATAAAAACAATCTGGACCATCTTTTCTTAGAAGCCTGTGTCGTGCCGTTCCTCCGTTATCCTTTCTGGGCTCATACTGATCTACGTGAAAAACGGACGAGTGCAATCCAATAAAAAAAATAAAATTGGATTGCACTCTGACTAATGTTAATGTGTTTCCCTGATCATCTGCAATTTTTTTTCTCAGCTCATATTGGACTGAGAAAAAATAAAAATAAAATCGCAGCATGCTGCGAATGGCCGAGCATATCGGTCGAGACTCGCCAATGTAAGTCAACGGGTGCAAGGGAAAAAAAAAAAAAAAAAAAGGCACATGGAACATGCGTGTGACTTCCGATTTTTACTCGCCCATCTCCTAGAAAACCAAACATTTCATCTTCCATATACAGTAAAATCACTGCGTGACCCATCAGAATAGGATAGATAGATGAATGTGTAGTTTAATGTCCATGTATTTAGCTATTAATTCAATAATGTAAAGAAAAAAATGGCGTGGGGGTCCCCCGACATTTTATTAACCAGCTGAGGGAAAGCCGACAGCTGTGGGCATATGTTTATAGCCAGGGAAGGGGGTAATAAACATGGAGCTTCCCAGGCTCTATCCGCTCACAGCTGCATACAAAGCTTTTACTGGTTATTAAAATGGGGGACACCGCTCAAAAAATTACATAGGCTCCCCCTATAATTAATAACTAGCAAAGGCTAGGCAGACAGATGCGGATTGATATTAACAGATTAGGGTAGACACCATAGATATTGGCCCCCACAAAGACTAAAAACCATCAGCTCTTAGGTGCCTCAGAAATGGCACATCCATAAGATGCGCCAATTCTGGCGCTTAGTCCTCTTTTCCCACTTGCCCTGGTGCAGTGGCAAGTTGGGTGATAGTATTGGGGTTGATGTCACCTTTGTATTGTCCGGTGATATAAAGCCCAGAGGTTAGTAATGGAGAGGCGCCCCCATTACTAACTCCATAGTCAAATTGTAGAAAAAAAAAACAACACACAAAGCAAGAATAAAATTCTTTATTTGAAATAAACACTCCCCCTCTTTTATCCATTTAAGTAATGGGGGCATCTTATAGATGCCTCTCCGTTACTAACCCCTGGGCTTGATGTCAGCTGCCAATACAAAGCTGACATCAACCCCAATACTATCACCCTCACCCTACCTGCCACCACACCAGGACAAGTGGGAAGAGCAAACTAAGTGTCAGAACTGGTGCATCTTATGGATGAGTTATTTTGGGGGCAGCTAAGAACTGATGTTTTTAGTCTGGGAGGGGGCCCAATATCCATGGTCCATTCCTATCCTATGAATATACAGTTGTGCTCAAAAGTTTACATACCCCGGCTGAATTTTTTTTTCTTGGTCTTTTTCAGAGAATATGAATGATAACACCAAAACTTTTTCTCCACTCATGGTTAGTGGTTGGGTGAAGCCATTTATTGTCAAACTACTGTGTTTTCTCTTTTTAAAATCATAATGACAACCCAAAACATCCAAATGACCCTGGTGATTTTGGCCTGATAACACGCACAGAAGTTGATACAAATGGGTTTGAATGGCTCCTAAAGGTAACATCCTCCCCTGTGACCTGTTTGCTTGTAATCATTGTGTGTGCATAAAAGCTGAGTGAGTTTCTGGGATCCAGACAGACTCTTGCATCTTTCATCCAGCCACTGACATTTCTGGATTTTGAGTCATGGGCAAAGCAAAAGAATTGTCAGCGGATCTACAGGAAAAGGTAGTTGAACTTTATAAAACAGGAAAGGGATACAAAACGATAATGCCAGTCAGCAGCGTTCAAACTGTGATTAACAAATGGAAAAAGAATGGCTCTGTAAAAACAAAACCACGGTCAGGTAGACCAACAAAAAATGTGTTCACAATTTCCAGGAAAACTGTTCGGGATGCAAAGAAAAACCCACAAATAACATCAGCTGAAATACAGGACTCTCTGAAAACTAGCGGTGTGGCTGTTTCAAGATGCACAATAAAGAGGCACATGAAGAAAAATGAGCTGCATGGTCGAGTCACCAGAAGAAAGCCATTACTGCGCAAATGCCACAAAGTATCTCACCTACAATACACAAAACAGCACAGAGACAAGCCTCAAAACTTCTGGAGGAAGGTAATTTGGAGTGATGAGACCAAAATTGAACTTTTTGGCCACAACCATAAACGTTACATTTGGAGAGAGGTCAACAAGGCCTATGATTAAAGGAACACCATTCCTACTGTAAGGGTGTGTTTCCACGGTCAGGAAACGCTGCGTGTTTGACGCTGCGTAGAGCCGCAGTGTCAAACACGCAGCGTCCAGATGTTACAGCATATTGGAGGAGATTTCATGAAATCCCGTCTCCACTATGCGTTAAAGGACGCCTGCGGCAGAGCCGCATAAACGGACATGCGGCGCGTCTTTTCAGAACGCAGCATGTCTGTTTACAATGTGGCGACGCTCCGTCGCCGCACCGTAAATTTCCCATAGATAATCATTAGATGCGGTAAAACCGCATCTAATGATTAGTCACATGCGTAGTAACTGCGTAAACGCAACTTACTACGCATGTCTACTAATTTACATGCCGGCTTACCTGTCCCGCCGCAGGAAGTCCCACGTCCACCGCAGTAACTTGGCTTACCGCGAGAACTGCCGTGCACGTGACCGGAGGTTATCTGCGGTCACTAGGCTGGTTCTCACGGTCAGCTGATTGTGAGAACGCTGCAGTGTAGGTGATCTCCGGCGATCATCTACAAGCTCTGCTATGCCTAGATGTCAGGCATCCAGATGAAGCAGAGCTGGACTCGTCGTGGGACACTCGCTATTAAATGGACTACGTCGGATACAGGGAGTATACTGTTGGTTTATTATTTTTAATTTTTTTCCAGGAGAACGAGGGCGTCGCAGGAATGAGCGTACAATAAAGTTATCAAAACTGTGTGGTGTTTTATTTCATTAAAATACTTTATTCTGCATGTGTGTGTGATTTATTAACCCTTTCACAACTATAGGATTAGTAATGTTAGGTATCTTAGTGACACCTCTCCATTACTAAGCCGGCTGAATGTCATGTTACAAAGGTGACATTAACCCCCTATTACCCCATATGCCACCGCTACAGGGCAGTGGAAAGAGAGCGGCTAATCTGGTATGTGTAGCCGGGGGGGGGGGGGGGGGGGGGGAAGGCCAATATCCATGGCCCCACTCTAGCCTATGAATATCAGCCTTTCTGGCTAAAAATTATAGTGGGACCCCACGTCATTTTTTTTTTTTTGGGGGGGGGCCCCTATTTTTATAGCCAATAAAGGCTAAATATACAGCTGCAGACTGATATTCATACCCTGAGAAGCTCCGTGGGTATTAACCCCTTCCCAGGCTACAAACATCGGTCCCCCAGTCACTGGCTTTCCCTCTCTGGCGCAGAAAATTGCACTGGAGCACACAACATTTTTTTTTTTCAAATTTTTTTTAAAATTAAACAGATATTGCATTTAAGGCCGGGGTCACACTTGCGAGAAACTCACAAGAGTCTCTCACCTCAATACCCGTCACTGCGCCGGCACTGGGACCGGAGCGTTCAGCTACATAAAAATACATGCAGCCGCACACTCCGGTCCCGAGCGCCGGCAGCAGTATTGAGATGCGAGACTAATGCAAGTTTCTTGCAAGTGTGACGCCGGCCTAACGCAGATTTCGTGTGTGTGTCTTTATTTAAGGCCAGGATCACACATGCGAGAAACACAGACGAGCCTCACATCTTAATACCCGGCACTCAGGAGCAGAGCGAGAAATACATGCAACAGCACGCTCCGCTCCCGAGTGCCGGCGGCAGTGCCGGGTATTAAGATGCGAGACTCATCTGAGGTTCTCGCATGTGTGATCCCGGACTAACTCTTTATTAACATTTTATTATGTTTATTACTAAACATCGGGCTTGGTATTATCTATCTATCTATTATCAATCGATCGATAAATCAATCAATCGATACGATAGACGGATATACGATAGAAGAATCTATCTATCGATAGATCTATCGATAGATAATAGACGGATACACGATAGATCTATCTATCGTATATCCATCTATCGTATATCCATCTATCTATAGCTATATCTATCTATCTGTGTGTGTAAACTTTATTCTTCAATGGAGTATGTAAATGAAAAGGTTGGACAAGAAATGATATCACAATTATTTTTTTTTGTATATCTTTATTTAGCTTACAAAACACACAAATCCGCATGAAAAAAACCCCATGAAAAACGCCTGTAAAAACGCATAAAAAATGCAGGTGACCTACCAGTGACCTCAGGTGCAGATTTGGTGCAGATTTTACCTGCGTCAAATCCTGACCGTGGAAACATACCCTAGGCCATGTTCACACAATGCGTTTTTTTACCGCGGAACCGCAGCGATTTTGCCGCTGCGGGTCCGCAGCTGTTTTCCATGCAGGGTACAGTACAATGTAACCCTATGGAAAACAGGAAACGCTGTGCACATGATGCTGAATTTCACTAAAAAAGCCGCGCTGAATAGCCGCGGTAAAAAAGAAGGACCATGTCACTTCTTTGTGCGGAACTGCAGCGGTTCTGCACCCATAGACCTCCATTGTGAGGTCAAACCCGCAGTAAAACCCGCAGATCAAAAATATATCTGCGGGTTTTATTGCGGTTATGGGTGGAGAAACCGCTGCAGCAGGAAGTGCGGGGAAGCGGGCGGAAGTGCGTGGGCGGAGTGTGTTCCGAAGAGACATGGAGGCATACCGTCGCATGGGGATCGATGTGTGTGTGAGTGTGTGTGAGTGTGTGTATATATGTGTGTGTGTGTGTGTGTGTGTGTGTGTGTGTGTGTGTGTGTGTGTGTGTGTGTGTGTGTGTGTGTGTGTGTGTGTGTGTGTGTGTGTGTGTATACACTCACCGGCCACTTTATTAGGTACACCATGCTAGTAACGGGTTGGACCCCTTTTGCCTTCAGAGCTGCCTCAATTCTTCGTGGCATAGATTCAACAAGGTGCTGGAAGCATTCCTCAGAGATTTTGGTCCATATTGACATGATGGCATCACACAGTTGCCGCAGATTTGTCGGCTGCACATCCCAAAGATGCTCCATACAAGGCAGGATGGATCCATGCTTTCATGTTGTTTACGCCAAATTCTGACCCTACCAAGCAACGTTTTTCCAATCTTCTACTGTCCAATTTCGATGAGCTTGTACAAATTGTAGCCTCAGTTTCCTGTTCTTAGCTGAAAGGAGTGGTACCCGGTGTGGTCTTCTGCTACTGTAGCCCATCTGCCTCAAAGTTCGACGCACTGTGCGTTCAGAGATGCTCTTAGGCCTACCTTGGTTGTAACGGGTGGCGATTTGAGTCACTGTTGCCTTTCTATCAGCTCGAACCAGTCTGCCCATTCTCCTCTGACCTCTGGCATCAACAAGGCATTTCCGCCCACAGAACTGCCGCTCACTGGATTTTTTTTCTTTTTCGGGCCATTCTCTGTAAACCCTAGAGATGGTTGTGCGTGAAAATCCCAGTAGATCAGCAGTTTCTGAAATACTCAGACCAGCCCTTCTGGCACCAACAACCATGCCACGTTCAAAGGCACTCAAATCACCTTTCTTCCCCATACTGATGCTCGGTTTGAACTGCAGGAGATTGTCTTGACCATGTCTACATGCCTAAATGCACTGAGTTGCCGCCATGTGATTGGCTGATTAGAAATTAAGTGTTAACAAGAAGTTGGACAGGTGTACCTAATAAAGTGGCCAGTGAGTGTGTATATATATATATATATATATATATATATATATATATATATATATATATATATATATATATATATATATATATATATATATATATATATATGCGTGCGTATGTGCGTGCGTGCGTATGTGCGTGCGTGTATATATATATATATGTGTGTGTGTGTGTGTCTATATATGTGTGTGTGTGTGTGTGTGTGTGTGTGTGTGTGTGTGTGTGTGTGTGTGTGTGTGTGTGTGTGTGTGTGTGTGTGTGTGTGTGTGTGTGTCCCCATGCGACGCTAGTGCCACCATTGTGCTAAGTCGCCGTATGGGACTACTACTCCCATCCGGTATTAGGATGGGAGAGTTGTCCCTGTGTCCGGCGACTTAGCACAGTTATAAAGTTACACAAAACACCTACACACAATACACATACATGACACACAGTACATACAACACATAACAGAGTATATACTCACCAGCACCACACTGGTAGGCGAAGCCCTCGATCCCCTAGAAAAAATCCCAAAATAAAAAATCAAATCCATACTCCCTGTCCGCAGAATCCATAAAACGAGTGTCCCACGCCGATCGGCTGCTCTCCGGCGATACACTGCCAGGAGCGAAGCTCCTAGCAGTGTATCGCGTACTGTTCCGGAGTTCAATGGCTCCGGCGTCTCGGTTAACGGCAGTACAGCTGCGTAGAACTTTCCCACGCAGCACTGCCGTTAAGCGAGAGTGACGGGGTCAATGACCGCCGGTAAACTCGCTCGCGCATGCGCAGTGACACACCGACAGGAACTATGGCTCCTGTCAGTGTGTTGCTGCAGCCGTGGAGAGCAGACATATCTCTGGATGTGTCTGTTCTCCATGGAAGATCTTCGTGGGACCCTCGATGGATTTCTGCGGACAGGGCCAGGGAGTATGAATTTGTTTTTTTATTTTGCGTCTTTTTCAGGTCGAGGGTCTTCAGGACGGATTGAGCGTACAATAAAATATGGTCAAAAAGTGGGTGTCTTTATTTCATTAAAATATTTTTTTTCTAGTGTTTGTGGGGGTTTTTTTTTAACCCTTTCATTGGATTAATAATGGATAGGCGTCTTATTGATGCCTCTCCATTATTAACCGGGCTTAATGCCACCTTACAATAGCAAGGTGGCATTAACCCCTCATTACCCCATATCCCACCGCTACACGGGAGTGGGAAGAGAGGGGCTAAGTGCCGGAATTGGCGCATCTTTTTGATGCGCCTTTTCTGGGGCGGCTGCGGGCTTATATTTGTAGCTGGGGGGGGGGGGCAAATATCCATGGCCCCTTTCCTAGTCTATGAATATAAGCCCACGGCTGTCTGCGTAGCCTTTCTGGCCTAAAAATAAATATAGGGGGACCCTATGTCATTTTTTTTTTTTTGGGGGGGGGGGTCCCCCTATATTTTTTTTTTAATCATTTTAATAGCATTAATAATGGATAGGCGTCTTATTGACGCCTCTCCATTATTAACCGGGATTAATGCCACCTTACAATAGCAAAAATACGTGCAACTGAAATACGTGGCACTGAAATACGTGGCACTTAAATACGTGGCACTGAAATACGTGGCACTGAAATACGTGGCACTGAAATACGTGGCACTGAAATACGTGGCACTGAAATACGTGGCACTGAAATACGTGGCACTGAAATACGTGGCACTGAAATACGTGGCACTGAAATACGTGATACGTGGCACTTAAATATGTGGCACTTAGGCTACGTTCACATTTGCGTTGTGCGCCGCAGCGTCGGCGCCGCAACGCACAACACAAACAAAAACTTAGCAAAACGCATGCACAACGCTGCGTTTTGCGCCGCATGCGTCCTTTTTTTGATTGATTTTGGACGCAGCAAAAATGCAACTTGCTGCGTCCTCTGCGCCCGGATGCGTGCGCTGCAGTGATGCATGCGGCGCAAAACGCAAGTGCGACACATGTCCATGCGCCCCTATGTTAAATATAGGGGCGCATGACGCATGCGGCGACGCTGCGGCGCAGACCGCAAATGTGAACGTAGACTTAAATAGCTGGATAGAGCTGGATCCGCGGGCTGTGATCTGGCCTACGCTCAGCACTCTGCGGAGCGCTGTCATTCAAAACACGTCCACTCGTTTTGGTGTTTAGTCCCAAAATGGAGGATGGAAGAAGAAAAGGGTTGGACAAGGAAATGACATCATTTCTTTTTTTTTTTTCCCCCACTGCAGTTAAAGCTTTATTTGTGTCAAACACAGACAATCTGCAGAGAAAACTGCATAAAAAACCGCATCAAAAAACGCACCAAAAAACGCACCAAAAACCGCACCTGCATTTTCTGCCAAGAGCTGCGGTTTTTAGTGCAGAAAAAACAGCAGGGAAATCAGGAACGTGTTAACATGGCCTAAAGCACAGAGGTGGATCGCTGATGTTTTGGGGATGTGTGCGCTACAAAAACACAGGAAACTTGGTTAAAGTTGAAGGAAAGATGAATGCAGCACGTTATCAGCAAATACTGGTGGCAAATTTGCAATCATCAGCCTGGAAGCTGCACATGGGACGTACTTGGATGTTCCAAAATGACAACGATCCAAAACACAAGGCCAAATCGACCTGTCATTGGCTACAGCAGAATAAAGTTAAGGTTCAGGAGTGGCCATCTCAGTCTGCTGACCTCAATATCATTGATCCACTCTGGGGAGATCTCAAGCGCGCAGTTCATGCTAGACAGCCCAGGAATTTACAGGAACTGGAGGCTTTTTGCCAAGAAGAGTGTGCAGCTTTACCATCTGAGAAAATAAAGAACCTCATCCACAACTACCACAAAAGACTTCAAGCTGTCATTGATGTTAGAGGGGGAAATACACAGTACTAAGAAATGGGGTATGTGAACATTCGGATGTTTTGGGTTGTCATTATGATTTAAAAAGAGAAAACACAGTAGTTTGACAAAAAATGGCTTCACCCAACCATGAGTGGAGAAAAAGTTTTGGTAATATTCATATTCTCTGAAAAAAGGCCAAGAAAGCAAAAATTCGGCCGGGGCATGTAAACTTTTGAGCACAACTATAAGCCCACAACTGTCTGCCTAGACTTTGCTGGTTAATAATTATAAGGGGGCCTAACAATTTTTCAAGGGGGGGGGTCCCCATTTTAATAAACCAGTAGAGGTTTAGTATACAGCTGTGAGCTGATATTAATAGTCTGGGAGGCTACCTATTTATTACTCCATTCTCAGGCTATAAACATCTGCCCTCAGCTGTTAGCTTTCCCTCAGCTGGGTAATAAAATTTCAGTGGATTCCACGCCATTATTTTCTTTACTTATGGCTTACATACATGTACAGTAAGCTACACACACACAAATGATTACTGTATATATCTCACATTTCTATCTATATAGTGACAAATATTTTGTGAGAAAATTATCTTTAAATAACAGAGAATTACTAAGTAAAAGCTGATAATAGTGAGAAAAATCACATTGTACTCGCGTGACACATGTCTGACTTTTCAGGAACAACATCAAACCACTTTTATTAATGCTGATGGGTATGAGCCCTTATACGATCTATTCGCTGCGGATACTGCACGGACAGAAACTTTTGTAAGGAAAATAAGAGCACTCATCTGTCCACTTACTTATTATTATTATTTCCAGGAAGAATAACTGAGGAACGGCTTCGTCAAGAGAAACACAAACAATTACCATCACAGACAGGTCTTCTGTAAGCCACTAAATAATTCCAGAAGATCAGTGGTCCCCAATCATTAGCACACCAACAATTGCAGAACTACAACTCCCAGCAATAGAGGCATAAACAGATGAGTACACGAGCTCTGGGCTGTAGTAGCCAGAAGACAAGAGTAAAGCAAAAAACAACCTGAAACACAGAAATGATAACATATACGGCATACATGGTTACATCACTGAGGAGCACGCAGCAGGTCCAAGAGGGCCCCGGGGCCACGGATTCACCAGCTCGTTTTGCAATTTATTTCTATTGTGGTCTTTGGTCTGATAGACAGGACTGTGCACCCTGAAGTCTCGCACTGGCAGGACGCCCCCCCCATACAGGAGCCCCGGTCACAAAACACAGGTTCACAGCACACGCAGAATACTGGACTGCGCCAAAGAGAGCAAAAAGTCACATAGAATGAATGGTGCACGGGCAGCGGGAGACATGACACAGGAGGGGTGTACTTAATGCTGCCAGTATACACAGGGGACAGCGGTATATACAGGTGGTAAATATACAGTACACACAGGGGACAGCGGTATATACAGGTGGTAAATATACAGTACACACAGGGGATAGCGGTATATACAGGGGATAAATATACAGTACACAGGGGACAGTGGTATATACAGGTGGTAAATATACAGTACACAGGGGACAGCGGTATATACAGGTGGTAAATATACAGTACACAGGGGACAGCGGTATATACAGGTGGTAAATATACAGTACACAGGGGACAGCGGTATATACAGGTGGTAAATATACAGTACACACAGGGGACAGCGGTATATACAGGTGGTAAATATACAGTACACACAGGGGACAGCGGTATATACAGGTGGTAAATATACAGTACACACAGGGGACAGCGGTATATACAGGTGGTAAATATATACAGTATACATAGGGGATAGCGGTATATACAGGGGATAAATATACAGTACACACAGGGGACAGCTGTATATACAGGTGGTAAATATACAGTACACACAGGGGACAGCAGTATATACAGGTGGCATATATATACAGTATACACAGGGGATAGCGGTATATACAGGGGATAAATATACAGTACACACAGGGGACAGCGGTATATACAGGTGGTAAATATATACAGTATACACAGGGGATAGCGGTATATACAGGGGATAAATATACAGTACACACAGGGGACAGTGGTATATACAGGTGGCATATATACAGTACACAGGGGACAGCGGTATATACAGGTGGTAAATATACAGTACACACAGGGGACAGCGGTATATACAGGTGGTAAATATATACAGTATACACAGGGGATAGCGGTATATACAAGGGATAAATATACAGTACACACAGGGGACAGCTGTATATACAGGTGGCATATATACAGTACACAGGGGACAGCGGTATATACAGGTGGCATATATACAGGGGGTATATATACAGTACACACAGGGGACAGCGGTATATACAGGTGGTAAATATACAGTACACACAGGGGATAGCTGTATATACAGGTGGCATGTATACAGTATACACAGGGGACAGCGGTATATACAGGGGATAAATATACAGTACACACAGGGGACAGCTGTATATACAGGTGGCATATATACAGTATACACAGGGGATAGCGGTATATACAGGGGATAAATATACAGTACACAGGGGACAGCGGTATATACAGGTGGTAAATATACAGTACACACAGGGGACAGCGGTATATACAGGTGGTAAATATACAGTACACACAGGGGACAGCGGTATATACAGGTGGTAAATATACAGTACACACAGGGGACAGCGGTATATACAGGTGGTAAATATATACAGTATACATAGGGGATAGCGGTATATACAGGGGATAAATATACAGTACACACAGGGGACAGCTGTATATACAGGTGGTAAATATACAGTACACACAGGGGACAGCAGTATATACAGGTGGCATATATATACAGTATACACAGGGGATAGCGGTATATACAGGGGATAAATATACAGTACACACAGGGGACAGCGGTATATACAGGTGGTAAATATATACAGTATACACAGGGGATAGCGGTATATACAGGGGATAAATATACAGTACACACAGGGGACAGTGGTATATACAGGTGGCATATATACAGTACACAGGGGACAGCGGTATATACAGGTGGTAAATATACAGTACACACAGGGGACAGCGGTATATACAGGTGGTAAATATATACAGTATACACAGGGGATAGCGGTATATACAAGGGATAAATATACAGTACACAGGGGACAGCGGTATATACAGGTGGTAAATATATACAGTATACACAGGGGATAGCGGTATATACAGGGGATAAATATACAGTACACACAGGGGACAGTGGTATATACAGGTGGCATATATACAGTACACAGGGGACAGCGGTATATACAGGTGGTAAATATACAGTACACACAGGGGACAGCGGTATATACAGGTGGTAAATATATACAGTATACACAGGGGATAGCGGTATATACAAGGGATAAATATACAGTACACACAGGGGACAGCTGTATATACAGGTGGCATATATACAGTACACAGGGGACAGCGGTATATACAGGTGGCATATATACAGGGGGTATATATACAGTACACACAGGGGACAGCGGTATATACAGGTGGTAAATATACAGTACACACAGGGGATAGCTGTATATACAGGTGGCATGTATACAGTATACACAGGGGACAGCGGTATATACAGGGGATAAATATACAGTACACACAGGGGACAGCTGTATATACAGGTGGCATATATACAGTATACACAGGGGATAGCGGTATATACAGGGGATAAATATACAGTACACACAGGGGACAGCAGTATATACAGGTGGCATATATACAGTATACACAGGGGATAGCGGTATATACAGGGGATAAATATACAGTACACACAGGGGACAGTGGTATATACAGGTGGCATATATACAGTACACAGGGGACAGCGGTATATACAGGTGGCATATATACAGTACACAGGGGACAGCAGTATATACAGGTGGTAAATATACAGTACACAGGGGACAGCGGTATATACAGGTGGCATATATACAGTACACAGGGGACAGCGGTATATACAGGTGGTAAATATACAGTACACAGGGGACAGCAGTATATACAGGTGGCATATATACAGTACACAGGGGACAGCAGTATATACAGGTGGCATATATATACAGTACACAGGGGACAGCAGTATATACAGGTGGCATATATATACAGTATACACAGGGGATAGCGGTATATACAGGGGATAAATATACAGTACACACAGGGGACAGCTGTATATACAGGTGGCATATATACAGTACACAGGGGACAGCGGTATATACAGGTGGCATATATACAGGGGGTATATATACAGTACACACAGGTGACAGCGGTATTTACAGGTGGTAAATATACAGTACACACAGGGGATAGCGGTATATACAGGGGATAAATATACAGTACACACAGGGGACAGATGTATATACAGGTGGCATATATACAGTACACACAGGGGACAGCTGTATATACAGGTGGCATATATACAGTATACACAGGGGACAGCGGTATACAAAGGATATACAGGGGAGTATATACACACTACACATGTAGGGGATACACAGTTTTGCTCAAAAGTTTACATACCCAGGCAGAATTTTTGCTTTCTTGGCCTTTTTTAAGAGAACATGAATGACTAGATGGTGGCCCGATTCTGACGCATCAGGTATTCTAGAATATGTATGCAGTTTATTTATGAAGATTTTAGAATAATACATTGAATACACAGGATTCGGCCGGCTGCGACCAATTAGCGAACGGACTGCGCGTGTCGCTGATTGTTCTCGGCCGGCCACGCAGTACATTGCACAGCCCACGCAGTATATAGCAATGTGGGCATCATATCCCTGTTAAAAAACAGAATTAAAATAAAAAATAGTTATATACTCACCTTCCGGAGCCCCCGTATCCAGGCGAAGCGTTTACCGATGGTCCTCGCGCGCTCCGGCCCCAAGAGTGCATTGCTGTCTCGCGAGATGATGACATAGCGGCCTCGCGAGATCGCAATGCATGGAGCGGTCACCGGAGCGGGGAAGGCCTGTTGTGGGTCCGAGGGGCCGACGGACGATGAGTATAACACGATTTTTTATTTTTTTAATTATTTTTAACATTAGATCTTTTTACTATTGATGCTGCGTATGGTCACACAGGGTTAATAGCAGCGTTAACGGAGTGCATTACACCGCGGCATAACGCGGTCCGTTACCGCTGCCATTAACCCTGTGTGAGCGCTGACTGGAGGGGAGGAAGGAGCGGCCATTTTGCCGCCAGACTGTGCCCATCGCTGATTGGTCGTGGCTGTTTTGCCGCGACCAATCAGCGACTTGGATTTCCATGACAGACAGAGGCCGCAACCAATGAATATCTGTGAAAGACAGAAAGACGGAAGTGACCCTTAGACAATTATATAGTAGACTAGCTGTACTACCCGGCTTCGCCCGGGTTAATGACTGCTGTTAGCAAAATAGAATGTGTTAACAAAAATTTATTCTGCACACAAAAACCACAAAACAAATAGATAGAAATGTAATTATTAAAAGGCAAAAACTAAGCAAATAGAAGCATTTCACAACATATATTAGCTTTGTTATACTGAGAATGTCTTTGTTGCCTATATTAACCAATCAGAGCTCAGGTTAATTAACTGTAGCAAAATAGAAGCTGAGCTGTGATTGGTTGCTATTGGCAGCCTGATAAATCCCCAGCCAACAGGAAGCCCTCCCCCCTGGCAGTATATATTAGCTCACACATACACATAATAGACAGGTCATGTGACTGACAGCTGCCGTATTTCCTATATGGTACATTTGTTGCTCTTGTAGTTTGCTTATTAATCAGATTTTTATTTTTGAAGGACAATACCAGACTTGTGTGTGTTTTAGGGCGAGTTTTATGTGTCAAGTTGTGTGTGTTGAGTTGCGTGTGGCGACATGCATGTAGCGACTTTTGTGAGATGAGTTTTGTGTGGCGACATGCGTGTAGCAACATTTTGTGTGTTGAGTTGCATGTGACAGGTTAGTGTAGCAAGTTGTGTGCAGCAAGATTTGTGCATGGCGAGTTTTGCGCGTGGCGAGTTTTATGTGTGGTGCATTTTGAGTATGTGCAAGTTTTGTGTGAGGCAACTTTTGCATGTGGTGCAACTTTTGTACATGTGGCAATTTTTCTGTGTGTGCAAGTTTTGCATGAGGTGAGTTTTCCATGAGGTGAGTTTTGCACGTGTGGCGAGTTTTGCGTGAGCCTAGTTTTGCATATGGCGAGTTTTGCATGTAGCGAGTTTTGAGTGGTGACTTTTGTGTTTCGACTTTTATGTGGCGAGGTTGGTGTGTGTGTGTGGTGAAATGTGTGCTGAGGGTGGTATATGTGTTCAAGCACGTGGTAGTGTGTGGCGCATTTTGTGTTTGTGTTCATATCCCCGTGTGTGGTGAGTATCCCATGTCGGGGCCCCACCTTAGCAACTGTACGGTATATACTCTTTGTCGCCATCGCTCTCATTCTTTAAGTCCTCATTGTTCACATCTGGCAGCTGTCAATTTTCCTCCAACACTTTTCCCTTCACTTTTTCCCCATTATGTAGATAGGAGCAAAATTGTTTGGTGAATTGGAACGCGCGGGGTTAAAATTTCACCTCACAACATAGCCTATGACGCTCTCGGGGTCCAGACGTGTGACTGTGCAAAATTTTGTGGCTGTAGCTGCGACGGTACAGATGCCAATCCCGGACATACACACATACATACATACACACATTCAGCTTTATATATTAGATATACCTGTATGTAATCTCCTGTATATAGTATATACCTGTGTGTCATCTCACCTATATATAGTATATATCTGTGTGTCATCTCCTGTATATAGTATATACCTGTATGTCATCTCCTCCTATACATAGCATATACCTGTGTCATCTCCTCCTGTATATACTATATACCTGTAGGTAATCTGCTCCTGTATATAGTATATACCTGTGTGTCATCTCCTCCTGTATGTAGTATGTACCTGTATGTCATCTCCTCCTCTATATAGTATATACCTGTGTGTCATCTCTCCTGTATATAGTATATATCTGTGTGTCATCTCCTCCTGTATATAGTATATACCTGTGTGTCATCTCCCCTGTAAATAGTATATACCTGTGTGTCATCTCCTGTATATAGTATATAGCTGTATGCCATCTCCTCCTGTATTAGCCCTCGTTCACACGTTATTTGGTCAGTATTTTTACCTCAGTATTTGTAAGCTAAAATGGCAGCCTGATAAATCCCCAGCCAACAGTAAGCCCACCCCCTGGCAGTATATATTAGCTCACACATACACATAATAGACTGGTCATGTGACTGACAGCTGCCGGATTCCTATATGGTACATTTGTTGCTCTTGTAGTTTGTCTGCTTATTAATCAGATTTTTATTTTTGAAGGATACCAGACTTGTGTGTGTTTTAGGGCGAGTTTCGTGTGTCAAGTTGTGTGTGTTGAGTTGCGTGTGGCGACATGCATGTAGGGACTTTTGTGAGATGAGTTTTGTGTGGCGACATGCGTGTAGCAACTTTTTGTGTGTCGAGTTGCATGTGACAGGTTAGTGTAGCAAGTTGTGTGCAGCAAGTTTTGCGCATGGCGAGTTTTGCGCGTGGCGAGTTTTATGTGTGGTGCCTTTTGAGTATGTGCAAGTTTTGTGTGAGGCAACTTTTGCATGTGTTGCAACTTTTGTGCATGTGGCAATTTTTCTGCGTGTGGCAATTTTTCTGCGTGTGCAAGTTTTGCGTGTGGCGAGTTTTGCACGTGTGGCGAGTTTTGCATGTGGAGAGTTTTGCGCGTGGCGAGTTTTGAGCGGCGACTTTTGTGTTTCTACTTTTATGTGGCGAGGTTGGTGTATGTGTGGTGAAATGTGCACTGAGGGTGGTATATGTGTTCGAGCACGTGGTAGTGTGTGGCGCATTTTGTGTGTGTGTTCATATCCCCGTGGTGGTGTGATTATCCCATGTTGGGGCCCCACCTTAGCAACTGTACAGTATATACTCTTTGGTGCCATCGCTGTCATTCTTTAAGTCCCCCTTGTTCACATCTGGCAGCTGTTAATTTGCCTCCAACACTTTTCCTTTCATTTTTTCCCCATTATGTAGATAGGGGCAAAATTGTTTGGTGACTTGGAAAGCGCGGGGTTAAAATTTCACCTCACAATATAGCTTTGACGCTCTCAGGGTCCAGACGTGTGACTGTGCAAAATTTTGTGCCTGTAGCTGCGACGCCTCCAACACTTTTCCTTTCACTTTTTCCCCATTATGTAGATAGGGGCAAAATTGTTTGGTGAATTGGAAAGCGCGGGGTTAAAATTTCACCTCACAACATAGCCTATGACGCTCTCGGGGTCCAGACGTGTGACTGTGCAAAATTTTGTGGCTGTAGCTGCTACGGTTCAGATGCCAATCCCGGACATACATACATACATACATACATACATACACACACACACACATTCAGCTTTATATATTAGATAACACCAAAGCTTTTTCTCCACTCATGGTTACTGGTTGGGTGAAGCCATTTATTGTCTCTGTGCTGTTTTGCATATTGTAGGTGAGATACTTTGTGGCATTCGCGCAGTAATGGCTTTCTTCTGGCGACTCGACCATGCAGCCTATTTTTCCTCAAGTGCCTCCTTATTGTGTATCTTCAAACAGCCACTCCGCTAGTTTTCAGAGAGTCCTGTATTTCAGCTGATGTTATTTGTGGGTTTTTCTTTGCATCCCGAACACTTTTCCTGGCAGTTGTGGATGACATTTTTGTTGGTCTACCTGACCGTGGTTTTGTTTTTACAGAGCTTCTGCTTTTCCATTTGTTAATCACAATTTTAATGCTGCTGACTGGCATTATCAATTCCTTGGATATCTTTTTGTATGCCTTTCCTGTTTTATATAGTTCAACTACCTTTTCCTGTAGATCGGTTGACAATTCTTTTGCTTTCCCCATAACTCACAATCCAGTGGCTGGATGAAAGATGCAAGAGTCTGTCTGGATCCCAGAAACTCACTCAGCTTTTATGCACACACTGATTACAAGCAAACAGCTCACAGGTGAGGATGTTACCTTTAGGAGCGATTCAAAGCCATTTGTGTCAACTTCTGTGCTTGTAAGGCTTCTTTCACACTTCCGTCGGCACGGGGCCGTCACAAAGCTTCGGCGCAACGCACCGACCGACGGACAGTGATTTTTTGCGCAACGTGGGCAGCGGATGCAGTGTTTCAACGCGTCCACTGCCCATTGTGAAGTCCTAGGGAGGAAGGGGTGGCGTTCCAGCCGCGCATGCGCAGTTCAAAATGCAGGACCCGACGTACGAAAAAACGTTCCCTTGAACGTTTTTTCGCTACGACGGTCCGCCAAATACAGACGCATCCAGTAAACAACGTATGGAACGTGTGTCCATATGTCGCGATGCGTCGGTAATACAAGTCTATGGAGAAAAAACGCATCCTGCGGGAAACTTTGCAGGATGCGTTTTTTCTCCAAAACGACGCATTACGACGGAGGCCAAACGACAAGTGTGAAAGTAGCCTTATCAGACCAAAATCACCAGGGTAGGTGAACTTTTCATCATGGTCACTTGGATGTTTTGTGTTGTCATTATTATTTAAAAAGAGAAAACACAGTAGTCTGACAATAAACGGCTTCACCCAACCACTAACCATGAGTGGAGAAAAAGTTTTGGTGCTATCATTCATATTCTCTGAAAAAGACCAAGAAAGCAAAAATTCTGCTGGTGTATGTACACTTTTGATCACAACTGTATACAGTATACCCAGGGCATAGCAGTATACACACTATATACACAGGTGAGAGAGGTATATACAGGGGGTATATATAGTATACACAGGGGACAGCGGTATATACGGTATACAGTATACACAGGTGACGGCAGTATATACAAGGGGTGTGTGTATATATATATATATATTCGGTATACACAAGTTGCAGTATTTACAGGGGGTATATATATATATATATATATATATATATATATATATATATATATATATATATATATATATATATATATATACACAGGGAGCATATATACAGTATATACAGGGGGTATATATACAGTATACACAGGTGACAGCGGTATATACAGAGAGCATATATACAGTATATACAGGTAACAGCAGTATTTACAGGGGGTATACAGTCATGGCCAAAAGTATTCACACCCCGGCAATTCTGTCAGATAATACTCAGTTTCTTCCTGAAAATGATTGCATTCACAAATTCTTTGTTATTGTTATCTTCATTTAATTTGTCTTAAATGAAAAAAGCACAAAAAGAATTGTCCTAAAGCCAAATTGGATATAATTCCACACCAAACATAAAAAAGGGGGTGGACAAAAGTTTTGGCACTGTTCGAAAAATCATGTGCTGCTTCTCTAATTTGTGTACCGTATATACTCGAGTATAAGCCGACCCGAGTATAAGCCGACCCCCCTAATTTTGCCACAAAAAACTGGGAAAACTTATTGACTCGAGTATAAGCCTAGGGTGGAAAATGCAGCAGGTACCGGTGAATTTCAAAATTAAAAATAGATGCTCCATACTGTTCATTATGGCCCCATGGATGCTCCACATAAAGCTGTGCCACATATACAATGCTCTGCACCATTGCCCCATAGATACTCCACATAAAGCTGTGCCATATATACAATGCTCTGCACCGTTGCCCCATAGCTGTGCCATATATACAATGCTCTGCACCGTTGCCCCATAGCTGTGCCATATAGTGCTCTGCACCATTGCCCCATAGCTGTGCCATATAGTGCTCTGCACCATTGCCCCATAGCTGTGCCATATAGTGCTCTGCACCATTGCCCCATAGCTGTGCCATATAGTGCTCTGCACCATTACCCCATAGCTGTGCCATATAGTGCTCTGCACCATTGCCCCATAGCTGTGCCATATAGTGCTCTGCACCGTCCATTATTGCCCCATAGCTGTGCCATATAGTGCTCTGCACCATTGCCCCATAGCTTTGCCATATAGTGCTCTGCACCGTTGCCCCATAGCTGTGCCATATAGTGCTCTGCACCGTTGCCCCATAGCTGTGCCATATAGTGCTCTGCACCATTGCCCCATAGCTGTGCCATATAGTGCTCTGCACCATTGCCCCATAGCTGTGCCATATAGTGCTCTGCACCGTTGCCCCATAGCTGTGCCATATAGTGCTCTGCACCATTGCTCCATAGCTGTGCCATATAGTGCTCTGCACCATTGCCCCATAGCTGTGCCATATAGTGCTCTGCACCGTCCATTATTGCCCCATAGCTGCTGCTGCTGCTGCAATAAAAAAAAAAAACACATACTCACCTGTCTTGCTTGCAGCTCCTCGGCGCCATCTTCCCGGCGTCTCTCCGCACTGACTGATCAGGCAGAGGGCGGCGCGCACCTATATGCGTCATCGCGCCCTCTGACCTGCACAGTCAGTGCGGAGAGACGCCGGGAAGATGGCGCGACGCCCGGCGTGTGGAACCAGGACAGGTGAATATGTCATACTTACCTGCTCCCGGCGTCCCGCTCCTTCCCCCTGCCTGTCTTCAGTGCCGCAGTCTCTTTCTCTATCAGCGGTCACCGGCACCGCTTCATTAGAGAAATGAATAGGCGGCTCCGCCCCTATGGGAGGTGGAGCCGCCTATTCATTTCTCTAATGAGCGGTCCCACGTGACCGCTCAGGGGAAGAGGCTGCGGCACCGAAGACAGTGTGACAGGCAGGGGGAGCGCCAGGATCGCCGGGACTAGGTAAGTATATGACAGTGCTCACCCGCCGACCCCACCACCGATCATGACTCGAGTATAAGCCGAGAGGGGCACTTTCAGCCCAAAAATTTGGGCTGAAAATCTCGGCTTATACTCGAGTATATACGGTAATTAACAGCACCTGTAACTTACCTGTGGCACCTAACAGGCGGTGGCAATAACTAGATCACACTGGCAGCCAGTTGACATGGATTAAAGTTGACTCAACCTCTGTCCTGTGTCCTTGTGTGCACCACATTGAGCATGGAGAAAAGAAAGACGACCAAAGAACTGTCTGAGGACTTGAGAAACCAAATTGTGAGGAAGCATGAGCAATCTCAAGGCTACAAGTCCATCTCCAAAGACCTGAATGTTCCTGTGTCTACCGTGCGCAGGGTCATCAAGAAGTGTAAAGCCCATGGCACTGTGGCTAACCTCCCTAGATGTGGACGGAAAAGAAAAATAGACAAGAGATTTCAACGCAAGATTGTGCGGATGTTGGATAAACAACCTCGACTAACATCCAAACAAGTTCAAGCTGCCCTGCAGTCCGAGGGTACAACAGTGTCAACCCCTACTATCCGTCGGCGTCTGAATGAAAAGGGACTGTATGGTAGGAGACCCAGGAAGACCCCACTTCTTACCCCGAGACATAAAAAAGCCAGGCTGGAGTTTGCCAAAACTTACCTGAAAAAGCCTAAAACATTTTGGAAGAATGTTCTCTGGTCAGAGGAGACAAAAGTAGAGCTTTTTGGGCAAAGGCATCAACATAGAGTTTACAGGAGAAAAAAGAGGCATTCAAAGAAAAGAACACGGCCCCTACAGTCAAACATGGTGGAGGTTACCTGATGTTTTGGGGTAGCTTTGCTGCCTCTGGCACTGGACTGCTTGACCGTGTGCATGGCATTATGAAGTCTGAAGACTACCAACAAATTTTGCAGCATAATGTAGGGCCCAGTGTGAGAAAGCTGGGTCTCCCTCAGAGGTCATGGGTCTTCCAGCAGGACAGTGACCCAAAACACACTTCAAAAAGCACTAGAAAATGGTTTGAGAGAAAGCACTGGAGACTTCTAAGGTGGCCAGCAATGAGTCCAGACCTGAATCCCATAGAACACCTGTGGAGAGATCTAAAGATGGCAGTTTGGAGACGGCACCCTTCAAATATCAGGGACCTGGAGCAGTTTGCCAAAAAAGAATGGTCTAAAATTCGAGCAGAGCATTGTAAGAAACTCATTGATGGTTACCGGAAGCAGTTGGTCGCAGTTATTTTGGCTAAAGGTTGTGCAACCAAGTATTAGGCTGAGGGTGCCAATACTTTTGTCTGGCCCATTTTTGGAGTTTTGTGTGAAATGATCAATGTTTTGCTTTTTGCTTAATTCTCTCTTGTGTTTTTTCATTTAAGACAAATTAAATGAAGATAATAATACAAAAGAATTTGTGTTTGCAATCATTTTCAGGAAGAAACTGAGTATTATCTGACAGAATTGCAGGGGTGTCAATACTTTTGGCCATGACTGTATATACAGCATACACAGGGGGCAGCGGTATATACAGGGAGCATACATACAGTATATACAGGGGGTATATATACAGTATACACAGGTGACAGCGGTATATACAGGGAGCAAATATACAGTATATACAGGGGGTATATCTATAGTATACACAGGTGTCAGCAGTATATACAGGGGGTATATATACAGCATACCTAGGGGGCAGCGGTATATACAGGGAGCACATATACAGTATATACAGGGGGTATATCTATAGTATACACAGGTGTCAGCAGTATATACAGGGGGTATATATACAGCATACCTAGGGGGCAGCGGTATATACAGGGAGCACATATACAGTATATACAGGGGGTATATCTATAGTATACACAGGTGTCAGCAGTATATACAGGGGGTATATATACAGCATACCTAGGGGGCAGCAGTATATACAGGGAGCACATATACAGTATATACAGGGGGTATATCTATAGTATACACAGGTGTCAGCAGTATACACAGGGGGTGTAAAATATATCTATATACATTTTTTGCTTTCCTATATATGAATTTGGGATGTGTTGGTAATTTGTCTCCTATTACCTTGTCTTCTTTTAAAATCCCCCAGTGTCTTCCTACAATTTTCCTGAGGATATGAGCGTTTGCATTGAATTGGATAATGATGGGGACATCTTCCCTAATAGCGGATTTTGCATCTTTTCTAGTTTTACCTAGAAGTAGGTTTCCCCTTGGTTGATCTTTCACTGCCTGCCCGGCATTCATGAGGTGATGGCTGCCATAGCCCTTATTGATAATTTTTTTTGTCAGTGAATCTGCCTCTACAATAAAGTCCTGACTTCTTGAACAATTTCTGTGTGCATGTATATACTGGCTCTTTGGGACATTAATGAGCCAGTTAGGCAGGTGGCAGCTATCCATAGAGATATAGCCATTACAAGCTGTAGGCTTGTGATATGTACGGGTATGAATGGTTCCATCCTCTATAAAAAATATTGAAAAAGTAAGTGTCTGCTTGGCAGCCTTTATAATGCTGGATCACGGTATAAAGTGACGTGATATCTAAAGGGCTTACGATGTAATGCTCATGCCATTAAATTCCCTTTAAGATTTGTAAAATATGCGCACTGTCTTTCAAATAAGAGGGCAGTAAGGACACTACCCTCTGTAGGTGGCAGTCCACATATTTAGACATATTGGCGGTGAGACACTGGATGCCAGAGATTATTGGGCTTCCCAGGGGGGTTGGATAAAATTTTATGTACCTTAGGTAGGTAATAAAATATTGCAATCCTTGGATATGTAGTATCAATTAATTCATATTCTTATTTCTTTAAAATTCCCATGGTGAATCCTTTCTTAATCAGTAGTTTCATTTAATATAACTGTCTGATGGATCACTATCTAGTTTTCTATAAGTTCGTCTATCACTTAAGAGACGTAAAGATTCTTTCATGTAAACTCAGTTTAAAATCCCTATCCCCCTTATCGGCTGGGCGGATTACAATTTCTTTGTTCTCTTGTAATTGTTTGATAGCTTTGCGTTCATTAAAACTCAAATTATATCTAAAATTTGAGCATCTCTTATTGTTAACTTTTCTTATATCATTTATAACTTTTTTTGAAAAGCTTCAAAAGATTCGGAGTACTCAATTTATGGATTAAAATTAGATTTTTTACGCAAAGCAGTGTGTTAGTAGAGGTGGTCAGGCTCGCAGATTCCCTCAGGGTTAGTTACACTTTTTTATTTTATTTATTTTTTTTAAATGTTTTTTGATGGCGAGTCGCCTCATGAAAAGTTTTATCCCAATGAAGGCCTGAAATTTGTCAATCGTAACAGCGGGGGTGTATTTCAGCCCCTTATTGATCAGGGCAATTTCATTATGATCCAATTGATGTTTACAAAGGATTTTCAACCTAAGTTCCTGAGTGACTAATTCTTTTTGACATTTCTTCTCTTTTTTTTGGTGAATTGTGCCCCCCCCCCCCCCTCCAATCCCTCCTTCATGTATTTTTTGGCCAAATTGAAAAAACGGATGGTTACTCTGTTTGCGTAGTTGTCTGTTCTGGGCTGGACGATTTCTTTCTATGTTTACTGTGTGGGAGGCTCCTGTACTTTGGTTAGAGTATTTGTCCACACTTGTAGAAGGGAGGTCATCTGTATCTCCCAAGTGTTGGAATCTATTGTGGGTCACAGTAGGGGTGGCTGATATTGGGGTATGGACATTGTCCTGATTGTTTGTTTCGGTAGGGTTGGCATCGTTTGTAATGATAATACTGTCCCCAATGGTATTATGATTGGGAGTGAGGTTTTCTGCATAACATGTAGGATAGACAGAGAATCTTTTGTCTGAATTTGTGGCCGACATAGGACTTCCTTCAATCTCATCAAGCTCCTCAAACTGATTTTCCCTACCTAACTTTCTCCGTTTTTTTCTCCATAATTTCTTTTTCTTTAGTAAGTATTCTTCTCCGTATATTAGTGGATAGATGTATGATATCTGGATGTGATTGGTAGGGTTTAATCTCATCAAATAGTGTTTGCTCTCCAGCAGACTCTGTTTCTTTCTTTTTTCAATAAAAAATGAAACAGCACGTCTGGAGAAGTCTTTAAACATCACATCCCATTCAGATATTGTATTCTGGTCTCCAATATCACCAGACAGAGGTTTATACACCAAGAGGACATTTGGGATACAATTGTAGGCCAGATATCGTTCTAATGTTGCCACGTCCCATAAGTCGCGCATTTCTTTTATTAAATGTTGTTCCAATGTCTTAAAGGATTCTATTGCCCTATTGATGTTTTCATTGTTGGATTTATTAGGGTCTTGTTGGAGGGCTGAATGAAATAAAACTTATAGACGGTGTATATCCTCTCTTTTCTATCATAGGTCACTCATGGTGATGATAGCACTGCTGCCTCCCAATGAGAGTGGTGCTAAAAATGTCTAAATCACAATAAGTATTGAGGGGCGCTAGTGCAATAGGGAAGATACCAGCTGCAAATAGAACAACACCACAAGGTTGTCCAAAGTAAGTATTCAAAAATAACAGCTGTGGCAGCTGTGCAGAGAACTCTTCAGGAGCGCTGTGCCGGCCGGTGACAGACACTCCTATCGCCCCTTTCTCCGATGGTGCGCGAGCATGGGTATCTCGCGGAAAGGACCTGCAGCGTCTCCAGAGCCTGCAGGACCTGCGTGATGTAAGGGGACGCTTGAGGGAGTACGGGGCGCGCTATGACCAATTCCTTCCAACGCGTTTCAGAAATGCTCGGTTTTCTTAATCAGGGATGGTCCATCTAGGGGTAGGGCTGCCTTTTATCTCGTTGGATGCTTCCTTTGAAAATGATCAGCAGAAAGCAAACAATTCACCTCACTATTAAGTCCCTTTGGCATTAGGGAGTCCAAGTTAAAGATCCACCTGCTCTCTTACACAGGTAACAGTGGTATATACACAGTATATACAGGGGTTATATATAGATGATTGTATGTGTATATATATATATATATATACACATACAAAGACCCACCCACAGGTGACAGCGGTATATACAGGGGGTGGTGTCATAGATATATATATATATACACACACACACACACACACACACACGTGACAGCAGAATATTTACAGTATATACAGGCGGGATATACACTCACCGGCCACTTTATTAGGTACACCTGTCCAACTTCTTGTTAACAGTTAATTTCTAATCAGCCAATCACATGGCGGCAACTCAGTGCATTTAGGCATGTAGACATGGTCAAGACAATCTCCTGCAGTTCAAACCGAGCATCAGTATGGGGAAGAAAGGTGATTTGAGTGCCTTTGAACGTGGCATGGTTGTTGGTGCCAGAAGGGCTGGTCTGAGTATTTCAGAAACTGCTGATCTACTGGGATTTTCACGCACAACCATCTCTAGGGTTTACAGAGAATGGTCCGAAAAAGAAAAAAAATCCAGTGAGCGGCAGTTCTGTGGGCGGAAATGCCTTGTTGATGCCAGAGGTCAGAGGAGAATGGGCAGACTGGTTCGAGCTGATAGAAAGGCAACAGTGACTCAAATCGCCACCCGTTACAACCAAGGTAGGCCTAAGAGCATCTCTGAACGCACAGTGCGTCGAACTTTGAGGCAGATGGGCTACAGCAGCAGAAGACCACACCGGGTACCACTCCTTTCAGCTAAGAACAGGAAACTGAGGCTACAATTTGTACAAGCTCATCGAAATTGGACAGTAGAAGATTGGAAAAACGTTGCTTGGTCTGATGAGTCTCGATTTCTGCTGCGACATTCGGATGGTAGGGTCAGAATTTGGCGTAAACAACATGAAAGCATGGATCCATCCTGCCTTGTATGGAGCATCTTTGGGATGTGCAGCCGACAAATCTGCGGCAACTGTGTGATGCCATCATGTCAATATGGACCAAAATCTCTGAGGAATGCTTCCAGCACCTTGTTGAATCTATGCCACGAAGAATTGAGGCAGTTCTGAAGGCAAAAGGGGTCCAACCCGTTACTAGCATGGTGTACCTAATAAAGTGGCCAGTGAGTGTATATACATACACACACACACGTGACAGCAGAATACATACAGTATATACGGGTGGAATATATATATATATACTAGCTGAAGAGCCCGGCGTTGCCTGGGCATAGTAAATATCTGTGGTTTGTTATAGCACCTCACTTCTCTTATTTTCCCATCACACCTCTCATTTTCCCCATCACATCTTTCATTTTCCCCTCACATCTCTCATTTTCCCCCTCACTCCTCTCATTCCCCCCTAACACTTGTCATTTCGACCTCACATCTGTCATTTTCCGATCACTCCACTATTTTCCCTCACTCCTCTCATTTTGCACTCACACCTTTTCATTTTCACCTCACACCTCTCATTTTCACCTCAGTATATACATGTTTGTCATCTCCCTTATATATAGTATACACCTGTATGTCATCTCCTGTATATAGTATATACCTGTATGTCATCTCCCCTGTATATAGTATATACCTGCTGTGTCATCTCCCCTGTATATAGTATATACCAGTATGTCATCTCCTCCTATATATAGTATGTACCTGTATGTAATCTCCTCCTGTATATAGTATATACCTGTGTGTCATCTCACCTATATATAGTATATATCTGTGTCATCTCCTCCTGTATATAGTATATACCTGTATGTCATCTCCTCCTATACATAGCATATACCTGTATGTCATCTCCTCCTGTATATACTATATACCTGTAGGTAATCTGCTCCTGTATATAGTATATACCTGTGTGTCATCTCCTCCTGTATATAGTATATACCTGTATGTCATCTCCTGCTGTATGTAGTATATACCTGTATGTCATCTCCTCCTGTATGTAGTATGTACCTGTATGTGATCTCCTCCTCTATATAGTATATACCTGTGTGTCATCTCTCCTGTATATAGTATATATCTGTGTGTCATCTCCTCCTGCATATAGTATATACCTGTGTCATCTCCCCTGTAAATAGTATATACCTGTGTGTCATCTCCTCCAGTATATAGTATATATCTGTATGTCATCTCCTCCTGTATTAGACCTCGTTCACACGTTATTTGGTCAGTATTTTTACCTCAGTATTTGTAAGCTAAATTGGCAGCCTGATAAATCCCCAGCCAACAGTAAGCCCACCCCCTGGCAGTATATATTAGCTCACACATACACATAATAGACAGGTCATGTAACTGACAGCTGCCGGATTCCTATATGGTACATTTGTTGCTCTTGTAGTTTGTCTGCTTATTAATCAGATTTTTATTTTTGAAGGATAATACCAGACTTGTGTGTGTTTTAGGGCGAGTTTCGTGTGTCAAGTTGTGTGTGTTGAGTTGCGTGTGGCGACATGCATGTAGCGACTTTTGTGAGATGAGTTTTGTGTGGCGACATGCGTGTAGCAACTTTTTGTGTGTCGAGTTGCATGTGACAGGTTAGTGTAGCAAGTTGTGTGCAGCAAGTTTTGCGCATGGCGAGTTTTATGTGTGGTGCCTTTTGAGTATGTGCAAGTTTTGTGTGAGGCAACTTTTGCATGTGTTGCAACTTTTGTGCATGTGGCAATTTTTCCGCGTGTGCAAGTTTTGCGTGTGGCGAGTTTTCCATGAGGTGAGTTTTGCACGTGTGGCGAGTTTTGCATGTGGAGAGTTTTGCGTGTAGCGAGTTTTGAGCGGCGACTTGTGTGTTTCGACTTTTATGTGGCGAGGTTGGTGTATGTGTGGTGAAATGTGTGCTGAGGGTGGTATATGTGTTCGAGCACGTGGTAGTGTGTGGCGCATTTTGTGTGTGTGTTCATATCCCCGTGGTGGTGTGATTATCCCATGTCGGGGCCCCACCTTAGCAACTGTACGGTATATACTCTTTGGCGCCATCGCTCTCATTCTTTAAGTCCCCCTTGTTCACATCTGGCAGCTGTTAATTTGCCTCCAACACTTTTCCTTTCACTTTTTCCCCATTATGTAGATAGGGGTAAAATTGTTTGGTGAATTGGAAAGCGCGGGGTTAAAATTTCACCTCACAACATAGCCTATGACGCTCTCGGGGTCCAGACGTGTGACTGTGCAAAATTTTGTGGCTGTAGCTGCGACGGTTCAGATGCCAATCCCGGACATACACACATACATACATGATACAGGAAAGAAATATATCTTGGTACCGTGTTAGCCAGTAGATAGAAAAATATTTAGAATTGAGAGTCCTCAGTGGTTGATACCTTTTAATGGCTAACTGAAAAGATGGTAACAAATTGCAAGCTTTCGAGACTACATACGTCTCTTCATCAGGCAAAGACTAAAACAAATTTGTTTTAGTCTTTGCCTAATGAAGAGACGTATGTAGTCTCGAAAGCTTGCAATTTGTTACCATCTTTTCAGTTAGCCATTAAAAGGTATCAACCACTGAGGACTCTCAATTCTAAATATTTTTCACACATACATACACACATTCAGCTTTATATATTAGATATACAGTATATACACATACACACACAGGTGACAGCAGAATATATACAGGGGGTAGATATATAGTACACACAGGTCACAGAAGAATATATACAGTATACAGGGGGGGTGTATATGTATGTATGTATATATATATATATATATATATATATATATATATATATATATATATATATATGTATGTGTATCACACACAGGTGACATCAGAATATATACAGGGGGTGGTATATATACACAGGTGACAGCAGTATATACTATATATACAGTATAGACAGGGGGTATATATATATATATATATATATATATATATATATATATATATAGTACACACAGGTGACAGCAGTATATATACAGTATATACAGGTGGGTGGTATATACACACAGGTGACAGCACTGCACACAGGTGACAGCAGTATATACAGGGGGTGGTATATATACACAGGTGACAGCAGTATATACAGGGGGTGGTATATATACACAGGTGACAGCACTACACACAGGGGGTGGTATATATACACAGGTGACAGCACTACACACAGGTGACAGCAGTATATACAGGGGGTGGTATATATACACAGGTGACAGCAGTATATACAGGGGGTGGTATATATACACAGGTGACAGCACTACACACAGGGGGTGGTATATATACACAGGTGACAGCACTACACACAGGTGACAGCAGTATATACAGGGGGTATATATAATGTATACACAGGGGGTATATATATATATATATATATATATATATATATATATATATATATATAGTACACACAGGTGGGTGGTATATACACACAGGTGACAGCACTGCACACAGGTGACAGCAGTATATACAGGGGGTGGTATATATACACAGGTGACAGCAGTATATACAGGGGGTGGTATATATACACAGGTGACAGCAGTATATACAGGGGGTGGTATATATACACAGGTGACAGCAGTATATACAGGGGGTGGTATATATACACAGGTGACAGCACTACACACAGGGGGTGGTATATATACACAGGTGACAGCACTACACACAGGTGACAGCAGTATATACAGGGGGTGGTATATATACACAGGTGACAGCACTACACACAGGTGACAGCAGTATATACAGGGGGTATATATAATGTATACACAGGGGGTATATATATATAGTACACACAGGTGACAGCAGAGTATATACAGCATACACAGGTGGGTGGTGTGGTGTGATATATATATATATATATACACACACAGGTGACAGCACTGCACACAGGTGTCAGGCAGCAGACATGTGGCAGCAGCAGGCAGGCAGGTGGCAGCAGCCATGGAGGTGGCCGCCGCAGGCCCTTACCTTGGCTTTCCCGGCCTCCAGCTTCCTCCTCCTCTCCTGCTCCTCGCCGTCCATGCCGGCCCCTGCACACACAGCAATGCGCAGTGTTACCAGCGGCCGCTGCTCTCCCCCATTCTCCACGTAAACATTCGGCGCGCCGCAGTGACGTCAGCAGCCCGCGCCCGCCCCCTGCTGTGCGGCAGAGCCCCAGCTGTCACCTGCACTAGTGCACTCACTGCCCCGGGCGGCACAGCGGGTCACCCAGCGGGTCACAGCCGGGTCACAGCTCTGCCGGCCGCCGCTCCCTCTCACCCCATGAGCTGACATGTACCCGTGGTGGCTGATAACAGAGAGCAACTGACTGCACCACCTGCCTAGAACATCCCAGTGACCCCTCATTATACTGAGTCTATGGAGACTTAACCCTTTGTTGCTGCTGTCATTTTTCCTTTTTCTTGTTTTTTTCCTCCCCTTTTTCCAAGAGTTACATTTTTGTCATTTTTCGGGCTTGCTCTTTGCAGGTTGTAGTTTCTATTTCCACCATTTGTTTTACCACATAATTTACTAAAAAACAGGAAAAAAATTCCAAGTGCAGCGAAATGGTGAAAAAAACCACAATTCCGACATTGTTTTGGAGTTTGGTTTTATGACGTTCGTTGTGCAGCAAAAATGACCTGAAATGATTCCGCAGCTCAGCGCTAACCCGGCCGGAGGAAACACGTGGTTTTCTTTTATATTTTAATGAATTAAAAAGAACGTTGTAAAAAATTAGTGTCACCATTTTCTCAGACCGGTAACTTTATTTTTCCATTTTTTCAGTTGACGGACCGGTGTTTTCATTTGTTTCCGTAGTTTTTAGTGACACCATTTTGAGATAAATACAATATTTTTTATGACTTTTTGTTACATTAAAAAAAAATTGTAAAATCTGCATTTGATGCTTTTCTTCTTTACAGTGCTTTATGGGTTATTTTTTTTATTATGCATTATGTAGCTGCAGTAATTTCACAGCACTTTACATACATTATCATCACTGTCCCCATTGGGGCTCCCGATCTAGCTTCCCTATCAGTCTTTGGAATGTGGGAGGAAACCGGAGAACCCGGAGGAAAACCACGGGAACACGGGGAGAACATACAGACTCCTTGCAGATGCTTATATTTGGATAGGTTGGATTTTGTGGATGTAATTTCTTTTTTCATATACAAAAACTTCCAAGCTTTTTACTTTTTGTTTCAGTTTCCCTTCAGGGGTCTTTTACCTGTGACCATTTATGCCATATACTACAATACGGATTCACAGGAGCACCAAAATGGACAGCGATGATGGCAACCCATTCCATTGCGGACTTTCCAAAAACTCAAAATTCAAAAGTTTTGGGATGTTTTCCGTCTTTTGGATTTGAGTTATTTAGTGGCTTTTTGGACTTATCTTTTTGGGCGTCTTTTGCTTTGTCTTTTCCGCTCTTTTCTTAAAGGGGTTATCCAGGCTTGGGACTCAAGCCTGCAGTCATTGTATGTGAGTTGTGAATCCTTACAGTGCATAGTGTGCACACTATCAGGATTTTCTGATGCTTACAGCGGGACATCGTGTGACCGTATGCATTCGATTTGCATACTTCAAGCCACATTCCAACTAGACGTGTCTGACCTTGCTCACTTCACTTGCATTGAATGAGACCGTGCACGTCTAGTCGGCTTGTGATTGCATGAATGCAAATCTCATAATTGCGGTTACACAAACTGGTGTTCCCAACTGATGTGCAAACACTAAGGATTCACAAGTCTGCAGTCACATACAGTAATAAAGTATTTAAGAAAAGGTTGTTTCAGTATGGAAATTCCCTTAAAGGGAACCTGTCATCAATTTTGGCGGACATAAGTTATGGCCATCACCTTTCAGGGCTGATATATAACATTCTATAATGCTGTATATATGCCCCAACCCAACTTGTAAGAGAAGAAAAATAACTTATTATACTTACCTGGGGGCGGTCCGGTTTGAGGGGTGTCGCTCGTCTTGGTCCAGCGCCTCCCATCTGCTTACAATTGCCGTCCTCCTGCTTGCTTTGTTCGGATGACGTGTCCCTTCTTCACACAGGTTCCCGGCATCGCGCTCTTGCGCAGGCGTACATATCTGCCCTGTTGAAAGTAAAGTACTGCAGTGCGCTGGGCCTCTCTGACCTTTCCCGGCTCCTGCGCACTGCAGTACTTTGCTCTGCCCTCAACAGGACAGATAAGTATGCCTGCACCGGAGCCACAGCAAGAAGCAAGCAGGAGGGCGGCATCGCATGAAGATGGGAGGCGCCGGACCAAAAAGAGCGACACCCCTCAGACCGGACTGCACCGCAGGTGAGTATCATAAAAGTTATTTTTCTACCGGTCGGGTTGGGGCAGATATACAGCATTATAGAATGTTATATATCAGCCCTGAAAGGTGATGACTGTAACTTATATCGGCCAAAACTGGTGACAGGTCCCCCTTAAAAAAAAAAAAATTAGACAAATTTTGTACTGTGCTAGGATATTGGAGTGCAGTTGAGTCACATTTCTGCAACATTTCAGGAAGTCTCAAACAATTATCTGAAAACATCTGGATAATGAAAACCATTCTTATATTGTCAATCAAACCTAAAAAATATGACAAGGATTGAAAAAAATGGTCCAAAAGTTATAGTGAATTTGTCACAAACCTAAAAACGAAATTTTACTTGAGAAAAAGGCACAAAAAGAAAAATAAATCGGGGCAGAAAAAGTGCATAAAAAAGTGTGTGTGAAGGCAGCCTGAGAGTGCCTATATACAGTGATGATGTTGGGAAAAATGCCTTCTTTTGTATCAGGTTTATGCCCCGTATAACTTCTTACATATCCTAGAATCGTTTGCAATTTAACTTCAGTTATTCATTTAGTAATATGTGCATTTTAACAAAGTAAAGACTCCAGACATAAAAAAAAATATTTTCTATGTTTGTTCTTTTTTTGCTTTTGTATTTTTGCATTATTTTTTTTTTTTTATTTATTTCGACTTTTGTATTGAAAAAAAGAAGAGAAGAAAAAACCCACCACTGAGAAAGTGCCTAAATGCTGCACCAAAAACTGTAAAGAGCCTAAGGGTGTATTCACACAAACATATCTTATGGGCTGTGTTGTAGCTGTAATGCCTGGTCCGAACCCGAGTCTCCTGATCTGGACATACAGCCTCATTGGCCTGTGTAATTCCTACTCAGAAGACCCTCAGTCAGGCCCAATATTGCAGCCATAACACGGACTGTAAAATGTGGACATAGAGGACTTGTCCCCGAACATAGGAGAGCGATCATGGCCGATGGCCTAAAGGTATCAGCATGAGGAAAGACAAGCAGGAAAACAATAGTGACTGTGTGAGTATCCTGATGTCTTATCTCCTGCACATACCAGAAATGTGCTGGGGGAGAAATGCCAAAGACAAGTGTGAAGAACTGGAAGAACGGGTCTCTCCTGAGCATTAAGGCCCCGTCACACATAGCGAGATCGCTGCTGAGTCACAAGTTTTGTGACGCAACAGCGACCTCAGTAGCGATCTCGCTATGTGTGACACGTACCAGCGACCAGGCCCCTGCTGTGAGATCGCTGGTCGTGTCGGAATGGCCTGGGCCGTTTTTTGATCGTTGAGGTCCCGCCGACATCGCTGAATCGGTGTGTGTGACACCGATCCAGCGATGTCTTCACTGGTAACCAGGGTAAACATCGGGTTACTAAGCGCAGGGCCGCGCTTAGTAACCCGATGTTTACCCTGGTTACCAGCGTAAATGTAAAAAAAAAAAAAAACAGTACATACTCACCATCTGATGTCCGTCAGGTCCCTTGCCGTCTGCTTCCTGCTCTGACTGAGTGCGGCTGTACAGTGAGAGCGCAGCACAGTAGTGACGTCACCGCTGCGCTCTGCTCTCACTGTACGGCGGCTCAGTCAGAGCAGGAAGCAGACGGCAAGGGACCTGACGGACACCGAAAGGCGAGTATGTACTGTTTGTTTTTTTTGGTAACCAGGGTAAACATCGGGTTACTAAGCGCGGCCCTGCGCTAAGTAACCCGATGTTTACCCTGGTTACCCGGGTGCTGCAGGGGGACTTCGGCATCGTTGAAGACAGTTTCAACGATGCCGAAGTCGTTCCCCTGATCGTTGGTCGCTGGAGAGAGCTGTCTTGTGACAGCTCCCCAGCGACCACACAGCGACAAAACAGCGACGCTGCAGCGATCAGCATCGTTGTCTGTATCGCTGCAGCGTCGCTGTGTGTGACGGGGCCTTAAGCTTCTGCATACAAAGATCTTGGCAGATCTATAGGCACCTATAACTGCAATGGAAAAGGAACCCATATGGGGCTTTAAGAAGACCCGTCACCAGGTCAAACTGTGCAGCTTTATGTCATGTCGGACGCTATTCACACTAGGGCGTCCGACAGATAGCGGTAATTCCACCTTTGTCCTCTCTGTCCGCTCAGTGGCGCCGGCTAGATTTCATCTAGGTTGTTCGGGGGTTAATCTAGCTGGTACTCGGATTGGAGGCTCGGTCTTGCCCACTGCCTTTAAATAGTTCTGCTGAACTTTGGGAGTCGCCGATTATAGCTTGTGTCTTGTGCCTGGTGATCTCTGTCTGGAGTGGTGGTCTAGCAGAGGAAATATCGTATCTGGTGGTGTATTATCCTTCGTCATATTCCTCCTTCCTATATTTGTATTTGTTTTGCCCTGTGCACATTATAGTGTTTTCCTGTGTGTCTGCGGCGTGGTGCGTTTTTAGTTTTCCCTGTCTGTGCTTTCTGTGGAGGTTGGTGTGTGGTCTAATCACTGGGTGGCAGGTGGTGGTTTCAGCATAGGACTGAAACAGGAGTCAGGGTCAGGCCTGGCGGCCCAGACAAGCACACCATCAGTGTAAACTCTGGGAGAGGGACAGACAGGGTTTCCCTAGTCTGAGGGATATTGCAGGGGCCCGGGTAATCAGCTGTAGTCTACCCAGTACCCTTTACTCCTGCTGCTCCCCCGAGTATTCAGTTTTTTATTTTTTTAAATCCGCCATCTGCTATTTTTTTATGGTCTTCGGGGGAGTGGCTCACAGGTTCCTCTGGGGCGGGTAAAAACACTGCGTTTAAACACAACAATCAAATAAAACACTGTGTGTTATACTAGCCTTAAAGGGATGTAAACCCTTTTCAAAATGTGGCCATTAATGGCAAACATCTGATAATCCTAGAGGATTTCCTGTGGAAATATAGAATTACAAAGCACGAGAACTAGAAAGGCCTTTATAGAGCTGCTGTCAAAGGTATATGTACAGGAAGGGGGTTAACTGCTGCCTGGAGTCATACAGAAAGTCTCTAAGTCCTATATAAGTAGATAAAGCATGTGAGTCCTGCTTTCCCTCTCATATACAGAGATTCCTGCCTACCCTGTCCACATAGAAAAAGCCTGTGAGTCCTGCCTATCCTGTCCACATAGAAACAACCTGTGAGGCCTGTCTACCCTGTCCACATAGAAAAAGCATGTGAGTCCTGCCTACCCTGTCCACATAGAAAAAGCCTGTGAGGCCGGCCTACCCTGTCCACATGGAAAAAGCCGGTTTGTCCTGTATACCATGTCCACATAGAAAAAGCCTGTGAGTCTTGTCCAGAAAGAAAAAGCCTGTGAGTCCTGCCTAATCTGTCCCCATAGACACAGCCTGTGAGTCCTGCCTACCCTGTCCACATAGAAAAAGCCGGTGAGGCCTGCATATCCTGTCCACATAGAAAAAGCCTGTGAGGCCGGCCTACCCTGTCCACATAGAAAAAGTCTGTGTGTCCTGCCTACCCTGTCCACATAGAAAAAGCCTGTGAGGCCGGCCTACCCTGTCCACATTGAAACAGCATGTGAGTCTTGCCTACCCTGTCCACATAGAAAAAGCCTGTGCGGCCGGCCTACCCTGTCCACATAGAAAGAGCCTGTGAGTCTTGCCTACCCTGTCCACATAGAAAAAGCCTGTGAGTCCTGCCTACTGTGTCCACATAGAAAAAGCCTGTGAGTCCTGCCTACCCTGTCCACATAGAAACAGCCTGTGAGTCCTGCCTACCTGTCATGTCGGACGCTGTTCAGACCAGGTCGTCCGACAGACAGCGGTAATTCCGCTTTTGACCACTATTTACTCATTGGCGTCTGCTAGATTTTGTCTAGCTGTTCCGGGGTTAATTTACCTGATCCTCGGATTGGAAGCTGGGCCATTTCCATGGCCTTTAAATAGTTCTCCTGATCATTGGGCGTCGCCGATTATAGCTTCTGTCTTGCGTTGTTATCTCGGTCTGGAGTGGAGAGCTGGTGGTTGGAGATTCGTTGCTGGTGGTGTATATTCCTTTGTCTTATTTACTCCTTCCTATATTTGTGTTTATTTTGCCCTGCACATTTATAGTGTATTCATGAGTGTCTGCGGCGTGGTGTATATTTTCCTTTATCCTTGTCTGTGCTAACTGTGGGTATTTTGGTATTACCTCTTCACTGGGTGGTGGGTGGAGGTTTCAGCCTAGAGCTGAGCTCAGAAGTTAGGGTGAGGTTCGAGGCCTGAACATGCACACCATCATTATAAACTTCAGGTAGAGGGTCAGTCAGGATTTCCCTAGTCTTAGGGAAATTGCAGGAGCCCGGGTTATTAGCTCTCGCTCACCAAGTCTCTCCCTGACATTATAATCGGCCCAACAACAACAAAGAAAAAAAAAAGGGGTTTCTTTTTTTTTTTTTTTTGTTTTGTCATGGATCCCATGACTTCCATAACCCGCCAGTTGGAGGCGCTGTCCCTACAGGTCACTGAGTTGAGGGGGGCAGTGCAGCAACAGGGACTAGCAGTGTCCAATGTGCAAGCTGGAGCGACAGGAAGAGTTACTGAGCCTAAATTTCCGTTGCCTGAAAAATTTGCTGGGGAACGCAGTAAATTTGTTTCTTTTCGTGAAGCTTGCAAACTATATTTCCGTATGCGCCCAATATCTTCGGGTAATGAGGCTCAGCGTGTGGGCCTGGTGTTGTCATTGTTAAGTGGGGATCCCCAAGCATGGGCATTTTCTTTGCCATCTGATTCTGCGGCATTTGTCTTTTTTCTTCTCTTGGGAAAATCTACGATGAACCTGACAGAATGGCTCGGGCAGAATCTAAGATACGCTCTATTCGCCAGGGGGAGCGAGTTGCAGAGGATTACTGTTCTGAATTTCGTCGCTGGGCGATCGATACACAATGGAATGATCCAGCATTGCGGAGTCAGTTTATACATGGGATTTCTGGAAGGGTTAAAAAAGCCCTTCTGATGTACAAGACTCCTACTTCTCTAGATTCCGCTATGAGTCTGGTTGTCCGCATTGATCGCCGTTTGCGTCAGGGGGAGCATGAGACACCGCCTATGGGAGAGGGTTTAGGTTCACGTGAGGTTGCTGCAGGTGAGCCCACGGAGCCTATGCAAATCTCAGGGGTGTCACATGTCAAGCATCGAGCCCCTGAGCTCAGGAAGCAGGGAGCCTGTTTTTACTGTGGTAAAACTGGTCATTTTATTAACATCTGTCCTCTGCTGCCTAAGAAAAACGCAACGGCGGAAAACTTCTGAGCTCAGAGGGTGTGGAGGAGACCAGTCTGAGCTTATGTATATCCTCCATGGTGGTTTCTCAATGCATGCTCCCTGCTAAGGTTTTTATTGCTGGCAGTGAGCTGCCAATTACTGTTTTTGTGGATAGTGGTTCAGCCACAAATCTCATTGATGAGGGGTTTGCGCGCACAGCAGGTTTTAGGATTGAAAAACTGTCTCATCCTATCCGCGTGGTCACCATCAATGCTGCTCCTCTTTTTCAGGGGGAGATTACTGAATTTGTGGCTGAGGTGAAACTCCACATTGGAGTTCTACATTCTGAGCGGGTTACATGTAAGGTGCTCAGGAATCTTCCTGCTCAGGTGGTTTTGGGTTTTCCTTGGTTGTCTATGCACAACCCAGTAATTGACTGGAAAACTCAGGACATTATTCGGTGGAGCGAGTTCTGCCAGGAGAATTGCCTGGCCACATGTGTGGCTGCGGTGACTTCAAGCGTTCCGGAGTCACTTCAGGATTTTGTGGATGTGTTCTCTGAGAAGGGTTGTTCAGAGTTGCCGCCACATCGTCCTTATGACTGTTCTATCAGGTTTAAACCAGGGGCCAAATTGCCTAAAGCAATGATGTTTAACATCTCCGGTCCGGAGAGACAAGCGTTAAAAGATTACATTGCTGAAAGCTTGAGCAAAGGGCACATCAGGCCGTCATCCTCGCCAGTGGCAGCAGGGTTCTTCTTTGTGAAGAAGAAAGATGGCGGATTAAGCCCGTGTTTGGATTTCAGGGAGTTGAACCAGATTACGGTTCGTGATCCATACCCTATGCCATTGATACCGGATTTGTTCAACCAGGTGGCAGGTGCTAAGTGATTTACCAAGCTTGACCTCAGGGGGCGTACAACCTCATAAGAGTCCGTCAAGGTGATGAGTGGAAGACGGCTTTTAATACCCCTGAGGGTCATTTTGAAAATTTGGTGATGCCGTTTGGGTTGACTAACGCACCTGCAGTGTTCCAACATTTCATCAATGATGTGTTCTCGCATGTTTTGGGGAAATTCGTTATCGTGTACCTGCAGCACCCCAGAGTCCTGGTTGTTGCAGTGCTGTGGCTCCGCCACTACGGGGAGCTATGGTGCGTCTGATTGCACTAGGGAGTTCCTCTGATCAGGTACACTCACACCACACTTCACACTCCGGCCACCAGGGGGGGTGGTCCTATCTAGTAGGCCACTCCTCACAACTCTGGTAAAACTGGGGGTTGGACAGGAAGACAGGGAGAAGTAGCTGGGAAGAGCTAGTGAGAGGACCTGTCAGGGATGGGATCCTGGCAGACTCCTCAGAGCAGAACTAACCAGTAAACAACGGGAATACAGAAAAGGAGAAATACCAGAAGGGGTCTTGCTGTTAGACCGAGGCAACATCCTTCTGAGGCGCAAACAGTCGGTGGCCGGAACGCCGAGCAAGTAAGAGACTTTAAGTACATTGCAAACCACGGCAGGGCAGCTAACTACAGGTTGGCTGTCTCACTTAACACCTAAGCAGACAACGGAGGCAGCTGTGGGAGAGGGGCGACTCTAGGGTCCCGGAAGAACTCCAGGCCTACCCCGTCATACGGGTGCGTCCTACCATATCATCTGGAGGACGGAGAAGGAACAGTAGAGACAGAAAGAAACAGTTGTGAGGACTATCCCGGGAGCTCAGCAGGGAAGAACTACAACACACAGCGCTAGAAGGTAGATACTGATTCCCACCTGTAAAGAGAGCTCCTGATGTGTCGTTGGACCGGCCGGTCTCTGAAAACCCAGTTAACAGCGCTCTGGACTGAGGTCTCCCACATCTTCAGTAAAGAGGTAAAGAGACTGCAACCTGGTGTCCTCGTTATTTACCGCGACCTGCACCCCACAACTGCACCGCTATACCACCGTTAACAGCACCTATCTGCAACGGACGTCCCCCACTGACAGACAGGGCCACGGACCGGGTCTAGCCACCGTGACAACCCCAGGACTGAGATCCCAGAGGCCCGGCTCCGGGTACCCCTCGGCCCTGCGGCGGTGTGGGGGCGCTCCGCAACTTGGCGTCACGAACAGGATCTACTTAAGCCTGAAGAATCAGGTCATGTGTGCCTAGAGACTGTGATTTACTGTACTTGAACTGTACTTTATTGAGAGAACTGTGTGCTACTGCTTGCCGCGGAAAGTTACCGCCAAAATTCGCCATTGCCGCGCGCGGAGGGAGGAGCCTTAGCTACGTGGGCGGAATCGGCCAAAAGAAGCGCGGAACGGAAAGCGCGGTGAGACGCCAATCCCGGAAGAGGAACTCCGACCTCCAGCAGGTTAGTGGGAGGAAGGGACGGCCATGTCCGAGTCGGGAGGAGAGGAGGTGGCGGTCGCAGCCGCGGACGCAGGGGCAGCTCCGGTCCCCGCAGCGGGCGAAGCCGCGGCCCTAATACCGCCACTGGCTGCCGCAGAGCCCGCTGCCCCCATCAGCCAGTCGGACACCGCCGCTAACGCAAAAGCCATAATGCCCTTCTCCATGCCCTACCTGCCCGGAGCGACCTGGCTCCCACGATACTCTGGGGAGGCGCATACATTCACTGACTTTAAAGAAGGGCTCTGCAGCCTACTCGAGTTCTATCCCCTAACCGAGCCTCAGAAGGTCCATATGATAACCGGTCAACTCTTTGGGGCGGCTCTGAGAGAAGTGAAATCCTGGCCCGCTGAGGATAAAGGAACTGCACAACAGATTTTCGCCAAGCTTAAAGCCACCTTTGATATTCGCACTGCCACAGAGATTAAACTGACTTTCTATGGATGCAAACAGAGGTCGCAGGATAGCTTACGGGACTATGCCCTTAATCTCCAGGAGGCGATGCGGGCCATTAAGCAGAGTGACCCCGGCAGCATGCAGGATGAGGATAAAACCCTGAAGGAGCGGTTCATCGAGGGGCTCCTGTGCAGTCACCAGCGGGGCCAATTGCACTTCCTGGCCATGCAAAATCCAGACTTGACTTTTGCGCAGTTTAAAGATAAAGCTATCCAGGCATTGCAGGAGCGGCAGCCCAGCCGCGCAGTGCCACCCAGGCGCCCCGCTCTCACCTACCACCAGGAGGTGGCATCGGATACCCCAGTTGCCGCGGAGGCCGACGCCCAGAGCTTCGAGGACGACTCCCCTGCAGGACTCCGTCTCCAGATGCAAGAGCTAACCAAGAGCGTTGCTGCCCTGGCCCGGACGGTGCAGTCCCTACAGGAGGCCCCCAAAGAGAAGATCCAGTTGGCTTCCAGCCCGGAGGATGTCCCTTGGATGCGACGGAGGAGGACTCCGCCGACCAGGAGCCGGCCCGACGATCGCTTCCACCAGGATGGACGACCCATCTGCCGCCGCTGTCATCAGGTGGGCCATCTTGCAAGGTACTGTCCTTTAAACGAGCAACCCCTGGGGCAAAGGGCCAACCCCCAGGAGTAGGACGGTCAGGCCCGCAGCATTGGAGAACCAAGTATATTGGAGGACGACCAGTTCTCCCTGTAGTGATTGATGGAATCCCCTTGAATGCTTTGCTGGACACCGGTTCTCAGGTGACGACTATACCTTACGTGCTCTACAAACGGTATTGGGAGGACGCTGATATTACTCGTGGCCCTGACGATGATTTCACCATAATCGCCAGTAATGGTCAGCCGTTGCCACAAGTGGGGTATAAGGAGGTCACCATCAAAGTGGGGCGGGTGGAATTGAAAGCCCAAGGGATTGTGATTGTAGATATTGATCGTCGAGAATGTAATCCCATGATGACTCTTGGTACTAATGTTATAGAAAATTGTCTTGCAGAAGTGATTGTTTTGTTGCAACAGGTGGCAGAAAACGCTGGCCACAGTGAGCAACGTGCCCTGCAGAAGGAAATCAGAGCTCTGATGCAGAGACAGCAGGTAGAGCTGACTGGTGGTGAGATTGGTCGTGTCACTGTAAGTGATTCAAACCCCATCGCGATACCTCCCAAGAGTGAAATGTTAATATGGTGTCGAGCAGCCATAGGCCTCAGGGGTAAGGACTACCAGGCCTTGGTGGAACCTGTATATTCAGACAATAGGCCTACTGTTCTGACAGCCCGGGGGGTGGTTGACGTCCGACAGGGGAGAGTGCCCGTACGTGTCCTCAATTGTGGGGAGGAAGAGGTCCACCTAACCAAGTATACCACGCTCGCCAAATTGTTCACTGTCAATAATAGTGTAATACAGACACCTGAACCCTTGGTCCCGTCAAACGTGGCGGAGAACAAAGGTTCTGCAGAGCACTCGAAAGACTGGTGTCGGGAACTGCATGTGGGCACTGACTCCACCCCGTCTCATCAAATACAGGGGGCTTACAGGGTGGTACACGAGTACGAGCAGGTATTCAGCAAACACCCCTCAGATTTTGGGCAGGTGAAAGGGATCCAACATCACATCCCCACGGGAGATCATCGACCCATAAAAGAGAGATATCGCCCTGTACCCCCAGCTCATTACCAGTGTGCCAAGGACATGTTGCGGGAAATGAAGGAGGCTGGGGTGGTGAGAGACAGCTGTAGCCCCTGGGCAGCTCCGTTAGTCCTCGTTAAAAAGAAAGATGGTACAATGAGGATGTGTGTTGATTACAGGCAGTTGAATCGCATTACACATAAGGACGCATACACACTGCCCAGGATAGAGGAATCTCTGGCTGCTTTAAAATCTGCTAACTACTTCTCTACCTTAGATCTCACCAGTGGGTACTGGCAGGTTCCTGTAGCGGAGGCGGACAAGGAGAAGACGGCCTTCACGACACCAATGGGTCTCTGCGAGTTCAACTACATGCCCTTCGGACTGTGCAATGCTCCAGGAACGTTCCAGAGGATGATGGAGTGCTGCCTAGGACACATGAACTTTGAAACTGTGCTGCTGTATTTGGATGATGTCATTGTCTTCTCTAAGACCTACGAAGACCATCTGAAGCACCTGGCCGAGGTGTTCGAAGCCCTGTCCAAATTCGGCTTAAAGGTGAAACCGTCCAAGTGTCATCTGCTCAAACCTAAAGTGCAGTACCTGGGCCATGTGGTGAGCGCTGAAGGAGTGGCCCCAGACCCCGACAAGGTCACAGTGATCAAGGACTGGCCAAAGCCTAGTGACCTCCACGAAGTCCGGCAGTTCCTCGGGTTGGTAGGTTACTATCGGAGATTCATTAAGGATTTCACCAAGAAGGCCGCACCCTTGCAAAATCTGCTGGTGGGCCAACCAAAGAAGACCAAGGGGAGGAAAACCACCTTTGATTGGAACGAAGAGCTGGAGGAATCCTTCACCTGTTTGAAGTCGGCACTGACGGGAGAAGAGATACTGGCTTACCCCGAATACGATCAACCGTTTGTGCTGTACACAGATGCCAGTAATGTGGGATTAGGAGCCGTGCTGTCCCAGGTTCAGAACGGCAAAGAAAGGGTGATCGCTTACGCCAGCAGGAAACTCCGTCCCACGGAAAGGAACCCTGACAACTATAGTTCCTTTAAGCTGGAATTCCTGGCCCTCGTCTGGGCAGTGACAGAGAGGTTTAAGCACTACCTGGCCTCCGCGAAATTCACCGTCTTCACGGACAACAATCCGCTAACGCATCTGGGTACTGCCAAACTCGGGGCTTTGGAACAGCGGTGGATGGCCCGGCTGTCCAACTATGATTTCACCATCAAATATCGGGCAGGACACCAGAATGCCAATGCCGATGCTCTGTCCCGAATGCCCAATCTACCAGAAGTGGGAGAAGACCCGGAGGCACTTGAAGAGGTGGAGCTGCCTGCCTTCCATCGCCCCAAAGCCACTCAGAACTCTCACCATGTGAAGAACAGGCACAAGAACCAACCGGATGCCACGCTGAATCCCCTGCCCCACCACGGATGGGCAGAAACCCAGGATAGTGACCCCGCGGTCCGTCAGGTGAAGGAACTCTTGACGCAGGCTGGGTTGCACCCTGGCCCAGATGATCCACAAGAAACTCAACAGCTGTGGAAGGGGAGAAGCAAACTGTTTATCCATGATGGCAAGTTGTGCAGGAGGAGCATCGACCCACGTACTCATGAATTGGTGTGGCAGATAGTGGTGCCAAGGCGAGATGCGCCCATGGTTCTGGGAGCCTACCATGATGGAGCCGGACACTTCGGATGGAGGAAGCTGGAGAAGCTGCTCCGAGGGAGGTTCTATTGGATTGGCATGAAGAGAACCATTGAGAAGTGGTGTCGAGAGTGTGGTCCGTGTAGTCTGCGAAGGAAGGACCGTGACAGTCAACGGGCTCCCCTGCGGCCTATCATCACCAAACGGCCGCTCGAACTGGTCGCGCTGGATCATGTGAAGCTGACGCCTAGCCGGTCGGGCTATATCTACGCCCTTACCATCGTGGACCACTACTCCAGGTTTTTGGTGGTTGTGCCTGTCAAGGATCTAACAGCTAGGACTGCTGCCAGGGCCTTCCAGCAGCACTTTTGTAGACCCCATGGCTACCCAGAGAAAGTACTGACCGATCAGGGGCCTGCATTCGAAGCGGAAGTGTTCCAAGAATTCTGCCAGTTGTACGGGTGTAAGAAGATCAGAACTACACCGTACCACCCCCAAACCAACGGGATGTGCGAGAAGATGAACCAGGTAGTAATCGATTTATTGAAGACCTTGCCTGTGGAGGAACGGAACCTGTGGCCGACAAAGTTGCCTGACTTGGTGGATATGTACAACCACATCCCAGTAAGTTCCACTAACTGTACTCCAGCGTACCTGATGCGAGGAAGGTCTAGTCGGTTACCCGTTGATCTGGACATGGGGGTCCTAGTACCCGAAGATACCTCGCCGGAGGCAGATTGGGATACAGAAAGGCAGCGAAGATACCGCGAAGTACAGGAGTGTGTGGAGAGAAGTCTCGCCCAGGCTAGGCAGAAACAAGAAAGGGACTACAATCAACACGCTCCTGCGATTCCCCTGTCACCTGGTGAGCAAGTGCTTAAACGAAAGAGGAGGTTACACAAGCTTGATGACCAATGGGAAGCGGAACCGTATACCATCTTGCCATCCGACTTCGACAACACTAAGGTCTGTCTCATCAGCAAGGACAGAGGGGAGACCTCGACAGCGATATCCAGGGATCACCTTAAGGTCTGCCCCGATAAGTTGAAAGAGAGGGGCACGGCCCCAGAAATCTCCCCGCCGGTGGAAAAGGAGAAGATGTTCCATACTGTCCTTGGTGATTTTCCCCAGTCCTGGACTCAGATAAATCAGGCCATCGCGGTACCTGTTCTAACGTTTCCACAGCCGGACCCACCAGAAACAATGGTGGTACCAGATCATCCGGTCCCGCAACCTCAACAAGCCTTGCCTGAAGAAGCCATGCCAACCGTTGAACCGGCAAATCCTCCCTCTGCTATCAGTGAGCCTGCCATACCCACTGTTGATAGCAGCAGCTCTGAGAGCCCCAACCTGCCAGTGCTACCCAGACTCACTAGAAGTGTAGTTAGAAAACAGCGCACTACACCAGCGGTAGCAAGCATAGCGGGCCCTGTTAGACCAATAGCAACCCCTGCGCTGCGAAGGTCCACACGCAGCACTCAAAATCAAACTCCCCTCCGCTACAAAACTTGGAGGTATTGATAGGGCTGCTATGTAATTGAAAATGTTTGTATGCATATCCTTTTGTTACAGGTTTTTAAATGGACACTAGAGTAATGGACGGTGAATTGCTCAAAAACTTCCACAAGGGGGGCCCCTTTGTTTACCCGGGGTCCCCGCTGTTTCAACCACTGAACTGAGAGTCATAAACTGTGCATGACCAAACTTTCGCAACGTTCAAGAATCCTCACCTCCCGTAAAGGGAAGCTCTGTTATGTTCAATTGTTATGCTATTTCAAAAATTTGTGTGTTTTCTGTTAACATGTATTATTGTTCTTGTTTTCCCAGTCCCGGAGTACTGGATTTAACCGGGGGGGAGTGCAGCACCCCAGAGTCCTGGTTGTTGCAGTGCTGTGGCTCCGCCACTACGGGGAGCTATGGTGCGTCTGATTGCACTAGGGAGTTTCTCTGATCAGGTACACTCACACCACACTTCACACTCCGGCCACCAGGGGGGGTGGTCCTATCTAGTAGGCCACTCCTCACAACTCTGGTAAAACTGGGGGTTGGACAGGAAGACAGGGAGAAGTAGCTGGGAAGAGCTAGTGAGAGGACCTGTCAGGGATGGGATCCTGGCAGACTCCTCAGAGCAGAACTAACCAGTAAACAACGGGAATACAGAAAAGGAGAAATACCAGAAGGGGTCTTGCTGTTAGACCGAGGCAACATCCTTCTGAGGCGCAAACAGTCGGTGGCCGGAACGCCGAGCAAGTAAGAGACTTTAAGTACATTGCAAACCACGGCAGGGCAGCTAACTACAGGTTGGCTGTCTCACTTAACACCTAAGCAGACAACGGAGGCAGCTGTGGGAGAGGGGCGACTCTAGGGTCCCGGAAGAACTCCAGGCCTACCCCGTCATACGGGTGCGTCCTACCATATCAACTGGAGGACGGAGAAGGAACAGTAGAGACAGAAAGAAACAGTTGTGAGGACTATCCCGGGAGCTCAGCAGGGAAGAACTACAACACACAGCGCTAGAAGGTAGATACTGATTCCCACCTGTAAAGAGAGCTCCTGATGTGTCATTGGACCGGCCGGTCTCTGAAAACCCAGTTAACAGCGCTCTGGACTGAGGTCTCCCACATCTTCAGTAAAGAGGTAAAGAGACTGCAACCTGGTGTCCTCGTTATTTACCACGACCTGCACCCCACAACTGCACCGCTATACCACCGTTAACAGCACCTATCTGCAACGGACGTCCCCCACTGACAGACAGGGCCACGGACCGGGTCTAGCCACCGTGACAACCCCAGGACTGAGATCCCAGAGGCCCGGCTCCGGGTACCCCTCGGCCCTGCGGCGGTGTGGGGGCGCTCCGCATACCTCGATGACATTCTCATATATTCTTGCGACCATGATACTCATTTAGATCATGTCAGGCAGGTGTTACAGCTTCTCAGAGAGAATAAGCTGTATGCTAAACTTGAGAAATGTGTATTTTCTGTTCAAGAGTTGCCTTTCTTGGGTTATATTGTGTCTGCTTCTGGTTTTAAAATGGACGCCGCTAAGGTGCAAGCGGTGCTGCATTGGGAACGTCCTGATAACCTGAAAGCACTTCAGCGGTTCCTTGGGTTTTCTAACAACTATAGGAAATTTATCAAGGATTTTTCCATCATTGCTAAACCGCTAACTGACATGACTAAAAAGGGTACCAATTTCTCCATTTGGCCTGAGGCTGCTGTGCGCGCATTTGAATTTCTTAAGAACAGTTTTGTTTCAGCCTCCATTCTTGTGCAGCCAGACGTATCTAAACCCTTTGTGGAAGTCGATGCGTCTGAGGTTGGTGTGGGGGCAGTACTATCTCAAGGCTCATCTGTGAGTGGTTTACGTCCGTGCGCCTATTTCTCCAAGAAAGTGTCGTCCGCCGAACGTAACTACAATATCGGCAACAGGGAGTTGTTGGCAATTAAGTTGGCCTTTGAGGAATGGCGACACTTCTTGGAGGGGTCGGTCCATCAGGTAACTGTTATTACCGATCATAAGAATCTGCTGTATTTGGAGTCAGCCAAGCGTCTGTCCCCCAGGCAGGCTCGCTGGGCATTGTTTTTCACGCAGTTCAATTTTGTGGTCACTTACAGACCGGGGTCTAAAAACACTAAGGCAGATGCTCTGTCCAGGTGTTTTCTGGGGGGAGAACCTCGGGAGGATCCAGTACCCGTCCTCCAAAAGGGTGTTGTGGTTTCGGCTCTCACTACCGAGGTTGAGGCTGAGATTGCCGAGGCTCAGGAGGAGGTACCATCTGAGCTTCCCATCAACAAATCTTTTGTTCCGCTTCATCTCCGCCTAAAGGTTTTGGCGATTCATCATGATACTGTTCTGGCTGGCCACCCAGGGATTAGAGGTACCTTGGAGTTGGTGTCACGTCGGTTTTGGTGGCCCAAGATCCGACAGGACGTGGTCTCATACGTGTCAGCTTGTACCACGTGCCCTAGGGCTAAGACGCCCCGCTCCCGTCCTGTTGGCACACTACTTCCTCTTGAGGTACCTAGTAAGCCATGGACGGAAATCTCCATGGATTTCATCACTGATTTGCCCTCATCAGCTGGAAACACGGTCATCTTGGTGATTGTTGATCGTTTTTCTAAAATGTTGCACTTTGTGTCTTTGCCTGCGTTGCCTAACGCTAAGACTCTGTCTCAGGTATTTGTGCAGGAGGTGGTCAGACTTCATGGGGTTCCATCTGACATCGTGTCTGATAGGGGGTCTCAGTTTGTGGCAAAATTTTGGAGAGCGTTTTGCTCACGGCTGGGAATCAAGTTGTCTCATTCTTCGGCGTTTCATCCTCAGTCAAATGGTCAGACTGAGCGTATGAACCAAAATTTGGAACAGTACTTACGCTGCTTTGTCTCTGATAACCAGGAGGAGTGGTCTACCTTTCTTCCTTTGGCTGAGTTTGCCATCAATAATCACTGCCAGGAGTCGTCTGGGGAGTCTCCGTTTTTTTGTGTTTACGGGCTACATCCTCAATTTTGTACCTTGAGTCAGAGGGGCTCTTCCGGCGTTCTGGAGGAGGACCAGTTAGGAGCACAATTGTCATCAGTCTGGAGGAGAGTGAAACAGCGCCTGTTGAGTGTGGGTGCTACGTACAAACGTGTGGCTGACAGTAGGCATGTGCCAGGTCTGGACCTGAGTGTGGATGACTGGGTGTGGTTATCCACAAAAAACATAAGACTCAAGATACCGTCCCTAAATTGGGTCCACGGTTTATTGGTCCATTTAGGGTCACCGCTGTCATTAACCTAGTAGCGTACCGATTGGAGCTCCCTACGGTGTATAAGATACACAACGTGTTCCACAGGTCTCTTCTAAAGAAGGTGGTTGGTTCTGTGGACGCAGCGCCTATGCCACCTCCAGTCTTGGTGGATGGTAATTTGGAGTTTGAAGTCTCCAAGGTGGTTGACTCTCGTGTAGTGCGTCGCACTTTACAGTACTTGGTACACTGGCGTGGTTATGGGCCTGAGGAGAGGTCCTGGGTACCAGCCTCGGACGTTCATGCTGACCGGCTGGTCAGGTTGTTTCACCGCCGTCATCCGGACAAGCCGGGTCCTATAAGCCGGGTCCCTCGTAGAAGGCGGGGTACTGTCATGTCGGACGCTGTTCAGACCAGGTCATCCGACAGACAGCGGTAATTCCGCTTTTGACCACTATTTACTCAGTGGCGTCTGCTAGATTTTAGCTAGCTGTTCCGGGGTTAATTTACCTGATCCTCGGATTGGAGCTGGGCCATTTCCATGGCCTTTAAATAGTTCTCCTGATCATTGGGCGTCGCCGATTATAGCTTCTGTCTTGTGCGTTGTTATCTCGGTCTGGAGTGGAGAGCTGGTGGTTGGAGATTCGTTGCTGGTGGTGTATATTCCTTCGTCTTATTTACTCCTTCCTATATTTGTGTTTATTTTGCCCTGCACATTTATAGTGTATTCCTGAGTGTCTGCGGTGTGGTGTATATTTTCCTTTATACTTGTCTGTGCTAACTGTGGGTATTTTAGTATTACCTCTTCACTGGGTGGTGGGTGGAGGTTTCAGCCTAGGGCTGAGCTCAGGAGTTAGGGTGAGGTTCGAGGCCTGAACATGCACACCATAAGTGTAAACTTCAGGTAGAGGGTCAGTCAGGATTTCCCTAGTCTTAGGGAAATTGCAGGAGCCCGAGTTATTAGCTCTCGCTCACCAAGTCTCTCCCTGACACTACCCTGTCCACATAGAAAAAGCCTGTGAGGCCTGCCTACCCTGTCCACATAGAAAAAGCCTGTGAGGCCGGCCTACCCTGTCCACATTGAAACAGCATGTGAGTCCTGCCTAACCTGTCCACATAGAAAAAGCCCGTGAGTCTTGCCTACCCTGTCCACATAGAAAAAGCCTGTGAGGCCTGCCTACCCTGTCCACATAGAAACAGCCTGTGAGTCCTGCCTAACCTGTCCACATAGAAAAAGCCTGTGAGTCCTGCCTACCCTGTCCACATAGAAAAAGCCTGTGACTCCTGCCTACCCTGTCCACATAGAAAAAGCCTGTGAGGCCGGCCTACCCTGTTCACATGGAAAAAGCCTGTGAGTCCTGTCTACCATGTCCACATAGAAAAAGCCTTTGAGTTCTGCTTACCCTGTCCACATAGAAAAAGCCTGTGAGTCCTGCCTACTCTGTCCACATAGAAAAAGCTTGTGAGTCCTGTCTACCCTGTAAACATAGAAAAAGTCTGTGAGTCCTGTCTACCCTGTCCACATAGAAAAAGCCTGCGAGTCCTGCTTACCCTGTCCACATAGAAAAAGCCTGTGAGTCCTGCTTACCCTGTCCACATAGAAAAAGCCTGTGAGTCCTGCCTACCCTGTCCACATAGAAAAATCCTGTGAGTCCTGCCTACCCTATCCACATAGAAAAAGCCTGTGAGTTCTGCCTACCCTGTCCACATAGAAAAAGCCTGCGAGTCCTGCTTACCCTGTCCACATAGAAAAAGCCTGTGAGTCCTGCTTACCCTGTCCACATAGAAAAAGCCTGTGAGTCCTGCCTACCCTGTCCACATAGAAAAATCCTGTGAGTCCTGTATACCCTATCCACATAGGAAAAGCCTGTGAGTCCTGCCTACCCTGTCCACATAGAAAAATCCTGTGAGTCCTGTCTACCCTGTCCACATGGAAAAAGCCTGTGAGTCCTGCCTACCCTGTCCACATAGAAAAATCCTGTGAGTCCTGTCTACCCTGTCCACATGGAAAAAGCCTGTGAGTCCTGTCTACCCTGTCCACATGAAAAAGTACTGCATGGCAGTTTTACTCGCTGAAATGTACAGTAACCTTATTCAAAAGTATTTTGATGTAGATTTTGGAAATGGTGCAAAAAATCTGCAACATCAAAAACTCACCAAAAAGCTCACTGTCAGAACGTAGCCTAAGGCTACTTTCACACTAGCGTCGTACTCGGCCCGTCGCAGAGCATCGGGCCGACGTACCGACGCTAGCGTTGTTAGCGCTGCACAACGGGTGCAGATTTTCAGCGCATCCGCTGCCCCATTGTGAGGTGCGGGGAGGAGGGGGCGGAGTTCCGGCCGCGCATGCGCAGTCGGAAAAGACGTTCCCGACGTACCAAAAAACGTTGCAAGCAACGTTTTTTGCTGCCGACGGTCTGCCACAACACGACGCAACCGTCGCATGACGGTTGCGACGTGTTTCAATGCGTCGCAATGCGTCGCCAATGTTAGTCTATGGAGGAAAAACGCATCCTGCAAGCACTTTTGCAGGATACGTTTTTTGACCAAAACGACGCATTGCGACGGAGGACAAAAAACGCCAGTGTGAAAGTACCCTTAGTGTCCGCAGCCTGTGGACGAGATGGGCCTGGTATCATAATCCTATGCTGATTTTATCTGCAATAAGTCCACCATGTGTGCATTCATCCCGATAGTGTTAAAGGCAGAGGATAAAGGGTTAACTCGGTTCTGTAGCGCAGTGCTGTGTTATCCGCCTGACATGTCACCGTGTCCTCCTCCTCCGCCCGGATAACGAGATATTTTTACTTTCAGGCACAATGTATAAGTATATGAGAGCTGTCACCGGCGAGATAATGAAACCCTGCCGTCACCTGAACCATCGCGCCAGGCTGTGCGTGGCGGTATAGTGCAGTATATGCTCACACATAATTGGGGGACGTTCTACAACTACGGTGATTAGTTCTTAGGGATCCCCGGTCAGAGAAGTGTCTACGCCCATAGGCAACGATGATCCCTTTGTTCTTTTTACCGCTTGTCCACAAAAAAAGGAGAACTGTCCGATTTGTGGATCAAAATTGCCCATTCAAATCTGCGGTTCCACCAGTATGCCGTCCGTGAGCCATCCATTTTTTACACGTAGGGCTACACTGTCACATTGGTCAAAAATGGACCCTTGTTCTCTAATGTGCCATTTTGCATCTGGTTTTTATTTTCTCATTTGTTGTTTTTTTTTTTTTAAGTGAAAAGGTGACGTGTCTGAATCTTACTTCTTGTGGAGAGTGACATGCCGTGCCTGGCGTGTCAGAGTGAAGAGACTTAAAAGCAAAGCCATGCTCGCCTGGGAAATTAAATATGAAAAGGAAGGAGACTGGAACTCTAGCGCCACCTATTGGAAGCAATGGCATATTTAATTTCCCAGAGAAGCATGCATTGCTTTTAAGGCTATGTGCACACGTATAATGGTCCACTGCGGATTTTTCTGCAGCGGATTTCATAAATCTGCAGGGCAAAAACGCTGCGTTTTTGCTGCAGATTTATCACGGATTTACCACGGTTTTTCTGCGGTCTTCACTGTGGTTTTACAACAGCGGTTTTCTATAGGAGCAGCTGTAAAACCGCTGCAGAATCCGCAGAAAGAAGTGAAGTGAAAGAAGTGACACGCTGCGGAATGTAAACCGCTGCGTTTCGGCGCGTTTATTTCCGCAGCATGGGCACAGCATTTTTTGTTTCCCATAGGTTTACATTGTAATGTAAACTTATGGGAAACTGCGGAAACGCTGCAGATCCACAGCGTTTTCCACATCGTGTGCACATACCCTAAGTCTCCTTACTCTGACATGCCAGGTCTGACTTGTCCCTCTCCACAAGGAGAAACATTACCCCTTAGACCTCAATCCAAAGGCCTCTCACTTAGCCAAATCGGATCTCATACTTTGCACTGATGAGGGGCAACTCCCTGAAACATTGTGTCTGCAAATTGAGATTCTGGTTTGGCTGTTATCCTAAGTCATATTGCAAGGCTTGTTAAAGAGTTAATATTGACTTTTAATTAGCACTAGAGTTCTAGTCCTTTTCCTGTCTGAAAAGATCATTTGCATATTTAACTTTCATTTATAGTAACGGATCAGTTAAAAACGCATGAAAAACAGATTAAAAACTATCACCATTTTTTGACAGCTCAGCGGAGACATGGACGGACGGCGACGGATCAGCAAAAACAGGATGAAGATAAGAAATGCACGGGAAAGGACGCAGCACAGACCCGTTAAAAGAAAAATGGATGTGTGAATGGTTCCATACGGATGAGTGAAATGTTCGTCTTAAAAACAAACGACGCGCGAGAAAAAGAGACAAGTGAGTGCAGCCGCATGGGACACGACGAGATGGTAAAAGCAGACACTCAGAGCAAATATGGAGGAAGATCGCATTCTGCACACTTATGGAAAAATAGTCAATTTTTTCTCACGCTCCCCAAAAAACCTGATGTCCGATTCCACACTGAAATTATGATCCAGATTTTATACAGTATTTTTTTAAATACAGAAATGCTGGGAATTCTGCATTTAAAAACACCATTGCTTTTTTTACATGCATTTTTTGCGGCTCCCTATAAGCCTATCGATAAAAAATGCATAAAAAAAGCCCAGTTCAGCAGTTTCCTTGAAATCACATCCATTTTGCTTCAGCTGCGCAGCGATTACTCTACATGTGAACACGGCTTAAGAAAGCTGATTGGTGAAGATACTAGTCCGAGAAATAGAACCTGCACCTATCAGATAAATATTCAGCCCCGATTGTATTAATGTAAGGGGTGTTCCCGACTCATCACTGCATGCCTTTATGATCGGAGGGGCCGACCTCACGACCCCGCTGGTCACTCACTGTACAGTGCATGCCGCTGCGGTTTACTATACCGTACAGCCGGACTGGAACACAATTAGTAGAAGACGATGACCCGGCGTAATTATCGCTAATGAGGATCCTCATCACTAATGAGTTGGAATAGTAACGAGAAACATCATGGTGACTGATAGGTGGCAGATTGGGAGCGGCATATATTACTGTCTGCCCCCGGCTTCTGCTGCATCCTTATGTCTTTGTATTATATGATTGGTATAAACATGGGGAGGTTTATACAGAAGACGGAAATAGACAATGTACGGGAGGAAGGAGACACAAGTGCGAACAAAGACAGACGTGAGCCAGAAAACCTGTATATATGTGGTGATAGATAGATAGATAGATAATTGATTGATAGATAATAGATAGATAACAGATAATATATATATATAGATAGATAGATAGATAGATAGATATATATATAATAGATAGATAATAGATAACATATAGAGATAGATAATAGATAGATACATCATAGATAGATAATTGATTGATTGATAATAGATAATATATAGATAATCAATATAGAGATAGATAATAGATAGATAGTAGATAGATAGATAATAGATAGATAATAGTTAGATGATTGATAGATCATAGATAGATACATAGACAGATAATAGATTGATAGATAATAGATAGATGATTGATTGATAGATAATAGATAGATAATAGATGATTAATGGATATATAGACAGATAGATATATAGATGATAGATGATTGATAGATAATAGATAGATAATAGATGATTGATAGACAGATAGATAGATAGATAATAGATAGATGATTGATAGATAGATAATAGATGGATAATAGTGTGAGGCAGTGACCGGTGTCACAGGTAGGGGTTGCTGTGTGTTCTCCCCAGGTTGTGCACGGAGGCGTATGAAGCCCACAGGAGTGCATGGCAGTCATGGGCATAGCGATGGCTGCAATACAGACTGGAAATAATAAAAGTAGGTGTTAGTCTTGGACATGCTAGTGTCCAAGGCAGATGTAGGGAAACCTGCTCTGGGATGTTGTGTTGTGAAACAGACTGCAGGATGGTAGTCGTGCAGTTCGTTTCATTGCAGGCCTGGGTTTCCCATGTGGCTGAAGGCCACAGGTTTCTTTGTTAAAAGCCCTGCAGGAAAGGGTTTGGGTGTGTCAGGGCCGGTGTCAGTTGGTGTAGGTGAGAGTGCAGAGCAGAGGTTCTGCAGAGCTTTGTCTGTGTGAAGAGATACAGGACAGAGCGGAGCTAATAGGCCTGGCACCCGCAGCGTACACAGCGGTGCTGCCGTCCATGGTAACTGGTCTCAGAGGTGGACTGTCTTGTGCCCAGAGATGAACCGGAGGTAGACTGTCCTGTGCCCGAAGGAGGACTGGCATGTTTATCGGCTGCAAACAGTTGGATATGGTACCCAGCTGTAATCCGGAGGCTATCAAGGGCTGTGTATGGCTGTGAGTAAAAGACATTGACATGGTGGTGCAGTCGCCCACGGCTACTGGTCAAATGGAAGTCTAACGTGTTTAGTGACTGTAAACAGTGAAAGCTGTGAGTAAAAGATATTGACATGGCGGTGCAGTCGTCCATGGCAACTGGTCAGAGGAGGACTAGCGTGTTTAGTGGCTGTAATCAAAAGGATATGTGCCTGGCTGCGATCCGGAGGATATCGTGTGCTGTGTTTATATGAATTTGAACATTTAATGCTGCGAAGAACCACATTAAAGGAGTTTTGTGTTTGAACTTTGTGGGTCACTACCTCATCACTGCATCATCACTGCATAAGTGTGCTACTGCGGCACTACAATAGATAGATAGATAGATAAATAGATAGCAGATAATAGTTAAATAGATGATAGATAAATAATAGATATATAGATAATATATAGATAATATTTTAGGTAGACAGATAATAAATAGATAATAAATAGATAGATAAAAATGGAACAGCACACTGTAGAAATAGACTACTGGCCATATGCCATATGGGCTGAATAAAGTCCACATTTTCTTTGGTAAATATTGGAGTACTGGCTGCTTTTTCCTTTTTTAGATAGATAATAAATAAAGACCACATTATATATTTAGTTCTGTACCTCCAGTGTGCTATAGGCAATGAGTGGTACGACCAGTGGCCCATCCTAACACTTTAGCGCCCTGCTCTCAGGAGATGGGGGTCCGTCACTAACCCTAGTGATCAGCCAGTTATCACTGTTCCTTTTGCGCTATTGCTAGGGGATGGTTTTGCTGTTTTTCACTTTTTTAAGTTAAAAATGATGTGGCCAGATGTTACTTCAGAGCGTATAGTAAATAAATGAGTCTTCAGTCGCAACTTTAGTTTTTTTGTAATGTGTATGGGGCTCAGTGGCATTGGGACATATGGGGGTGCTGGGTTTTGCTTACTATCTATGCTATCTTACCATCCTCAGGGCCATGTTTCTTGCAGGCTGTATGTCCGGGCCTTACCTTTGCTGGTCCTCTCCCTCGGCCTCCTGTACACGGGCGTTGTGCACCGTATGGTCTGGCAGATTTTAAGCTCTACGCATCTTCTTTTGGACATAGTATGAGGCCGGTGCGGTAATAATGGCGGGGGAAGGTAAAGCCGAGCGCGGCCAGGTGATGTGTTCTCCAAGAAGGACGTGCGGATCTAGTGCTCAGTAGAAAGTTGGGTGAGATGAATAATTGATGCGGACAGGGTAGGATGTCAGACGTTGTAATGTAAGAACACCCTCATCTAATATAGAGGCATTCTGGTGTCCACGGCCGCCCACCAATCTCAGATGAAGCTGAGACGAATTTGTTACGTTACTTATTCGAGCTGTTTTGTTCTTTACTGTATATTAACTCTCTAAGAGATTAGAATAAAGCTGCAGTTCTATGCAAATAGGTAGTAGATTTAGAGTTGAGCAAAAAGATTTGCAAGACCTTGGTCCCGTGGCCACGTCGGTAGTCCGCGGCTGCCAAACCAGAGCCCCATGAACCTTCTACCTGCCAGCATCCCCGGTGCCTCTTCTTATTGTTGGCCCGGCACAATGTCATCATTGCGGTGTGACGCAACCATAATAATTTGCCTACTCATCACAAGAGGCGCTGCAGGTGCCGGCAGGGGGTGGGATGTTGGCAGAGCTCTGGTCTGATGGCCGCAGACCACTGACAAGGACCAGGATCCCGCAAATCATTTCTCTCACCTCTAAAGACATCATACATGAGACACTCAGGCCTTGGCCAAATAAATACAGATGTAAGAAAAATTATCAAAAATTGGTCAAAAAACACAAACAGTTGCAATGTTTTGCAGCAGAAACATTTTTGCTGCATTTCATACAGTTTAACGCTGCGTGTCCAGCACAAACTGCGACTGAATTAATCCCTTGGATTCAGGTTGCATTTTAGGTCTCTTCATTATGTAGACCTGCAACCTTGGCACCTGGGAAGAGCTAATCATGCAATCTATCCATTTCTTATTTCTGTGCCCATCATTCAGCATGCTGCACAGACACGTGTACAACAATGGGGCACATAGGGCTCATCTGCGCCAAACGTTGTGATCTAGCGCCATCATCTGGCAGTTGCAGGTAATTACAGCACACACACATTTAATTTTCTTTTACTGCATACTCAAAGAATAACCTGTAAATGTCTGATAGATGCGGGTCCCTTGTAAAGGACAGGGGTCCCCTGAACCACATAGTGAGACAGCTGCCGGATTCACCATCCTGCTGGAGAATGAATGAAGAGCTGACTGTACATGTGCTCTCTGCGGGATCAGATAGTGGACGCCCAACTCATTTTGTCATGGGGCCCTATTAATCCTAGTTACACCCCAGTCTGAGAACGTTATAATCTGCCCCTACATATAACAGTGCCAGCAGAGTGCCCCTACATATAACAGTGCCAGCAGAGTGCCCCTACATATAACAGTGCCAGCAGAGTGCCCCTACATATAACAGTGCCAGCAGAGTGCCCCTACATATAACAGTGCCTGCAGAGTGCCCCTACATATAACAGTGCCAGCAGAGTGCCCCTACATATAACAGTGCCAGCAGAGTGCCCCTACATATAACAGTGCCAGCAGAGTGCCCCTACATATAACAGTGCCTGCAGAGTGCCCCTACATATAACGGTGCCTGCAGAGTGCCCCTACATATAACAGTGCCAGCAGAGTGCCCCTACATATAACAGTGCCAGCAGAGTGCCCCTACATATAACAGTGCCAGCAGAGTGCCCCTACATATAACAGTGCCAATCACAAAGAGAGAACCGGTATAAAGTGCCAGTATATACTGGAAAATATTTTATTAAATAATCCACATAAGAATAAACAAAACAAAACAACAATACATGCAAGGTTGCTACTATGAAGCAGGGACTGCCACAACCAATTGAAGATGTTAATGTTACCACCACACCTATGCCTGTATATAAATACCCATACACATCAACTCCATATACTACATAATGTAGGGGTAAACCACCCTGTTAAAATACATAATGGTGATGTGCTGGGAAAAGATATAGAAGTAAATAGCGGCACTTACGTAGAGGCTACTATATAAAGGGCAGATGACCAATCCGCAAAGCGGATCGCACAATTACACCAATTACCAGCAGCCGGTATAAGGCTGAAAACAAGTAACTTCCGGGACTCGATCGCGCATGCGCAGCCGGCAGCGCTCATCATTGAGACGCATAGATTTGCGGCCGTGGAACGCAAGCTAACATGGGCCGTCTATTCAGACGGTGCATGCGCAAGTTTCCAAATGGCCACTCATGAAGGCGTCAGAGAGCACACCAGCCGCGCATGCGCCGAGTCCGGGAAGACGAATACAGAAGGGAACATCGAGAAAAAGTAAGCGCATTGTGCCTAAACAGAAAAGTATATTGATGTAAGTACCTGGATATTAGAAGAATATAGACTAAATATCAAAAAACATGTAACCATATTGTTACCAGTGTATATGTTATTAAAGTGTACGAGTGCATAGCAGCTATTCATCTGACCTAAGTTGCAGATAGTACTAAAAAGTGCCCTGTGCAATAATATAATGTGCAAAGAGAACATATGCACATATACTTGCCAGTATGTGTAATATAAAGTGTCTAAAGTGTATAGCAGCTATTCTTCTCCCATACTGGCCTGGGTTACCGCCACTACTAAAAAGTGTATTATACACCTATATAATAATGTGCACTAAAGAATATAAAACATCAAAGTGTAATCATATTAATGAAAAATATTAAAACATATGGTGAACTAACATTATATAAAAGCAAGTGATACCCACTCAAAAAACTGCAAACACAGATAATATAGATATTCTTATCCTTAACACTCAAAACAAAAACAATACAATACAGTTAACCAAGCTGATATGCACAAATAAATAAATCAAATCCAATATCCAGATGGCATCAAGAATTAAAGTCCATATTTAATAATCAATTTCTCTTCTCCTTCCAGATGACAAGATTCTCTCCGGAAGGTACCATAAATAGGCCTCCAGGAAAGATTTGCTGGCAACCAGATATATGCCCTATCCACATGAATTGGGCCACAGTAGTCCGTATCATCAGGTAACAGTGGAAATATAAGATGAACTAAAAAAGATAACGGGCATTAGTAACAAAGCAATGGAAAAGTTAAAACCAATTAAAACCAATGACCACTCGAAATAGGTAACATTCCCTCTACCCCCCACCCATCACCCATAAAAAAAGATACCAATTCAGAGAAATGAACTAAACCCAAAGTTTTCATTGAGGCCCAGAGGGGCCACGGTTTGGAGTCGGTAAATCCACCGACTACATATAACAGTGCCAGCAGAGTGCCCCTACATATAACAGTGCCTGCAGAGTGCCCCTACATATAACGGTGCCTGCAGAGTGCCCCTACATATAACAGTGCCTGCAGAGTGCCCCTACATATAACAGTGCCTGCAGAGTGCCCCTACATATAACAGTGCCTGCAGAGTGCCCCTACATATAACAGTGCCAGCAGAGTGCCCCTACATATAACAGTGCCTGCAGAGTGCCCCTACATATAACAGTGCCAGCAGAGTGCCCCTACATATAACAGTGCCTGCAGAGTGCCCCTACATATAACAGTGCCAGCAGAGTGCCCCTACATATAACAGTGCCTGCAGAGTGCCCCTACATATAACGGTGCCTGCAGAGTGCCCCTACATATAACAGTGCCAGCAGAGTGCCCCTACATATAACAGTGCCAGCAGAGTGCCCCTACATATAACAGTGCCAGCAGAGTGCCCCTACATATAACAGTGCCAGCAGAGTGCCCCTACATATAACAGTGCCAGCAGAGTGCCCCTACATATAACAGTGTCAGCAGAGTGCCCCTACATATAACAGTGCCTGCAGAGTGCCCCTACATATAACAGTGCCAGCAGAGTGCCCCTACATATAACAGTGCCTGCAGAGTGCCCCTACATATAACAGTGCCTGCAGAGTGCCCCTACATAAAACAGTGTCAGCAGAGTGCCCCTACATATAACTGCCTGCAGAGTGCCCCTACATATAACAGTGCCAGCAGAGTGTCCCTACATATAACGGTGCCTGCAGAGTGCCCCTAAATATAACAGTGCCAGCAGAGTGCCCCTACATATAACAGTGCCAGCAGAGTGCCCCTACATATAACTGCCTGCAGAGTGCCCCTACATATAACAGTGCAAGCAGAGTGCCCCTACATATAACAGTGCCAGCAGAGTGCCCCTACATATAACGGTGCCTGCAGAGTGCCCCTACATATAACAGTGCCAGCAGAGTGCCCCTACATATAACAGTGCCAGCAGAGTGCCCCTACATATAACTGCCTGCAGAGTGCCCCTACATATAACAGTGCAAGCAGAGTGCCCCTACATATAACGGTGCCTGCAGAGTGCCCCTACATATAACAGTGCCAGCAGAGTGCCCCTACATATAACAGTGCCAGCAGAGTGCCCCTACATATAACGGTGCCTGCAGAGTGCCCCTACATATAACGGTGCCAGCAGAGTGCCCCTACATATAACGGTGCCTGCAGAGTGCCCCTACATATAACAGTGCCAGCAGAGTGCCCCTACATATAACTGCATGCAGAGTGCCCCTACATATAACAGTGCCAGCAGAGTGCCCCTACATATAACGGTGCCTGCAGAGTGCCCCTACAGATAACAGTGCCAGCAGAGTGCCCCTACATATAACAGTGCCAGCAGAGTGCCCCTACATATAACAGTGCCAGCAGAGTGCCCCTACATATAACAGTGCCAGCAGAGTGCCCCTACATATAACAGTGCCAGCAGAGTGCCCCTACATATAACAGTGCCTGCAGAGTGTCCCTACATATAACAGTGCCAGCAGAGTGCCCCTACATATAACAGTGCCAGCAGAGTGCCCCTACATATAATAGTGCCAGCAGAGTGCCCCTACATATAACAGTGCCAGCAGAGTGCCCCTACATATAACAGTGCCTGCAGAGTGTCCCTAAATATAACAGTGCCAGCAGAGTGCCCCTACATATAACAGTGCCAGCAGAGTGCCCCTACATATAATAGTGCCAGCAGAGTGCCCCTACATATAACGGTGTCTGCAGAGTGCCTCTACATATAACAGTGCCAGCAGAGTGCCCCTACATATAACGGTGCCTGCAGAGTGCCCCTACATAGAACAGTGCCAGCAGAGTGCCCCTAAATATAACAGTGTCAGCAGAGTGCCCCTACATATAACAGTGCCTGCAGAGTGCCTCTACATATAACAGTGCCAGCAGAGTGCCCCTACATATAACAGTGCCAGCAGAGTGCCCCTACATATAACGGTGCCTGCAGAGTGCCCCTACATATAACAGTGCCAGCAGAGTGCCCCTACATATAACAATGCCAGCAGAGTGCCCCTACATATATCAGTGCCAGCAGAGTGCCCCTACATATAACAGTGCCTGCAGAGTGCCCCTACATATAACAGCTCCTGCAGAGTGCCCCTACATATAACAGTGCCTGCAGAGTGGCCCTACATATAACAATGCCAGCAGAGTGCCCCTACATATAACAATGCCAGCAGAGTAACCCTACATATAACAGTGCCAGCAGAGTGCCCCTACATATAACAGTGCCTGCAGAGTGCCCCTACATATAACAGTGCCAGCAGAGTGCCCCTACATAGAACAGTGCCAGCAGAGTGCCCCTAAATATAACAGTGCCAGCAGAGTGCCCCTACATATAACAGTGCCAGCAGAGTACCCCTACATAACAGTGCCAGCAGAGTGCCCCTACATATAACAGTGCCTGCAGAGTGCCCCTACATATAACAGTGCCAGCAGAGTGCCCCTACATATAATAGTGCCAGCAGAGTGCCCCTACATATAACAGTGCCAGCAGAGTGCCCCTACATATAACAGTGCCAGCAGAGTGCCCCTACATATAACAGTGCCAGCAGAGTGCCCCTACATATAACAGTGCCAGCAGAGTGCCCCTACATATAACAGTGCCTGCAGAGTGCCCCTACATATAACAGTGCCAGCAGAGTGCCCCTACATATAATAGTGCCAGCAGAGTGCCCCTACATATAACAGTGCCAGCAGAGTGCCCCTACATATAACAGTGCCAGCAGAGTGTCCCTAAATATAACAGTGCCAGCAGAGTGCCCCTACATATAATAGTGCCAGCAGAGTGCCCCTACATATAACAGTGCCAGCAGAGTGCCCCTACATATAACAGTGCCAGCAGAGTGCCCCTACATATAACAGTGCCAGCAGAGTGCCCCTGAATATAACAGTGCCAGCAGAGTGCCCCTACATATAATAGTGCCAGCAGAGTGCCCCTACATATAACAGTGCCTGCAGAGTGCCCCTACATAGAACAGTGCCAGCAGAGTGCCCCTAAATATAACAGTGCCAGCAGAGTGCCCCTACATATAACGGTGCCTGCAGAGTGCCCCTACATATAACAGTGCCAGCAGAGTGCCCCTACATATAACAGTGCCAGCAGAGTGCCCCTACATATAATAGTGCCAGCAGAGTGCCCCTACATATAACAGTGCCTGCAGAGTGTCCCTACATATAACAGTGCCAGCAGAGTGCCCCTACATATAACGGTGCCTGCAGAGTGCCTCTACATATAACAGTGCCAGCAGAGTGCCCCTACATATAACGGTGCCTGCAGAGTGCCTCTACATATAACAGTGCCAGCAGAGTGCCCCTACATATAACAGTGCCAGCAGAGTGCCCCTACATATAACAATGCCAGCAGAGTGCCCCTACATATATCAGTGCCAGCAGAGTGCCCCTACATATAATAGTGCCAGCAGAGTGCCCCTACATATAACGGTGCCTGCAGAGTGCCTCTACATATAACAGTGCCTGCAGAGTGTCCCTACATATAACAGTGCCAGCAGAGTGCCCCTACATATAATAGTGCCAGCAGAGTGCCCCTACATATAACGGTGCCAGCAGAGTGCCCCTACATATAACAGGGCCAGCAGAGTGCCCCTACATATAACGGTGCCTGCAGAGTGCCCCTACATATAACAGTGCCAGCAGAGTGCCCCTACATATAACAGTGCCTGCAGAGTGGCCCTACATATAACAATGCCAGCAGAGTGCCCCTACATATAACAATGCCAGCAGAGTAACCCTACATATAATAGTGCCAGCAGAGTGCCCCTACATACAACAGTGCCTGCAGAGTGCCCCTACATATAACAGTGCCTGCAGAGTGGCCCTACATATAACAATGCCAGCAGAGTGCCCCTACATATAACAATGCCAGCAGAGTAACCCTACATATAACAGTGCCAGCAGAGTGCCCCTACATATAACAGTGCCTGCAGAGTGCCCCTACATATAACAGTGCCTGCAGAGTATCCCTACATATAATAGTGCCTGCAGAGTGCCCCTACATATAACAATGCCAGCAGAGTGCCCCTACATATATCAGTGCCAGCAGAGTGCCCCTACATATAATAGTGCCAGCAGAGTAACCCTACATATAACAGTGCCTGCAGAGTGCCCCTACATATAACAGTGCCTGCAGAGTGGCCCTACATATAACAATGCCAGCAGAGTGCCCCTACATATAACAATGCCAGCAGAGTAACCCTACATATAACAGTGCCAGCAGAGTGCCCCTACATATAACAGTGCCTGCAGAGTGCCCCTACATATAACAGTGCCTGCAGAGTGCCCCTACATAGAACAGTGCCAGCAGAGTGCCCCTAAATATAACAGTGCCAGCAGAGTGCCCCTACATATAACAGTGCCTGCAGAGTGCCCCTACATATAACAGTGCCTGCAGAGTGCCCCTACATAGAACAGTGCCTGCAGAGTGCCCCTACATATAACAGTGCCTGCAGAGTGCCCCTACATAGAACAGTGCCAGCAGAGTGCCCCTACATATAACAGTGCCAGCAGAGTGCCCCTACATATAATAGTGCAAGCAGAGTGCCCCTACATATAACAGTGCCAGCAGAGTGCCCCTACATAGATTAGTGCCAACACAAAAGCCTATCCAGAAAATAATTCAAGACAGGCCACACGAATGTATAGTTACAATTATATATTTTATTATAACAAAAAAAATGGTAAAAACCTCAACCATAAATACACACATAGTATAGAAAGTACCTCCGATCCACCACAGGTCTAATGAAAACCCATATAAGTATCTAAATGTCGATACAAGTACATTCATTTCAGCATGCCACTAAGTGGCTATTTACCGTATAAGTCGACATGATAGCGGCAAATAATATCACTAGAGGCTATAAATAAAGTGCATGGTGCATACATGTAACTATGAACAACTGCCGTTGTAGAAGAGGCAATCAGTGACCGTTACCAAGGGTGTGCACCTAAGTATACACAATCACCTATGTAAGCAAGTGTTAGATGAGCCGCAATTGAACCAATACCGAGGGAAAACCCTAACATGAAGTCATGCTGGTATGCTCAACTCAAATGCCTAAACATGGTGAGATGCTAAACACCGTGGCAAGAGACCTCAAAGTATATTTACCGCAATGGGGAACACGAGACCTGAAAACCCCTACGCGCGTTTCGATGAATATTCTTCTTCCTGGGGCGTGTGACCTCGAGTCGCGGTGATGCGCCCTCTGCTGGATGAAATCGTATGAACTCGAGCCTGGGAACTTTTCAGAATATTTTCTCAAGCTCAAGTTCATATGAGTTCATCCAGCAGAGGGCGCATCACCGCGACTCGAGGCAACTATAGGACATTCCCCTGCACTCCATTCATTCACCAAGTTTTACAGGCAGGAGCACAGCTGCATTAGCAGAGCTCCTGGGTGTAAAATGATTTAACCCCTTCAGATGGATTTACAGCGTGGGACAAGACTGAACGACGGAAGGTATGGAATATTGTTGTTTGTTTTTTTTAACTTTATTTCAGGTGACAAGGGTCTTCAGGTGGATTAAGAGTCTAATAAAATATTACAACACCCTGTGTCTTTATTTCATTAAAATACTTTTTAATAATGGGTGTGTGTTTTATTAACCATTTCAAACTATTGGATTAATAATGGATAGGTGTCATAATTGACGCCTCTCCATTATTAATCTGGCTTAATGTCACCTTACAATAGCAAGGTGGCATTAACCCTTCATTACCCCATATCCCACCGCTACAGGGGAGTGGGAAGAGAGTGGCCAAGTGCCAGAATAGGTGCATCTTCCAGATGTGCCTTTTCTGGGGTGGCTGGGGGCAGATGTTTTTAGCCAGGGGGGGTCCTATAACCATGGTCTGGCACATTCTGGAGACAGCAGCATCTCAGGTAAAAACCTGCCCTGGGCACTTTTCCTTCGCTTCACTTTCCTTTCCTTCTATTATGATTGTTACACATGTAAACATTTAATCATTTATGGGGAGTACTTGGAGTAATACTTGGATTAGTGCCTAATATACCAGATGGCAGTTACCTGTAGTAATCAGTTACCCGAGCAGCTTACTTAATTAATTTTTTGCACCTGTGCACTTTATTTTTGCACTTATCTTTGCACTTTGGTTACATATACATATATATATATTTTTTTTTTTTTTGTGGCACTTTATGCTGTTACAAACAGAGTAACATTAATATTTACCAGTCCTTTATTTAATGATATGCATTTATTTATTTATTTATTTATTTATTTATATTAGGTTAGTACTGTTATATTTTGGGACTGTGTATCTCATGCTGCTGTATCTCCTTTTGTGCCATACTTTCTTGGTTTCTTTCTCCCCCCCTACCAATTTATGTAGTGTCACTTTGTCTTAATAAATTCAATATTTATATGGGCATCAGTTCGGTTTTTTGTTCTCTGTGTTTGTATATGAATTTTCCGAGTTGTCCGGTATTATGTCCATTGTTTTGGGTATATGTGCACGTACAAATTCATACTAATCATCTATGTACACGTGCGGTTCTGCATATCCCTTGCCTTGAGTTATTTGTTTTATTTTTATTATATATATATATATATATATATATATATATATATATATATATATATATATTATAATTGTCTAAGGGTCACTTCCGTCTTTCTGTCCTTCTGTCTGTCTGTCACTGATATTCATTGGTCGCGGCCTCTGTCTGTCATGGAATCCAAGTCGCTGATTGGTCGTGGCAAAACAGCCACGACCAATCAGCGACGACCACAGACCGGCGGAAAAATGGCCGCTCCTTCCTCCCTGCAGTCAGTGCCCGCTCCGTACTCCCCTCCAGTCTGCCCTCACACAGGGTTAATGGCAGCGGTAACGGAATGCGTTATACCGCGGTGTAATGTACTCCGTTACCACTATTAACCTTGTGTGACCAACTTTTTACTATTCATGCTGCCTATGCAGCATGAATAGTAAAACGATCTAATGTTATAAATAATAAAAAAAATAAAAAATCGTTATACACTCATCGTCCGTCGGCCCCCGGATCGACAACAGGCCTTTCCCGCTTGCGACGCTCCGGTAACCGGTCCATGCTGCAATCTCTCGAGATGATGACGTAGCGCGAGACCGCTACATCATCATCTCGCGAGACCGCAATGCACTCTTGAGACCGGAGCGCACGAGCAGCGTCGGTAACCGCTTCGCTTGGATCCGGGGGCTCCGGAAGGTGAGTATATAACTATTTTTTATTTTATTTCTATTTTTAACAGGGATATGATGCCCACATTGCTATATACTACGTGGGCTGGGCAATATACTACATGGGCTGTGCAATATACTACGTGGGCTGGGCAATATATTACGTGGGCTGTGCAATATACTACGTGGGCTGGGCAATATATTACGTGGGCTGTGCAATATACTACGTGGGCTGTGCAATATAATACGTGGCTGTGCTATATACTATGTGGGCTGGGCAATATACTACATGGGCTGTGCTATATACTATGTGGGCTGGGCAATATACTACGTGGCTGTGCTATATACTACATGGGCTAGGCAATATACTACGTGGGCAGTGCTATATACTACGTGGCTGGGCAATATACTACATGGGCTGTGCAATATAATACGTGGTCTGGGCAATATACTACATGGGCTGTGCAATATAATACGTGGCTGGGCAATATACTACATGGGCTGTGCTATATACGTGGCTGGGCAATATACTACGTGGGCTGTGCTATATACTACGTGGGCTGCGCAATATACTACATGGACTGTGCTATATGCTATGTGGCTGGGCAATATACTACGTGACTATACAACGTGGGCTGCGCAATATACTACGTGGACTGCGCAATATACTACGTGGGCTGCGCAATATACAACGTGGGTTGCGCAATATACAATGTGGGCTGCGCAATGTACTGCGTGGGCTGCGCAATGTACTAGGTGGGCTGCGCAATGTACTGCGTGGGCTGCGCAATGTACTACGTGATCTGCGCAATATACAACGTGGGCTGCGCAATATACAATGTGGGCTGCGCAATGTACTGCATGGGCTGCGCAATGTACTACGTGGGCTGTGCAATATACCACGTGGGCTGTGCAATATACCACGTGGGCTGTGCTATACACTACGCATACATATTCTAGAATACCCGATGCGTTAGAATCGGGCCACCATCTAGTATATATATATACCTATTCTATGTGTACACATTTATTCTACCTATTCTATTCTGTCAGTGTGATTTTACTGTACACCGCGCTGAATTACCGGCTTTTCTATAGAACACCGCTGCGTATTTCTCGCAAGTCACACGCATGGTCCGTGTGCAATCCGTAATTTTCTCGCCCCCATAAACTTTCATTGGCGGATTTTTTGCGCAATACGCTGACAAACGCAGCATGCTGCGATTTTCTACACCCGTAACATACCGTATATTACGGATGCGTAATATACGGCAGATAGGAGCTGCCCCATAGAGAATCATTGTACCGTGTGCAATGCGTATTTTCTCCGCTCATACGTCCGTAAAACCCGCTAGTGTGACGCCGGCCTTATAGTGCAGAGTGCTTCTACATATGTCATTACAATTTCCCTACATACAGTTGTGTGAGTGTTTACCCCCTTTCTGATTTCTTATTCTTTTGCATGTTTGTCACACTTTTCAGATCACCAAACAAATGTAAATATTAGACAAAGATAACACAAGTAATTGCAAAATGCAGTTTATAAATGAAGGTCTTTATTATAAAGGGAAAAAGAAATCCAAACCTGCAGGGTCCTGTGTGAAAAAGTGATTGCCCCCTCCAAAAAAACCCATAAATTAACCCCTTCACAACATGCGCCGTACTAGTACTGCGCATGTCATGTGTCCCCCTTTGATGTGGGCTCTGGCGGTGAGCCCACATCAAAGTTGCGACATGTCAGCTGTTTTGTACAGCTGACATGTGCGCGCAATAGCGGCGAGTGGAATCACGATTTACCCGCGCCTATTAACTAGTTAAATGCCGTTGTCAAATTCTGACAGCGGCATTTAACTACCGCTTCCGGCCATCGGGCGGGAAGTGAGCGCATCGCCAGTGATGCGTCGCCATAACAACCAGAGGTCTCCTTGAGACCTCTATGGTTGTTGATGCCAGATTGCTATGAGCGCTACACTGTGGTCGGCGCTCATAGCAATGCTGTAAATCTACTACATAGGGGCGATCTGACGATCGCTCCTATGTAGCAGAGGCGATCAAGCTATGCCAGCTTCTAGCCTCGCATGGAGGCTATTGAAGCATGGCAAAAGTTTAAAAAAGAAAAAATGTTTTAAAAAATATGAAAAAAAAAAAAAAAAATATAGAGAAGTTTAAATCACCCCCCTTTCGCCCCATTCAAAATAAAACAATAAAAAAAAAATCAAACCTACACATATTTGGTATCGCCGTGTTCAGAATCGCCCGATCTATCAATAAAAAAAGGATTAACCTGATCGCAAAATGGTGCAGCAAGAAAAAAATTCAAAACGCCAGAATTACGTTTTTTTGGTCGCTGCGACATTGCATTAAAATGCAATAACGAGCGATCAAAAGAACGTATCTGCACCAAAATGGCATCATTAAAAATGTCAGTTGGGCACGCAAAAAATAAACCCTCACCCGACCCCAGATCATGAAAAATGGAGACGCTACGGGTATCGGAATATTGCGCAATTTTTATTTTTTTTTTAGCAAAGTTTGGAATTTTTTTTTCACCACTTAGATAAAAAAGAACCTAGACATGTTTGGTGTCTATGAACTTGTAATGACCTGGAGAATCATAATCGCAGGTTAGTTTTAGCATTTAGTGAACCTAGCAAAAAAGCCAAACAAAAAACAAGTGTGGGATTGCACTTTTTTGAAATTTCACCACATTTGGAATTTTTTTCCCGTTTTCTTGTACAAGAAATGGTAAAACCAATGGTGACTTTAAAAAGTACAACTTGTCCAGCCAAAAATAAGCCCTCACATGGCCTTATTGACGGAAAAATAAAAAAGTTATGGCTCTGGGAAGGAGGGGAACGAAAAACGAAAAAGGGCTGCGTCTTAAGGGGTTAACTGTGGTTTATCACATCTTTGGCGATGCGAAGTTCAAATTCCCTAGCTACACTGAGGCCTGATTACTGCCACACCTGTTCTCAATAAAGAAATCACTTAAATAGGACCTGACTGACAAAGTGAAGTAGACCAAAAAATCCTTAAAAGCTACAAATCATGCCATGATCCAAGGAATGTCATGATCCAGACTAGGTTTTGTATCGTATCCTGTCTCTCTTTAAAAAAGTTCCCAGGCTGCAGTTCATGAGAACATCCACCAGAGGGCGCCTCACCGCGACTGAAGGTAACTATAGGTCAATGACCTACATTTCATTCATTCGCCGGGGATTACAGGCACGGAGCACAGCTGCATTTAGCAGGGCTCCTGCCTGTAATATTAGTTAACCCCTTCAGATGGATTACTTCGTGGGACGAGACGGTTCACCAGAAGGTATGTATCTTGTGCGGTTATTATTTTTCCAAGCGAGGGTGTTCCTGATGGATTGAGAGAACAATAAATTATTACAACAACCGCTGTGTTTATTTCATTAAAATACTTTTAAATCATGTGTGTGTGTGTTTTTTAACCCTTTAGTACTATTGGATTAATAATGGATAGGTGTCATAATTGACGCCTCTCCATTATTAATCTGGCTTAATGTCACCTTCCAATAGCAAGGTGGCATTAACCCTTCATTACCCCATATCCCACCGCTACAGGGAGTGGGAAGAGAGTGGCCAAGTGCCAGAATAGGCGCATCTTCCAGATGTGCCTTTTCTGGGGTGGCTGGGGGCAGATGTTTTTAGCCACGGGGGGCCAATAACCATGGACCCTCTCCTGGCTATTAATATCTGCCCTCAGTCACTGGCTTTACCATTCTGGCGGAGAAAATTGCGCGGGAGCCCACGCCAATTTTTTCCGCCATTTAACCCTTTATTTCAGCAGCTACAGCGCTGAAATTTTGCACATACACACTACTAACATTAGTAGTGTGGAATATGCAAAAAAAAAGGGGATATGAGATGGTTTACTGTATGTAAACCATGTCTCATATCCTGTCGGGTTTGTGCAGGAGAAATGAAAAGCCGGCAATTGAATTACCGACTTTTCACTAACACCGCTGCGTATTTCTCGCAAGTCACACTGCTGGTCCGTGTGGAATCCGTATTTTTCTCGCCCCCATAGACTTTCATTGGCGATTTTTTTGCGCAATACGGTGACAAACGCAGCATGCTGTGATTTTGTACGGCCGTAGAAAGCCGTATAATACTGAACCGTAATATACGGCTAATAGGAGCAGCCCCATTGAGAATAATTGTGCCGTTTATTTTGCGAGTTTTACGGACGTAATTTCTGCGCTCTTACGTCCGTAAAACTCGCTAGTGTGAGGCCGGCCTAACAGTGCCAGCAGAGTGCCCCTACATATAATAGTGCCAGCAGAGTGCCCCTACATATAACAGTGCCAGCAGAGTGCCCCTACATATAACAGTGCCTGCAGAGTGTCCCTACATATAACAGTGCCAGCAGAGTACCCCTACATATAACAGTGCCAGCAGAGTGCCCCTACATATAATAGTGCCAGCAGAGTGCCCCTACATATAACGGTGCCTGCAGAGTGCCTCTACATATAACAGTGCCAGCAGAGTGCCCCTACATATAACGGTGCCTGCAGAGTGCCTCTACATATAACAGTGCCAGCAGAGTACCCCTACATATAACAGTGCCAGCAGAGTGCCCCTACATATAATAGTGCCAGCAGAGTGCCCCTACATATAACGGTGCCTGCAGAGTGCCCCTACATATAACAGTGCCAGCAGAGTGCCCCTACATATAACAGTGCCAGCAGAGTGCCCCTACATATAACAATGCCAGCAGAGTGCCCCTACATATATCAGTGCCAGCAGAGTGCCCCTACATATAACAGTGCCTGCAGAGTGCCCCTACATATAACAGCTCCTGCAGATTGCCCCTACATATAACAGTGCCTGCAGAGTGGCCCTACATATAACAATGCCAGCAGAGTGCCCCTACATATAACAATGCCAGCAGAGTAACCCTACATATAACAGTGCCAGCAGAGTGCCCCTACATATAACAGTGCCTGCAGAGTGCCCCTACATAGAACAGTGCCAGCAGAGTGCCCCTAAATATAACAGTGCCAGCAGAGTGCCCCTACATATAACAGTGCCTGCAGAGTGCCCCTACATAACAGTGCCAGCAGAGTGCCCCTACATATAACAGTGCCTGCAGAGTGCCCCTACATATAACAGTGCCAGCAGAGTGCCCCTACATATAATAGTGCCAGCAGAGTGCCCCTACATATAACAGTGCCAGCAGAGTGCCCCTACATATAACAGTGCCAGCAGAGTGCCCCTACATATAACAGTGCCAGCAGAGTGCCCCTACATATAACAGTGCCTGCAGAGTGCCCCTACATATAACAGTGCCAGCAGAGTGCCCCTACATATAATAGTGCCAGCAGAGTGCCCCTACATATAACAGTGCCAGCAGAGTGCCCCTACATATAACAGTGCCAGCAGAGTGCCCCTAAATATAACAGTGCCAGCAGAGTGCCCCTACATATAATAGTGCCAGCAGAGTGCCCCTACATATAACAGTGCCAGCAGAGTGCCCCTACATATAATAGTGCCAGCAGAGTGCCCCTACATATAACAGTGCCAGCAGAGTGCCCCTACATATAACAGTGCCAGCAGAGTGCCCCTAAATATAACAGTGCCAGCAGAGTGCCCCTACATATAATAGTGCCAGCAGAGTGCCCCTACATATAACAGTGCCTGCAGAGTGCCCCTACATAGAACAGTGCCAGCAGAGTGCCCCTAAATATAACAGTGCCAGCAGAGTGCCCCTACATATAACAGTGCCAGCAGAGTGCCCCTATATATAATAGTGCCAGCAGAGTGCCCCTACATATAACAGTGCCAGCAGAGTGTCCCTACATACAACAGTGCCTGCAGAGTGCCCCTACATATAACAATGCCAACAGAGTGCCCCTACATATAACAGTGCCTGCAGAGCGCCCCTACATATAACAGTGCCAGCAGAGTAACCCTACATATAATAGTGCCAGCAGAGTGCCCCTACATATAACAGTGCCTGCAGAGTATCCCTACATATAATAGTGCCTGCAGAGTGCCCCTACATATAACAATGCCAGCAGAGTGCCCCTACATATATCAGTGCCAGCAGAGTGCCCCTACATATAACAGTGCCTGCAGAGTGCCCCTACATATAACAGTGCCTGCAGAGTGGCCCTACATATAACAATGCCAGCAGAGTGCCCCTACATATAACAATGCCAGCAGAGTAACCCTACATATAACAGTGCCAGCAGAGTGCCCATACATAGAACAGTGTCAGCAGAGTGCCCCTAAATATAACAGTGCCAGCAGAGTGCCCCTACATATAACAGTGCCAGCAGAGTAACCCTACATATAACAGTGCCAGCAGAGTGCCCCTACATATAATAGTGCCAGCAGAGTGCCCCTACATATAACAGTGCCTGCAGAGTGCCCATACATAGAACAGTGCCAGCAGAGTGCCCCTAAATATAACAGTGCCAGCAGAGTGCCCCTACATATAACAGTGCCAGCAGCGTGCCCCTACATATAACAGTGCCAGCAGAGTAACCCTACATATAACAGTGCCAGCAGAGTGCCCCTACATATAACAGTGCCAGCAGAGTGCCCCTAAATATAACAGTGCCAGCAGAGTGCCCCTACATATAATAGTGCCAGCAGAGTGCCCCTACATATAACAGTGCCTGCAGAGTGCCCCTACATAGAACAGTGCCAGCAGAGTGCCCCTAAATATAACAGTGCCAGCAGAGTGCCCCTATATATAATAGTGCCAGCAGAGTGCCCCTACATATAACAGTTCCAGCAGAGTGCCCCTACATATAACAGTGCCTGCAGAGTATCCCTACATATAATAGTGCCTCTAGAGTGCCCCTACATATAACAATGCCAGCAGAGTGCCCCTACATATATCAGTGCCAGCAGAGTGCCCCTACATATAACAGTGCCTGCAGAGTGCCCCTACATATAACAGTGCCTGCAGAGTGGCCCTACATATAACAATGCCAGCAGAGTGCCCCTACATATAACAGTGCCTGCAGAGTGCCCCTACATAGAACAGTGCCAGCAGAGTGCCCCTAAATATAACAGTGCCAGCAGAGTGCCCCTATATATAATAGTGCCAGCAGAGTGCCCCTACATATAACAGTTCCAGCAGAGTGCCCCTACATATAACAGTGCCTGCAGAGTATCCCTACATATAATAGTGCCTGCAGAGTGCCCCTACATATAACAATGCCAGCAGAGTGCCCCTACATATATCAGTGCCAGCAGAGTGCCCCTACATATAACAGTGCCTGCAGAGTGCCCCTACATATAACAGTGCCTGCAGAGTGCCCCTACATATAACAATGCCAGCAGAGTAACCCTACATATAACAGTGCCAGCAGAGTGCCCCTACATATAACAGTGCCTGCAGAGTGCCCCTAAATATAACAGTGCCAGCAGAGTGCCCCTACATATAATAGTGCCAGCAGAGTACCCCTACATATAACAGTGCCAGCAGAGTGCCCCTACATAGAACAGTGCCTGCAGAGTGCCCCTACATAGAACAGTGCCAGCAGAGTGCCCCTAAATATAACAGTGCCAGCAGAGTGCCCCTACATATAATAGTGCCAGCAGAGTGCCCCTACATATAACAGTGCCAGCAGAGTGCCCCTACATATAACAGTGCCAGCAGAGTGCCCCTACATATAACAGTGCCAGCAGAGTGCCCCTAAATATAACAGTGCCAGCAGAGTGCCCCTACATATAATAGTGCCAGCAGAGTGCCCCTACATATAACAGTGCCTGCAGAGTGCCCCTACATAGAACAGTGCCAGCAGAGTGCCCCTAAATATAACAGTGCCAGCAGAGTGCCCCTATATATAATAGTGCCAGCAGAGTGCCCCTACATATAACAGTGCCAGCAGAGTGCCCCTACATATAACAGTGCCTGCAGAGTGCCCCTACATAGAACAGTGCCAGCAGAGTGCCCCTACATATAATAGTGCCAGCAGAGTGCCCCTACATATAACAGTGCCAGCAGAGTGCCCCTACATATAACAGTGCCAGCAGTGCCCCTAAATATAACAGTGCCAGCAGAGTGCCCCTACATATAACAGTGCCAGCAGAGTGCCCCTACATATAACAGTGCCTGCAGAGTGCCCCTACATATAACAGTGCCAGCAGAGTGCCCCTACATATAACAGTGCCAGCAGAGTGCCCCTACATATAACAGTGCCAGCAGAGTGCCCCTACATATAACAGTGCCTGCAGAGTGCCCCTACATATAACAGTGCCAGCAGAGTGCCCCTATATATAATAGTGCCAGCAGAGTGCCCCTACATATAACAGTGCCAGCAGAGTGCCCCTACATACAACAGTGCCTGCAGAGTGCCCCTACATATAACAATTCCAGCAGAGTGCCCCTACATATAACAGTGCCTGCAGAGCGCCCCTACATATAACAGTGCCAGCAGAGTAACCCTACGTATAATAGTGCCAGCAGAGTGCCCCTACATATAACAGTGCCAGCAGAGTGCCCCTACATATAACAGTGCCTGCAGAGTATCCCTACATATAATAGTGCCTGCAGAGTGCCCCTACATATAACAATGCCAGCAGAGTGCCCCTACATATATCAGTGCCAGCAGAGTGCCCCTACATATAACAGTGCCTGCAGAGTGCCCCTACATATAACAGTGCCTGCAGAGTGGCCCTACATATAACAATGCCAGCAGAGTGCCCCTACATATAACAATGCCAGCAGAGTAACCCTACATGTAACAGTGCCAGCAGAGTGCCCCTACATATAACAGTGCCTGCAGAGTGCCCCTACATAGAACAGTGCCAGCAGAGTGCCCCTAAATATAACAGTGCCAGCAGAGTGCCCCTACATATAATAGTGCCAGCAGAGTGCCCCTACATATAACAGTGCCAGCAGAGTAACCCTACATATAACAGTGCCAGCAGAGTGCCCCTACATATAACAGTGCCAGCAGAGTGCCCCTAAATATAACAGTGCCAGCAGAGTGCCCCTACATATAATAGTGCCAGCAGAGTGCCCCTACATATAACAGTGCCTGCAGAGTGCCCCTACATAGAACAGTGCCAGCAGAGTGCCCCTAAATATAACAGTGCCAGCAGAGTGCCCCTATATATAATAGTGCCAGCAGAGTGCCCCTACATATAACAGTTCCAGCAGAGTGCCCCTACATATAACAGTGCCTGCAGAGTATCTCTACATATAATAGTGCCTGCAGAGTGCCCCTACATATAACAATGCCAGCAGAGTGCCCCTACATATATCAGTGCCAGCAGAGTGCCCCTACATATAACAGTGCCTGCAGAGTGCCCCTACATATAACAGTGCCTGCAGAGTGGCCCTACATATAACAATGCCAGCAGAGTGCCCCTACATATAATAGTGCCAGCAGAGTGCCCCTACATATAACAGTGCCTGCAGAGTGCCCCTACATAGAACAGTGCCAGCAGAGTGCCCCTAAATATAACAGTGCCAGCAGAGTGCCCCTATATATAATAGTGCCAGCAGAGTGCCCCTACATATAACAGTTCCAGCAGAGTGCCCCTACATATAACAGTGCCTGCAGAGTGCCCCTATATATAATAGTGCCTGCAGAGTGCCCCTACATATAACAATGCCAGCAGAGTAACCCTACATATAACAGTGCCAGCAGAGTGCCCCTACATATAACAGTGCCTGCAGAGTGCCCCTACATATAACAGTGCCTGCAGAGTGCCCCTACATATAACAGTGCCTGCAGAGTGCCCCTACATAGAACAGTGCCAGCAGAGTGCCCCTAAATATAACAGTGCCAGCAGAGTGCCCCTACATATAATAGTGCCAGCAGAGTGCCCCTACATATAACAGTGCCAGCAGAGTGCCCCTACATAGATTAGTGCCAACACAAAAGCCTATCCAGAAAATAATTCAAGACAGGCCACACGAATGTATAGTTACAATTATATATTTTATTATAACAAAAAAAATGGTAAAAACCTCAACCATAAATACACACATAGTATAGAAAGTACCTCCGATCCACCACAGGTCTAATGAAAACCCATATAAGTATCTAAATGTCGATACAAGTACATTCATTTCAGCATGCCACTAAGTGGCTATTTACCGTATAAGTCGACATGATAGCGGCAAATAATATCACTAGAGGCTATAAATAAAGTGCACGGTGCATACATGTAACTATGAACAACTGCCGTTGTAGAAGAGGCAATCAGTGACCGTTACCAAGGGTGTGCACCTAAGTATACACAATCACCTATGTAAGCAAGTGTTAGATGAGCCGCAATTGAACCAATACCGAGGGAAAACCCTAACATGAAGTCATGCTGGTATGCTCAACTCAAATGCCTAAACATGGTGAGATGCTAAACACCGTGGCAAGAGACCTCAAAGTATATTTACCGCAATGGGGAACACGAGACCTGAAAACCCCTACGCGCGTTTCGATGAATATTCTTCTTCCTGGGGCGTGTGACCTCGAGTCGCGGTGATGCGCCCTCTGCTGGATGAAATCGTATGAACTCGAGCCTGGGAACTTTTCAGAATATTTTCTCAAGCTCAAGTTCATATGAGTTCATCCAGCAGAGGGCGCATCACCGCGACTCGAGGCAACTATAGGACATTCCCCTGCACTCCATTCATTCACCAAGTTTTACAGGCAGGAGCACAGCTGCATTAGCAGAGCTCCTGGGTGTAAAATGATTTAACCCCTTCAGATGGATTTACAGCGTGGGACAAGACTGAACGACGGAAGGTATGGAATATTGTTGTTTGTTTTTTTTAACTTTATTTCAGGTGACAAGGGTCTTCAGGTGGATTAAGAGTCTAATAAAATATTACAACACCCTGTGTCTTTATTTCATTAAAATACTTTTTAATAATGGGTGTGTGTTTTATTAACCATTTCGTACTATTGGAATAATAATGGATAGGTGTCATAATTGACGCCTCTCCATCATTAATCTGGCTTAATGTCACCTTACAATAGCAAGGTGACATTAACCCTTCATTACCCCATATCCCACCGCTACAGGGGAGTGGGAAGAGAGTGGCCAAGTGCCAGAATAGGTGCATCTTCCAGATGTGCCTTTTCTGGGGTGGCTGGGGGCAGATGTTTTTAGCCAGGGGGGGTCCTATAACCATGGTCCCTCTCTAGGCTATTATATATATATATATATATATATATATATATATATATATATATATATATATATGTGTCTCACTGACATATATATATATATATTATAATTGTCTAAGGGTCACTTCCGTCTTTCTGTCCTTCTGTCTGTCTGTCACTGATATTCATTGGTCGCGGCCTCTGTCTGTCATGGAATCCAAGTCGCTGATTGGTCGTGGCAAAACAGCCAAGACCAATCAGCGACGGCCACAGTCCGGCGGAAAAATGGCCGCTCCTTCCTCCCTGCAGTCAGTGCCCGCTCCGTACTCCCCTCCAGTCTGCCCTCACACAGGGTTAATGGCAGCGGTAACGGAATGCGTTATACCGCGGTGTAATGCACTCCGTTACCACTATTAACCTTGTGTGACCAACTTTTTACTATTCATGCTGCCTATGCAGCATGAATAGTAAAACGATCTAATGTTATAAATAATAAAAAAAATAAAAAATCGTTATACACTCATCGTCATCGTCCGTCGGCCCCCGGATCGACAACAGGCCTTTCCCGCTTGCGACGCTCCGGTAACCGGTCCATGCTGCAATCTCTCGAGATGATGACGTAGCGCGAGACCGCTACATCATCATCTCGCGAGACCGCAATGCACTCTTGAGACCAGAGCGCACGAGCAGCGTCGGTAACCGCTTCGCTTGGATCCGGGGGCTCCGGAAGGTGAGTATATAACTATTTTTTATTTTATTTCTATTTTTAACAGGGATATGATGCCCACATTGCTATATACTACGTGGGCTGGGCAATATACTACATGGGCTGTGCAATATACTACGTGGGCTGGGCAATATATTACGTGGGCTGTGCAATATACTACGTGGGCTGGGCAATATATTACGTGGGCTGTGCAATATACTACGTGGGCTGTGCAATATAATATGTGGCTGGGCAATATACTACATGGGCTGTGCTATATACTATGTGGGCTGGGCAATATACTACGTGGCTGTGCTATATACTACATGGGCTGGGCAATATACTACGTGGGCAGTGCTATATACTACGTGGCTGGGCAATATACTACATGGGCTGTGCAATATAATACGTGGTCTGGGCAATACACTACATGGGCTGTGCAATACAATACGTGGCTGGGCAATATACTACATGGGCTGTGCTATATACGTGGCTGGGCAATATACTACGTGGGCTATGCTATATACTACGTGGGCTGCGCAATATACTACATGGACTGTGCTATATGCTATGTGGCTGGGCAATATACTACGTGACTATACAACGTGGGCTGCGCAATATACTACGTGGACTGCGCAATATACTACGTGGGCTGCGCAATATACTACGTGGGCTGCGCAATATACAACGTGGGTTGCGCAATATACAATGTGGGCTGCGCAATGTACTGCGTGGGCTGCGCAATGTACTAGGTGGGCTGCGCAATGTACTGCGTGGGCTGCGCAATGTACTACGTGGGCTGCGCAATGTACTGCGTGGGCTGCGCAATATACAACGTGGGCTGCGCAATATACAATGTGGGCTGCGCAATATACTGCATGGGCTGCGCAATGTACTACGTGGGCTGTGCAATGTACCACGTGGGCTGTGCTATACACTACGCATACATATTCTAGAATACCCGATGCGTTAGAATCGGGCCACCATCTAGTATATATATATACCTATTCTATGTGTACACATTTATTCTACCTATTCTATTCTGTCAGTGTGATTTTACTGTACACCGCGCTGAATTACCGGCTTTTCTAGAGAATACTGCTGCGTATTTCTCGCAAGTCACACTGCTGGTCCGTGTGCAATCCGTAATTTTCTCGCCCCCATAAACTTTCATTGGCGGATTTTTTGCGCAATACGCTGACAAACGCAGCATGCTGCGATTTTCTACGCCCGTAACATACCGTATATTACGGATGCGTAATATACGGCAGATAGGAGCTGCCCCATAGAGAATCATTGTACCGTGTGCAATGCGTATTTTCTCCGCTCATACGTCCGTAAAACCCGCTAGTGTGACGCCGGCCTTATAGTGCAGAGTGCTTCTACATATGTCATTACAAGTTCCCTACATACAGTTGTGTGTTTACCCCCTTTCTGATTTCTTATTCTTTTGCATGTTTGTGACACTTTTCAGATCACCAAACAAATGTAAATATTAGACAAAGATAACACAAGTAATCACAAAATGCAGTTTATAAATGAAGGTCTTTATTATAAAGGGAAAAAGAAATCCAAACCTGCAGGGTCCTGTGTGAAAAAGTGATTGCCCCCTCCAAAAAAACCCATAAATTAACCCCTTCACAACATGCGCCGTACTAGTACTGCGCATGTCATGTGTCCCCCTTTGATGTGGGCTCTGGCGGTGAGCCCACATCAAAGTTGCGACATGTCAGCTGTTTTGTACAGCTGACATGTGCGCGCAATAGCGGCGAGTGGAATCACAATTTACCCGCGCCTATTAACTAGTTAAATGCCGTTGTCAAATTCTGACAGCGGCATTTAACTACCGCTTCCGGCCATCGGGCGGGAAGTGAGCGCATCGCCAGTGATGCGTCGCCATAACAACCAGAGGTCTCCTTGAGACCTCTATGGTTGTTGATGCCAGATTGCTATGAGCGCTACACTGTGGTCGGCGCTCATAGCAATGCTGTAAATCTACTACATAGGGGCGATCTGACGATCGCTCCTATGTAGCAGAGGCGATCAAGCTATGCCAGCTTCTAGCCTCGCATGGAGGCTATTGAAGCATGGCAAAAGTTTAAAAAAAAAAAAATGTTTTAAAAAATATGAAAAAAATAAATAAATATATAGAAGTTTAAATCACCCCCCTTTCGCCCCATTCAAAATAAAACAATAAAAAAAAAAATCAAACCTACACATATTTGGTATCGCCGTGTTCAGAATCGCCCGATCTATCAATAAAAAAAGGATTAACCTGATCGCAAAATGGTGCAGCAAGAAAAAAATTCAAAACGCCAGAATTACGTTTTTTTGGTCGCTGCGACATTGCATTAAAATGCAATAACGGGCGATCAAAAGAACGTATCTGCACCAAAATGGCATCATTAAAAATGTCAGTTGGGCACGCAAAAAATAAACCCTCACCCGACCCCAGATCATGAAAAATGGAGACGCTACGGGTATCGGAATATTGCGCAATTTGTATTTTTTTTAGCAAAGTTTGGAATTTTTTTTTCACCACTTAGATAAAAAAGAACCTAGACATGTTTGGTGTCTATGAACTCGTAATGACCTGGAGAATCATAATCGCAGGTTAGTTTTAGCATTTAGTGAACCTAGCAAAAAAGCCAAACAAAAAACAAGTGTGGGATTGCACTTTTTTGAAATTTCACCGCATTTGGAATTTTTTTCCCGTTTTCTTGTACAAGAAATGGTAAAACCAATGGTGACTTTAAAAAGTACAACTTGTCCAGCCAAAAATAAGCCCTCACATGGCCTTATTGACGGAAAAATACAAAAGTTATGGCTCTGGGAAGGAGGGGAACGAAAAACGAAAAAGGGCTGCGTCTTAAGGGGTTAACTGTGGTTTATCACATCTTTGGCGATGCGAAGTTCAAATTCCCTAGCTACACCGAGGCCTGATTACTGCCACACCTGTTCTCAATAAAGAAATCACTTAAATAGGACCTGACTGACAAAGTGAAGTAGACCAAAAAATCCTTAAAAGCTACACATCATGCCATGATCCAAGGAATGTCATGATCCAGACTAGGTTTTGTATCGTATCCTGTCTCTCTTTACTGGTCTGATCATGTCAAGGGTTAACTTTTATCTGCCTTGTTCTGGCGTCAGGTCGGCTATTTCTCTCCACTGCATCCTGCAGGTGGTGTCAGTTATAGTTTCTGCCTATGGCGTGTGTAGCTGACTCTGCGAACCCTGATTCGTCCTGCTGCTTTTGCTTACTGTATCCATGTCTGTTTATTCCCCTCTTCCCATCCCGATTCTGTGTTCCCGTTTCCATGTTTGGACTCCCTGGTACTTTTCTTGGCTTGGACTCTGACCTGCTGTATTGTCTCTTGTCTTTGGCATATCTGCTCCTGACCAGTATTGACCTATTTGGCTTGTTTCTGACTCTGTGCTTGTTTATTCCTTTGGTACTGCGCTGCAGACTAATATCGACCCGGCTTGTTTTACTATTCCACTGCCACCTGATGAGGGCCTCGCTGCTGCCCTGCAGGTCTGCTCCTGCTGTGTGCAGTCCTCCCTCCACTCTATTGCCATGTAGTGGAGCTGCAGCTACCTGCATAGCAGCAGCGTGACAAAGAAATTCTGGAACAAATGAGAAACAAAGTAACTGAGATCGATCAGTCTAGGAAAGGTTATAAAGCCATTTCTAAAGCTTTGGGACTCAAGCAAACAACAGTGAGAGCCATTATATAAAAAATGCCAAAAACAAAGAACAGTGGTGAAAACTTACAGGAATGGCCAGTCGACTAAAATTACCCCAAGAGCGCAGCGACGACTCATCCAAAAGGTCACAAATCACCCCACAACAACATCCAAAGAACTGCAGGTCTCACTTGCCTCAGCTAAGGTCAGTGTTTATGACTTCACCATAAGAAAGAGACTGGGCAAAAAAAAAATTTCCTGCATAGGAGAGTTCCAAGACGAAAACCACTGCTGAGCAATAAGAACATAAAGGCTTGTCTCAGTTTTGCCAGAAAACATCTTGATGATCCCCAAGACTATTGAGAAAATACTCTATAGACTGACGAGACAAAAGTTGAGCTTTTTGGAAGGTTTATGTCCCATTACATCTGGTGTAGAAGTAATACAACATTTCAGAAACTGAACATCATACCAACAGTAAAATATGGTGGTAGTGTGATGGTCTGGGGCTGTTTTGCTGCTTCATGACCTGCAAGACTTACTGTGGTAAATGGAACCATGAATTCTACTGTCTACAAAAAAATCCTGAAGGAGAATGTCCGGCCATCTGTACGTGACCTCAAGCTTAAGCACACTTGGGTTATGCAGCAGAACAATAATCCAAAACACACCAGCAAGTCCAACTCTGAATGGCTTAAGAAAAACAAAATTGACTTTGGAGTGGCCTAGTCAAAGTCCTGACCTTAAAGGGAACCTGTCACCTGAATTTGGCGGGACCGGTTTTGGGTCATATGGGCGGGGTTTTCGGGTGTTTGATTCACCCTTTCCTTACCCGCTGGCTGCATGCTGGCCGCAATATTGGATTGAAGTTCATTCTCTGTCCTCCAGAGTACACGCCTGCGCAAGGCAATGCTTTTCGTACGAGGAGATCTCATTTTGGTGCCTGTACATTTTTCATAACATGTTTGGGGGTGAGGGGCGGCGACTGGAACCTCAGTTGTGGAGTTTGTTTTTTTGTTTTGTCTCTTCCATAATAAATATCTCTAGGTTGTTATTTCTTTCATTTAGGCCTCTTTCACACTTCCGTCTTTCTTTTTCTGTCACAATCTGTCGTTGTGTGAAAAAAAACGGATCCAGCAAATGTTTCTGCTGGATCCGTTTTTTCTCATAGACCTCTATTTGCAACGGATTGTGGCCTTCCATTTAATCCGTCGTGCGCTGTATCCGTCGTAAAATCGCTGTCCGTCGGGCGGAGAAAACGTTCAGAGGAACTTTTTTCTGCACGTCGGAAAATCGCTCAGCGATGGATCCTGCGCTGTCCGTCATTGGCTATAATGGAAGCCTATGGACGCAGGATCCGTCGCTGACCGTCAAATGCAGGAATCCAGCAACGGGTTCTGTCTTTTCAAAATGAGCATGCGCGGAAGAATTTCCAGTCAGGGAAATTCTCTCTCACTCTTTTTACTATTGATGCTGCCTATAAGCATCCATAGTAAAAAGATGTTAAAAATAATAAAAAAATAAAATAAAATTGTGATATTCTTTTTTTTTTTTTTTTTTTTTTTTTTTTTTTTTTTTTTTTCCTTTTCAAATAATTTTATTGGGATTTTAACAATTTTTACAGGATAGGGTAAACTAGGAGGGAGAGGAAGGGGAGGGAAGGGATATGAGATAAGGAGAGGAAACCCTATAAAATAGGGGAAAAAGGCAGGTTTACAAACGTATAGAAGTCATATTTTTACGATACAACCTGAAACTGAGTTCCAACATGTGTATGTAAACTTATAATGTAGATTAGAGTATTATTGAAAAAGCTTAAACCATGTAACTGAGATATAAGATTATGTGTTGTAGCTTCAAAAATTGTGATATTCTAACCTTCCTGCGCCCACCCCCCCCCAATGCTCGCGATGCTCCCGTTCCCAGTAATGCCTTGTGAAATGACCCGATGACGTAGCGGTTTTGTGGGTCATTGTCTCGCTATGCATTACTGGGAACGGAGCATCACGAGCATCGGGAAGGCTGCACGGGCTGCACGGGATGCCGGAAGGTAAGAATGTCACGATTTTTTAATTATTTTTATCATGGGTTGTGTTGTGTATGCGTTTTCGCAGTGAAAAAACGCGGCGATGACGCATACACAACGTGTGCACATAGCCTTCTAGGATGCACTGGAACCATAAAAAAAAAAACGGCTCCAGTGCATCCGTCTTTTGAACATTTTGACGGCGTGTGACTGTAAAAAAAACAGAAGTGTGAAAGAGGCCTTAATGAGTACAAAAGGGAAGATGAGAATTTGTTTTTAATAAGTATTTTTTACTTTTTTATATATATATATCCTTAGGGGACATGAACCTGTAATCGTCCAATCACTTTTTCTATGTATTGCAGTAGTTAAAAACATCACCCATGAAGCTCACGGCTGGGAGTCACTGGAGGAGTACCAACATGGCAGCCGTGGGCAGCGCCCTCAGCAATCTACCACAGGTCACATGATCATGACATCATCTTCAAAGGTCGTTTAGCTCATAGCCAATCACAGCGCATCACTAACTGACCAATCACACGGCAGAAGCCTGCCGAGCTAATCACAAGCTTCCAATCAGAAAGAGCGTAACAGTGAAGCAGGAAGAAGCACGCACATGGGGCTGAGCGGGCGCAGTGGTCGCGGCTGCTCGCTGCTTGTTCACATGGCGCGGTCGCTCAGCGTCCCGTCCTTGTGCTGACGGTCATCACTGGTGTCTGGGGAACCTTCTCTGAATTGTTTCCTTTTAGTAGGCGTTAAAGGGATCCTCCAGGTGAAATGAGGACGTCTACCCTGCGGTATCTGTGAGGTAACAGGCTGTTATCACTAATGTTGGGGTTTGTGTTGGACTTTTTGGTTTTGTTGGACTTTGACACAACGATTAAATAGATATATATATGTATGTGTGTGTGTTAAAGTAATTAAAAATGAATTAATAAAATAAAATCATGAATTTATTCATTTTAAATTATTTATATTATTGTTTAGCCCCTGTGACTTAAACTTTCGATTTGCCTTAACACACACACACGTGTACACACACACACACACACACGTACGTACACACACACACACGTACGTACACACACACACGTACACGCACACGTACGTACGTACACACACACACACACACGTATATACACACACACGTACACACACACGTATACACACACACACACACACACGTGTACACACACACACACGTGTACACACACACGTACGTACGTACACACACACACACACACGTACGTACACACACACACACGTATACACACACACACGTGTACGTACACACACACGTACACACACACGTACGTACACACACACACGTACACACACACACACGTATACACACACACACACGTGTACGTACACACACACGTACACACACACGTACGTACACGCACACGTACGTACGTACACACACACACACACACGTATATACACACACACGTACACACACACGTATACACACACACACACACACACGTGTACACACACACACACGTGTACACACACACGTACGTACGTACACACACACACACGTACGTACACACACACACACGTATACACACACACACGTGTACGTACACACACACGTACACACACACGTACGTACACGTACACACACACACGTATACACACACACACACGTGTACGTACACACACACGTACACACACACGTACGTACACACACACGTACGTATACACACACGTACGTATACACACACGTACGTACACACACACACGTATACACACACACACACACACACGTACTGTAATGCTTTTGAATTGCAGAAAATAGTAAAAACATTAAAATAAAATAAAAATCTATAAATTATTTTTCTGTTTTTATCGGCACCCCAGGGTTGCGAGGCAGGTGCTGAGCGGTTGCCTGCATCATTTCCAACCATTTGACAGCGGGATCTTAAATGGTTAAACAGACGCAGTCCATGAGCGTTCTGATCCCTGCCGTTTGAAGCAAGTGCCGACTGTATGGAACAGACTACTGAGCGCCTGCCATGCGCCCGTATCCGACCTGTGATGTATAGAAATGCCACAGGTCATTATTGGGTTAAGAAGTTAGGTCTCAAAAATACATGAGAGAAAGGGGTTTGAAAGAAAAAAAAAATACCAAAACTGCTTCCCGCTTGGGATGTTTTTCAGTACTGTTTATAGTAAAGTGAATGGTGTTACCTACAAGTTGTCCTGCAAGAAAACAAACCCTTATACAGCTACGGGAGGGGTAATAAAAAATAAAAAAAAGTTATGGCTCTTGGAAAAAATAAAATTTAAAAACAAAAAAAAAATAATAAAAAAATGCTATGGCTCTTGGGGGGGGGGGGGGGGGAATTTGTTTTGCGTTTCTAAGGTGGTCTTTATTCTTGTCTAATGAAAACTGACCAGTCCTGAAGGGGTAAATTAGGTTGTCTGAGAGTAAGGTTTTTGGTTTTTAAAGACTTTTGTCTCAGACAACCCATTTCACCCCTTCAGGACGGCTCAGTTTTCATTATACAAGAATAAGGTGGTCCTTTTGACCCTCTTAGTTGTGTGTTGTTGTTTTTTATGTATTTCTGTTTTTTTCAGATAGCCTTAATGATATTTTTTTTATTTTTTTTCCTTCAATTTTTTCAATCATAACATGATTTTTATTTATTTCTCCTTCTTCGTAGCTGTAGGATTTTTTTTTTCCATAGTACAAGTTGTAGTTGAAGCCATTCATGTGAACATGTAATGAGCTGAAAAACAAAAACTCTTACCATGTGAGATGAACTGTTGTGTGTGAACCAATGCAATTCCGCTTCCTCCTACCCAATTTTGTTTTTATTACAGTATGATTCTCCCGATCAGTACGATTACGGTGATGCCAAACCTGTATAGATTATTATTTTACGGTTTGTAGCAAAAAATTAACATCTTTTTGTAAAAAGGAACGGACAGGACAAAAACTACACTTTTAGTATTGCCGCAATTGTACTGAGATGGAGAATCATATTCGCAGGTCATATTTACCCTACAAGGGGATGCAATAAAAGCTTGAAAAAATAAATTAAAATAATAATAATAATAATAAAAAAGGGTCATTTGGAGATAAGTGTTTTTTATGTCCTTTAGGGGACTTGAAGTTGCGACGGTTGCTTATACTGTATACTGCAATACCGCATTATTGCAGTATATAGTATGAATCTTGGTCTACTATGAAGCTCGGCATACAGCTGAGGGGGGCCGATAGGATGCAGCCCTCTCGTATCAGCAATGGTGTCCTTTTAAATGCCACTGTCGGAGATTCACAGTGGAATTTAAATGGTTAACAGCAATCTGAGTTCTGGTTGCTGCTGTTAGAGATGTTGGTTATGTAATGTAGCCGGAATCTATCACTTGTGGAGCGGGCTTATCTCCTGAGCCGCCACCACACCTGGGCATCCCAGCGCAGGACATACAGTTACCCCCATGTGCGTGAAAGGGTTAAGTAGTAATCCAAGATGGTGGTGTCTATACCCTGATGGTCCGTGAACTCAGATCTATCACAAGTTTCTATTGTTTGTCGTTGACATTTTTTAAAATTATTATTATTATTTTTCACATATTCCCTTTTTTTTGTTTTTTTTTTGTTTTAGGCAGAAGCACCATCGCCCCCGACCATGGCTATGAAAATGTTAATTCACATAACTGGGAATTTTGTGACTTGTTTGAGAAGCACAAGGAAAGTTAAAGCAGCGGTGAGCTGTGTCCTCCACGTTCCTGATATACCACGGGCGAGGTTCTGCTCACAGCAACTTTTACACGATGAAGCAAAAGTACCTATTGAAAACCTGGACCTGGTGACTAGTCTTGAGAAAATGGGGGTGGACTTGACGCGGGTCAGAAAGCGCCACGCCGTTCTCCTCAAGAAGACCAGTACACACGAGCAAAATCTCAAACAATTCCTGACTGAGAAAGGTGCAGATGCCAAGATGGTGGCGAGCATCATCTCCAGGTACCCACAGGCGATCACCCGTGATTTAGGCGTCTTAGAGAAGATGTGGAACGTTTGGAAAGGGGTTTTGGAATCAGATGTGACCATCCTGAGTGTGGCGCAGCGTTCCCCAGAGTCTTTCTTCCGAACATCTAATACCGGGAACTTAGCCAAAAATATCCGCTACCTCCAGTCCCTCGGATTGCCACCCAAAGTCCTGAGTCAGCTAATGGTCAAGTCGCCAAGAACTTTTGCAAACAGCGTTGACCTCAACAAGCAGAATGTGGAGTATTTACTAGGACTTTGCACGAAGTTAGGTGGGAAAGACCCACGGGAGTTTGTCCGGGATTTGATTTCTAGAAATATCTATATTTTAACCAAAAGTACAAATCGCATCCAAAACAATATTGAGAAGATAAAGTCCCTGATGAAACTGGATGACCGCGCGCTGCTCCTCTGGATCCAGGGCGACGGCTCGCCCATCGTCACCCTCAGCTACACGTACTTCGAGAATAACTATAGAAACGCGCAGGAGGTCCTGCTGTCCTTGGGGTGTACGGAGGCGGAGATATCCCTCTATATCTTCACATGTCCCAAATTACTGCTCGTGACGCCCACCATGTTTGCCAACAAGATCAAGCTCCTGATGCAGTGTGGGGTCGACGTGAAAGAAATTCTCAACAACCCGAATATTCTGGCTTTTCATATCAACAACATAAAATCTAGAATTAAGCAACTGAAAGACTCTGGTTACGACTTCCGGTCCTCCGGCCTCGGCGTTCTCCTGCTCGGGCAGGCAAAGTTTACCTCCAAGTTGGAGAGACTTCGCAGCTCGGGGGCCCTGGAGGAGGGTGTTGGGGAATAATGATGGGGATTCACTTTATATGTTTTATTTTAATATCCTGAATTAAATATTTGCACTTGTCATATTTTATCGAGCACAGTTACTCCTCCAGCAGAATAGTGAGTGCAGCTCGGGGGTATAATACAGGATGTAACTCTGGATCAGTAATGTATGTACACAGTGACTGCTCCAGCAGAATAGTGAGTGCAGCTCTGGAGTGTAATACAGGATGTAACTCAGGATCAGTAATGTATGTACACAGTGACTGCACCAGCAGAATAGTGAGTGCAGCTCTGGGGTATAATACAGGATGTAACTCAAGATCAGTAATGTATGTACACAGTGACTGCACCAGCAGAATAGTGAGTGCAGCTCTGGAGTATAATACAGGATGTAACTCAGGATCAGTAATGTATGTACACAGTGACTGCACCAGCAGAATAGTGAGTGCAGCTCTGGGGTATAATACAGGATGTAACTCAGGATCAGTAATGTATGTACACAGTGACTGCACCAGCAGAATAGTGAGTGCAGCTCTGGGGTATAATGCAGGATGTAACTCAGGATCAGTAATGTAATGTATGTACACAGTGACTGCACCAGCAGAATAGTGAGTGCAGCTCTGGGGTATAATGCAGGATGTAACTCAGGATCAGTAATGTAATGTATGTACACAGTGACTGCACCAGCAGAATAGTGAGTGCAGCTCTGGGGTATAATACAGGATGTAACTCAGGATTAGTAATGTATGTACACAGTGACTGCACCAGCAGAATAGTGAGTGCAGCTCTGGGGTATAATGCAGGATGTAACTCAGGATCAGTAATGTAATGTATGTACACAGTGACTGCACCAGCAGAATAGTGAGTGCAGCTCTGGAGTATAATACAGGATGTAACTCAGGATCAGTAATATACAAGTGTGTAATAATTTCTATAGCGCCTACATATTCCGCAGCACTTTAAATTTTAGAGGGGACTTGTACAGACAATAAAAGACATTACAGCATAACAATAGTAACATAAAGCAACAGATACCAAGAGGAATGAGGTCTCTGCTAGCAAGCTTACAATCTGAGGAAAGTGCTTCTCACAAAATTAGAATATCATCCAGAAAGTTAATTTATTTCAGTTCAATACAAAAAGTGAAACTTGTGTAGTATATAGAGTCATTACAAACAGAGTGATGTATTTCAAGTGTTTATGTCTGTTAATGTTGATTATGGCTTACAGACAATGAAAACCCAAAAGTCATTATCTCAGTAAATTAGAATAATTAACAAAAAAAAAAACCACCTACAAAGGCTTTCTAAGCATTTAAAAAGGTTCCAAAGTCTGTTTCAGTAGCTCCACAATCATGGGGAAGACTGCTGACTTGACAGATGTGCAGAAGTCAGTCAGTGACATACTCAACAAGGAGGGTAAGCCACGAAGGTCATTACTAAAGAAGCTGGCTGATCACAGAGTGCTGTATCTAAGCATATTAATGGTAAGTTGAGTGGAAAGAAAAAGTGTGGTAGGAAAAGGTGCACAAGCAACTGGGATAACCGCAGCCTTGAAAGGATTGTTAAGAAAAGGCTTTTCAAAAATTTGGGGAAGATTCACAAGGAGTGGACTGCTGCTGGAGTCATTGCTTCAAGAGCCACCACACACAGACGTATCCAGGACATGGGCTACAAGTGTCGCTTCCTTGTGTCAGCCACTCATGACCAATAGACAACGCCAGAAGCGTCTTACCTGGGCCAAGGAAAAAAGAACTGGACTGTTGTCAGTGGTCCAAGGTGTTGTTTTCAGATAAAAGTAAATTTTGCATTTCATTTGGAAATCAAGGTCCCAGAGTCTGGAGGAAGAGCCGAGAGGCCACAATCCAAGCTGCTGGAGGTCTAGTGTGAAGTTTCTTTAATCAGTGATGGTTTGGGGAGCCATGTCATCTGCTGGTGTAGGTCCACTGTGTTTTATCAAGACCAAAGTCTAGTGTGGGGGAACTACAATACCCAGAGAGATTAATAACAAAATTAGGAATATTTAGTCTAGAAAAAAGACGACTGAGGGGCGAACTAATAGCCATGTATAAGTATATAAGGGGACAGTACAAATATCTCTCCGAGGATCTGTTTACACCAAGGAAGGTGACGGTCACAAGGGGGCATTCTCTGCATCTGGAGGAGAATAGGTTTTTTCACCAACATAGAAGAGGATTCTTTACTGTTAGGGCCTTGAGAATCTCGAATTCCTTGCCTAAGGAGGTGGTGATGGTGAACTCAGTCGAGGGGTTCAAGAGAGGCCTGGATGTTTTCCTTGAGAGTAACAAAATTCTAGAAGGACGTAGATCTGAGGGTTTATTCTGGCGGAATATAGGCTGAACAGGATGGACAAAATGTCTTTTTTCGGCCTTGCGAACTCTTTAAAGTCAGCGCAGCCGTCTACCAGGATATATTAGAGCACTTCATGCTTCCCTCTGCCAACAAGCTTTTTGGAGATGGAAATGTCATTCTCCAGCAGGACTTGGCACCTGTCCACACTGCCAAAAGTACCAATAGCTGGTTTACAAACAACAGTATTGTCAAGAGGAAGATGGAGACCCTAGACCCAACAATGCAGACCTGGGCTTCCATAACACCTCAGCAGTGCCACAGGCTGATCGTTTCCATGCCGCATTGTTGCAAAAGGAGCCCCGACCAAGCATTGAGTGCATTACTGAACATACATTTCAGTAGGTCAACATTTCAGATAATTCTTTTTCTATAAAATAGTTTCTATTAAGTAAAAGAGCCAAAATATAAAAAAAAAACAATATAAATGTGGTATCGCTGTAATCGTACCCACCCGAAGAATCAAGTTGCTTCCTTAGCAATTTTACCACATGGATCGGCATAAAAAAAGTGAAAAAATTCCTGAATTTATGTTGTTCATTCATTCTGCCTCCCAAAACTCAGAATAGAAAGCGATCAAAAAATGTCATGTGCCTGAAAATGGTACCAATAAAAACGTCAAATCGTCCTGCAAAAACAATCCCTCACATGACTGCAGAAATATGGAAAAACTCTAGCTCTCAAAATATGGCAATGCTTTGCAATAAAAAGCGTCTTTTAGTGTGTGACAGCAGCCAAACATAAAAAGCTATATAAATCTGGTATTGCTGTAATCACACCAACCCGAAGAATAAAATAATCTAATCACTTATGCCACACTACGAACTGTGTTAAAAATAAAACCAATTCTGTTGATTTGTTCATTCTGCCTCCCAAAGATCGCATTAAGGCTCGGCACACATTTATCCTACACTGAGCACTTTTACATCGGGGTTTCCGTGTAAATCTCTGAATACGTGATTCAGATGGAACCTCTGGCGGAAAATTCCCTATAATGAGGCAGATGGAATCATTGTGGACACCGTCTGACCCGTGATCCAGCGGTGTCCGTCTTTTTAGGCGAGCTCAAGAGCGCGATCCACCACAGTTTTGTGCACTTCTGAAAAGGACAAAGCTGAACAGAGTCCAGACGAAGTCCACAGTAAGCCTGCTGCCTCATTCTAGTGAATGGATCCCTCGTGGGTTTCATCTGAGTCACGTCACTCAGAGATTTAGATGGAGCCCTCAAAGTAAGTGCTCAGTGTAGAGCGCAGGATAACTGTGATCCTAAATGTTATGTTAAATGTTCCCAATAAAAGCTTCAAATCAATCTACAACAAAAGCAAGTCCCCATTCAGGTCCATCTTCTGTTATTGGAAATATAGGGGGCTACTTGTAGTAGAAAGGCTCTGGAAAACCGAAAAGGCTCTTTGCCCCCCCCCCCCCCCCCTCTAAAAAAAACAGCAAATAATGCCATCCAAATATCCCCCTCCCTTCTGAACCCCAGAGTGCCTAAATCACACATGGCATCCACATGTTAGGCATTTCTGTAGCGATGAGTGCCGGCTTAATGTAAGGGTGCGTGTCTCCAGAAGCACGAGCTGGGCATATTGTACTGGTCACTACAACGTCATTTTGCAATTTTCAGTTAGCAACATCCACTTCTTGTTTTTGGAAAAAGCCCATGGAGTTCACTACATCTGTATCTAAATTTCCAAAATGGGATCACTTGAGGGGGGATTCTTCTCTTTTAGCACTTAGGGCCTCTGAATATGGAGTCCGCAAACTATTCTAGGAAAATCTGCGCTCCCTCCCTCCCGAGTCTCACCGTGTGGCTAAGCAGTACTGTACAGCATATATGGGATATGCCTAAATTCTGCAGAAATTGTGGGACAGAGTTTGGTGCCATTTTTACCTATTTCCCCTTGTAAAAATGTAAAATCTGGGACTAAAATTAAATTTTGGTGGTAAAAAAATTTAATTTTTTTTTCTTAACTGCAGAATGGTATAAAATTCTGTGACACCCCCACAGGTGAATTCATTGAGAATTGTTTGTAAAAGGAGGTCTCTTATGGGGGAGTTCCTCTGTTCTGGCACCTCGGGGGCTCTGCCAATGTGACATGGAATCCTCATACCAGTCCAGCAAAATCTGAACTCCAATATGGCGCTTCTGATCTTTGTACTGTATCTCAAAAGTAGTTTTCGACCAAATATTTGGTATCTGTGTGCTCAGGAGCAATTCCACAATAAATTTTGGGGACCATTTTCTCTTGTTATCCTTGTGAAAATAAAAAAAATTAGGGCTAAAATAACATTTTTATGGGAAAAATTTAGATTTTTTTTTGTATTTTTATTTTAACGGTTCTACATTATAAACTTCTGTGAAGTACCTGGGGGTTCAAGGTCCTCACCACACATCTGAATACATTCCTTGAGGGGTCTGCAAAATGGGGTCACTTGTAGGGGGTTTCCACTATGTAGGCACATGAGGGGCTCTCCAAACTTGACATGACACCTGCAGACCTTTCCATCAAAGTCTGTATCAGAAAAATCTCCTTTTTATGGAATGAAATGGCCAGACATGACTGAGATCGAATCAAGACTTTATAGAAGATTCTTATGTTAAGCTATCAAGGATTAATATAAGATTAGGATTTCTATAACAGTCTGCGTCCCAAAACGTCACTCCTTTCTGAGGCCCGCCGTGCACCCAAACAGTAGATTTCCCCCACATATGGGTTATCAGCATACTCAGGAGAAATTGCTTGACAAATTGTATGATGCAATTTCTCTTCTTACCCTTGTGAAAATGCTAAATATAGGATTCACAAATATTTTTGTGTAAAAAATGTGATTTTTTTTTTTTTTAATTTTCACTGCTCAACGTAATAAACTTTTCTGAAGCACCTGGGGGTTCAAAGTGCTCACCACACATCTAGATTAGTTCCCTGAGGGGCCTAGTTTCCAAAATGGTGTCACTTGTGAGCGGTTTCCACTGTTTAGGCACATCAGGGGCTCTCCAAGCGTGACATGCCGTCCTCTAATTATTCCAGCAAATTTTACATTGAAGAAGTCAAATGGTGCTCCTCTTCCAAACCCTGCTGTGCGCCCAAACAGTAGATTTCCCCCACATTAAGGAGTATTGGCATGCTCAGGAAAAATTGCACAACAAATTTTTGAGGTCCATTTTCTCCTCTTAACCTTGCAAAAATTGGGTCTAAAGTAAATTTTTTGTGAAAAAAAAGTTAAATGTTCATTTTTTCCCTTCCACATTCCATTCCTGTGAAGCACCTGGAAGGTTAATAAACTTCTTGAATGTGGTTTTGAGAACCTTGAAGGGTTCAGTTTTTAGAATGGTGTCACTTTTGGGTATTTTCAGTTGTATAGACTCCTCCAAGTCAGTTAAAAATTAATATGGTCCCTATAGGAAATAGTTTTGAAAATTTTGTTGGAAAAATGAGAAATCGCTGGTCAACTTTTAACCCTTATAACGTCCTGACTAGTGTTGAGCATTCCGATACCGCAAGTATCGGGTATCGGCCGATATTTGCTGTATCGGAATTCCGATACCGAGATCCGATACTTTTGTGGTATCGGGTATCGGTATCGAAACAACATTAATGTGTAAAATAAAGAATTAAAATAAAAAATATTGCTATACTCACCTCTCCGACGCAGCCTGGACCTCACCGAGGGAACCGGCAGCGTTGTTTGCTTAAAATGCGCGCTTTTCCTTCCTTCCGTGACGTCACGGCTTCTGATTGGTCGCGTGCCGCCCCTTGTGGCCGCGACGCGACCAATCACAGCAAGCCGTGACGTAATTTTCAGGTCCTTCTAGGCATTCAGTATTTTAAAATTACGTTCCGGCTTTGTGATTGGTCGCGTCGCGGTCACATGGGCGACGCGACCAATCACAAGCCGTGACGTCACGGGAGGCAGGAGACGCGCGCATTTTAAAATGCGCGCGTGTCCAGCCTCCCGTGACGTCACGGCTTGCGATTGGTCGCGTCGCCATGTTGGCCGCGACGCAACCAATCACAAAGCCGGAACGTAATTTTAAAATACTGAAGGACCTGAAATTACGTCACGGCTTTCTGTGATTGGTTGCGTCGCGGCCAACATGGCGACGCGACCAATCACAAGCCGTGACGTCACGGGAGGCTGGACACGCGCGCATTTTAAAATGCGCGCGTGTCCAGCCTCCCGTGACGTCACGGCTTGTGATTGGTCGCGTCGCCCATGTGACCGCGACGCGACCAATCACAAAGCCGGAACGTAATTTTAAAATACTGAATGCCTAGAAGGACCTGAAATTACGTCACGGCTTGCTGTGATTGGTCGCGTCGCGGCCACATGGGCGGCATGCGACCAATCAGAAGCCGTGACGTCACGGAAGGAAGGAAAAGCGCGCATTTTAAGCAAACAACGCTGCCGGTTCCCTCGGAGAGGTGAGTATAGCAATATTTTTTATTTTAATTCTTTATTTTACACATTAATATGGTTCCCAGGGCCTGAAGGAGAGTTTCCTCTCCTTCAGACCCTGGGAACCATCAGGGATACCGTCCGATACTTGAGTCCCATTGACTTGTATTGGTATCGGGTATCGGATTGGATCCGATACTTTGCCGGTATCGGCCGATACTTTCCGATACCGATACTTTCAAATATCGGACGGTATCGCTCAACACTAGTCCTGACAAAAAAAAAATGATGTTTCCAAAATTGTGCTGATGTAAAGTAGACATATGGGAAATGTTATTAACTATTTTGTGTGACATATTTCTCTGATTTAAAAGCACAAAAATTAGATAAAAAATTTCGCCAAATTTCCATTTTTTTCTCAAATAAATGACAGTTATAGCGAAGAAATTTTACCAGTATCATGAACTACAATATGTCACAAAAAAAGTCTCAGAATCAGTGTGATGCGTTGAAGCGTTCCAGAGTTACAGGTGCATCTCACAAAATTAGAATATCGTCAGAAAGTTAATTTATTTCAGTTCTTCAATACACAAAGTGAAACTCATATAGAGTCATTACAGACAGAATGATCTATTTCACGTGTTTATTTCTGTTAATGTTGATGATTATTGCTTACAGCCACTGAAAACCCAAAAGTCATTATCTCAATAAATTAGAATACTTTATAACACCAGCTTGAAAAATGATTTTAAAATCCGAAATGTCATACTGAAATGTATGTTCAGTAAATGCGCTCAATACTTGGTCGGGGCTCCTTTTGCATCAATTACTGCATCAATGCGGCATGGCATGGAGGCGATCAGTCTGTGGCACTGCTGAGGGGTTATGGAAGCCCAGGTTGCTTTGATAGCCGCCTTCAGCTCATCTGCATTGTTGGGCCTGGTGTCTCTCATCTTCCTCTTGGCAATATCCCATAGATTCTCTGTGCAGTTAAGGTCAGATGAGTTTGCTGCCAATCAAGCACAGTGATACTGTTGTTTGTAAACCAGGTATTGGTACTTTTGGCAGTTTGGACAGGTGCCAAGTCCTGCTGGAGAATGAAATTTCCATCTCCAAAAAACTTGTTGGCAGAGGGAAGCATGAAGTGCTTTAAAATTTCCTGGTAGACGGCTGCGCTGACTTTGGTCTTGATAAAACACAGTGGACCCCCACCAGCAGATGACATGGCTCCCCAAACGATCACTGATTGTGGAGACTTCACACTAGACCTCCAGCAGCTTGGATTGTGTCCTCTCCACTCTTCCTCCAGACTCTGGGACCTTGATTTCCAAATGAAATGCAAAATTTCATTGCCATTAATATGCTTGGATACAACACTGTGTGTGAACAGCCGGCTTCTTTAACAATGACCTTTTGTGGCTTACCCTCCTTGTGGAGTCTGGCAATGACTGACTTCTGGACATCTGTCAAGTCAGCAGTCTTCCCCATGATTGTGGAGCTACTGAACAAACTAAGGGACCTTTTAAATGCTTAGGAAGCCTTTGCAGGTGGTTTTTGTTATTTATTTTAATTTACTAAGATAATGACTTTTGGGTTTTCATTGGCTGTAAGCCATAATCATCAACATTAACAGAAATAAACACTTAAAATAGATCACTCTGTTTGTAATGACTCTATATAATACAGCTCTGGCAAAAATTAAGGGACCTCTGCAAATGTTCAGTTTGATTTTACTTTTTATAGGTATATTTTTGAGTAAAATGTAAATTGTTCATTTTCAATAAACTTCTGACAACAAGTCTCCAAATTTCCTAGCAATAAATTTTGTATATTTTTCTGAAAAGGAGAAATGGTCAAAATAAAAAAAAAAAACAGTGCTTTCAGACCTCAAATAATGCAAAGAAAACAAGTTCATAATCATTCAGAAACAACAATACTAATGTTTTAACAAAGGAAGAGTTCAGAAATCAATATTTTGTGGAATAACCCATGATTTTTAATCACAACTTTCATGCGTCTTGGCATGCTTTCCACCAGTCTTTCACACTGCTCCTGGCACCAAAATGTAAGCAGTTCTTCTTTGTTTGATGGCTTGTGACTATCCATCATCCTCTTGATTACATTCCAGAGGTTTTCAATGGGGTTCAGGTCTGGAGATTGGGCTGCCCATGACAGGGTGTTGATGTGGTGAGCTCTTAATTTTTGCCAGAGATGAATGTGAGTTTCACTTTTTGTATTGAAGACCTGAAATTAATTAACTTTCTGATGATATTACAATTTATTGAGAAGCTCTTGGATGTTCGAATCCCAGCGGATGTTCTACAGCCGCAACACATGCATGGTTTTTTTGTTTGTTAGGCAATCCCAGAGTGTTGCATGTGTTGCGGCTGTCGAACAGCCGAGAGACATGCAGGCGTGGGGACTTGAACATATTTTTCAAACACACTCGGCTGGAACCAAGTATGCTCGGATAACACTTTTCTGAGCACGGTTCGTTCATCACTAATTTTAACTAGTGAAGAGCGAATTTGTTCTGAAAACGATCACCAATTCGGCACGAATGTGCAACCATGGATGAGCACTGAGGAAGGGGTTTGCCGACGCCAGCGTGCTTTTTTCCTCTATGTGTGTCCTTGGATACACATTCAATTGAAATGTATAGTGACTCAAAGAACCACCGGCTCCCTTCACCGCTGTAGCTATACAACGCACCAGCAATCAGAGGCCAGTAGCTGACATAGATGTGCCCGTTGATGATGGCGCATGTCGTCACTGCCATGCATGGCATCGACCCCTGCACCAACTGTGGACCATGAAGAGGACAATGCTCGTCGTTAGAGGTTGGGCAGGTAAGAAGTATCTTTTTTTTAATGTGTTGGAGAAGAACGCCAAGACAGGGTTCATTATTAAAAGAGGGGGCCAGGGCAAGAGACATTAAAGGAGAGGGCCAGTATGTAGGACATTATTAAAGGAAGGGGCCAGGATGGAGAACATTATTAAAGGGGCCAAGATGGGGAACATTATTAAAGGAAGAGGCCAGGATGGACGACAATATTAAGCAAAGGGGCTATTATGGAGGGCATTATTACAGGACGGGAAATTATTTCAAGATGGGTGACATAATTATTCTATGGGGTCATAATGAGGAACATCGATTATTAGTTCATAGTAGCAAATAGGATCATTATTACTGTATGTGGCAATAAGGGGATAATATTGCAATATGGGCGCCAGTTTAGGGGACACTTACTCTACGGTGGGTGACATAATATTTTCTCTTGTTGACCATATATTTCCAATTAATTTAAGGTGCCAAAATTTGAAAGGTCCCAACTGTATTGAGGCATTAATGGTGGACTCTATTGCTCTGTATTGGCGCAGAAATGGCGTATATTACAACTGTATTGTTACCACTTGGGAGGGGGCATTATTGTTATTTTGAATGTGGGCTCAAAGAGAAATTTGGTATTTTACAAAGGTCGCAAAAAGCGATATATGCATTAGTACTGTATAGGAGTTATGTGAGGGGTCCAAAACGGGAACATCGTTACCGTGATACATTTTATTTACCATGGGAGGAACAAAAGGGAGGTGCTGTTACTGTGCAGGGCACCAGGTCACTACTATTGTACTTTTCGACTTCGTAGCCACCTTCATTCTATAAGACCAGTCTATAGGGCAGTAATGCAGTTTACGTTTCACATATTCAGTGTTTGTATGCATCTCGGCACACAGTTGCTGCTGCCCTCTTTGGTTTTATACAATGTGGTCTCCATAGCTTGTATCTGTTCACATGTGCTGGTTAATTCTTTTTTCATCATGGTGTTGCATAAAGCCACCTATGTCTTAGTAGATGCCAAGGCTGCAGAAGAGTAAAGCCTGAAGACAGCAAAGAGATGATCAGGCTGTGATCTACATCTGGGGAACCAGTGAGTGGTGGGATAAGTATAATCATTTTTTTAATTTGATGCAAATCAAATTTCCCAGTCAAGTGAGAACAAATCTGCTGAACTGGAGTTTCGATCATCTTTAGTGCTGACCATACTAGGTTGTGTAGTGGACAAGCCTCTTTGACAAAAGGAATGATATTGCTTAGTCTTATGTACATGGCAATGCACATTTAATTCCCCTTTATGGGTCCATATACTACAGATCTATGGCCACTCCATGTTTCACAGTTTAGTGTCTCCACAAGGACACTTCTGGACTGAATGCAGGTCTCCCAAACAGACACATATGAGCCTGTAAGTTTTGATTGAGAGACCCTTGGTCTCTCCATAAAGTCTGGTCCATATATACGGACCATGAAATATGCCAGTATGAACCCGGCCTCACAAGCAACTCAAGAAAAAATGTACTTCAAAAATGAGTCAACAATGGAGAGAAGAGTCAAGAAGGCAGTTCCTTGCTGGCTTCTCTCTACCCAGCTCAGCTTGATTGATAGGTCTCTGTTAAAAATAGATCTAGATGTTTGTGACCAAGGAGCCTGCTTCTGCTTCATGGTGACCATGACTTGGGACCCATTAATCTTGTGACATGTTCTCTTTACAGTACATCTTTACAACACACCATGAAATGCCTAAACACCACCAAAAATTGCAATATAGAGATCAAATTTGATACGAATTTCATGTGAAGTTTGGATTCAGAACGTGAATTTTTCCAGATTTGCCTCACACAAATCTAGCAAAATGATGTGCATTTTAACTTAATTCTGTATTTGGTTACTTGAAGGGATGATGAAATAATAAAAATTAATAATCACTTGTCCTATGCACGACCCTCACCTGTCCTGCCATTGCAGTCCCCCCCCCCCCCCCCCATGGTCCTCCTCTTGTTTCAGATTGGTTTTCTCAGCAGTCTTCTCTTCAGTTTTGATCTGACTAGTCTTCACATGGTTTTATGTGTTGCAACCCACATCATTGATGGTCATTGATAATCGTCACGTCTAACATGATCCAGAACAGAGACTGAAGACAAGACTGATCCGAAAACCAAACAGATGCAAATGGAAGACCAGGCAGGAAGCTGAGGGTGGTCCTAGGACAGGTGAGCTTAAGTTTTTTCTATCTCTCTCCTTATACTCTGTTTATTATGCTTTGGGATCTGGTCAGACCTCAGAGCGTAAGTATTTTAGGAACAGATTTGATGATGGCCGAACATTATTTTGATCAAATTGAATCTTACAGGTATTTTGCACAGTTCTGCCCCCAGGACAAATGTAAGTACAACTATCTCTATAACTGTAAACCTGTAACTAAGGTAAAATCACCCAAACAATATGAGCTAAGCCACATAACGTGATTCTTACAAAAGATGAAGACACGGTCAATTGATATAAAATTACAGAAAAACTAATTCTCAAAAGAAAAGCGAAAATATAACAACGCTCTAAACTTATTTCAGAAGTTTTGATTAAGCGGATTAGAAACTTTTAGTAAATAAAACTCCGCTAAGGACGGCTGATGACCTTGATGCCAAATCGACCCAAGAAGTTTATCATCTTCTGGTGTGTTGGAATTAATTTAGGGCATGCAGCAGATTTTTGGTTGTTTTTCATCATTGACAATATTTAGGAAACTGCCCCAACAGTGATGTACTATTACTGTTGTGCTGATCTTGATTCTTGATTTTCAAGCACCACTTTTATAACATCGATATATCGCAAACTGAGCATGAGAAACGTTGGGCCAAAAAAGCAGCATGTATTTTCCGCATATTTTTAGAAGTGGTATTCTAGAAATGTAGTCAGCCACATGGTCTGGTGCTTTTTATATAGCCACACAACTCCTGAGTGAAATATAATATTCTTACATCAGCCCGATTAGAAGATAAAGTGAATTACTCCGAAGTTAGTCACAAAGATTGTCAGTGGTTTTTTTGTTTTTTTAAAATTTGTTTATTAACCATAAAGTAAGAGTATACAATATATACATTTGTACTCATTATTATTACATTCAATATGGAACATGTACATTATATGTATTGTTGAGTATCACAATTTGTATATAACATATTATTTACTCCATTTAAACCATATAAACAAAACATGGAGTCATGAGAATTTACAGTTGTTAAACCACAACTACAACTATATCCTAGTAACTACCTTTCTGCCGCTTGATAATAAACTCGTATCTTTTCTGCGCAACATCTAGAGAGATTTGACACTTTGCACTAACGTAAATGACTATAAATTTACAAAGTAAGGTGAGAGGAGTTCCATCCGCTCCAAATTTTCTCAAATTTACCCGGACATCCTCTATTTTGATATAACGTACGTTCATATGGGATGACCGAATTTACCAACTCAATCCAGGTTCTGAGGGAGGGGCATGAACCCCCCATCCACCGCATCGCTATCACCTTCCTTGCCATAAACAGTGACTCCCGTAAAAAGATCCCAACATGATGACCCCAAGTCTCTTCATCCCACACCCCAAATAAACAAATTAATGGCTCAAGAGGAACAGGAGCTAATACTATGGATGAAAGTAATGATGTCACCTCTTTCCAATATTGAAGGATAATAGGACAGCTCCACATCATGTGGATAAAGTCTGCGTCTGGTGAATGACAGCGCAGACATTCTGGGGAGGGAAGTCGACCCATCTTAAAAAGCCGTATGGGGGTCAAATATGATTGGTATATTATATATAGTTGTGTCATTCTGCTATTAATCGACGGGGATACCCTAAGTGGGGATTCTAAAATTTCCTCCCATTCTTCTATTGTCAGTGGTTTTTGCATTAAAGAGAACCTGACAGCAGCTTTTTGTACTTTTGTACTTCTTTTTTCCAATCTTTGGTTCCATACCAAAGTAATATATTTTATTTTTTTTGCAAATTGTGATGCTAGTTAGCCAGTTTTCACAGACAAGCCACGAGACAGGGGCATAAAGGAGCCCAGGGTCAAATACTAGGAGTGTACATCAAAGTCAATGGGGCTAGACAAAGGAATAGTCAAATGGTAAAGTCCAAGGTTGGGCAGCAAAATCAGTGAATAGCAGAGCACAGAGCTCAAGGAAGACACAAGACTGAGCAAAGCTACGAATAGCAATGGTCTGACCATTATAGGTGACACCTGACAAGAAAGGATGATACCTGGAGGAAGCTCAGCAGGGCTGGATTCATTGGGCCTCTGGAAAATCCTTAATTTGCATGGTGTAGCCTGGCACGCCCCAGCCCTCAATTGGGCGACCGAGCTATCCCATTCACAAAACGAACAGCCCAGCATGTTAGCCCAGCATGTCACTCACTGCGTCCCTAGGACAATGTGTTGCAGAATCGTGACACAAATAAGGCTCAAGTGCAGAGAGCTCGACCCTGCACTTACAGCTCTCAGTACTCTTGGCATCTTTCTCCTGCAGTACAATGGCCCCAATATAGCTCTCCAAACAGTATAATGGTCCCATACAGCCTTCCATATAGTATAATGGAACCACATTATCCTCCATATAATATAGTGGGCCCCACATAGCTTTCAACATAATATAATGAATATAATTGCCCCCACATAACCTTCCATATAATATAATGGGCCTCACATAGCCTTCCATACAATATAATGAATATAATGGCCCCCACATTGCATTTCATATAATATAATGGCCTCCACATAGCTTTCCATAAATATAATGGGCCCACGTTGCCCTTGATTAAAATATATACACTACCGTTCAAAAGTTTAGGGTCACTTAGAAATGTTCTTATTTTTTAAAACAAAAGCACAGTTTTTTTCCAATGAAGCTAACATTAAATGATTCATAAATACACTCTATACATTATTAATATGGTAAATGGCTATTCTAGCTGCAAATGTCTGGTTTGTAATGCAATATCTTCATAGGTGTATAGAGGCCCATTTCCAACAACCATCACTCTAGTGTTCTTATGGTACTTTGTGTTTGCTAACTGTGTAAGAAGGCTAATGGATGGTTAGAATACCCTTGAAAACCCTTGTTCAGGTATGTTAGCACAGCTGAAAATGGTTTGGCTGATTAGAGAACTTATAAACCTGACCTTCCTTTGAGCTAGTTGAGAATCTGGAGCATTACATTTGTTGGTTCCAGTAAACTCTCAAAATGGCCAGAAAAAAAGAACTTTCATGTGAAACTCGACAGTCTATTCTTGTGCTTAGAAATTAAGGCTATTCCATGTGAGAAATTGCCAAGAAACTGAAGATTTCCTACAACGGTGTGTCCTACTCCCTTCAGAGGAGAGCACAAACAGGCTCTAACCAGAGTAGAAAGAGAAGTGGGAGGCCGCGCTGCACAACTGAGCAACAAGACAAGTACATTATAGTCTGTAGTTTGAGAAATCAACGCCTCACAGGTCCTCAACTGGCAGCTTCATTACATAGTACACACAAAATGCCAGTGTCAACGTCTACAGTGAAGAGGCGACTCCGGGATGCTGGCCTTCAGGGCAGAGTGGCCAAGAAAAAGCCATATCTGAGACTGGCTAATAAAAGGAAAAGATTAATATGGGGAAAAGAACACAGACATTGGACAGAGGAAGATTGGAAAAAAGTGTTATGGACAGAAGAATCCAAGTTTGAGGTGTTTGGATCACACAGAAGAACCTTTGTGAGACGCAGAACAACTGAAAAGATACTGGAAGAGTGCCTGACGCCATCTGTCAAGCATGGTGGAGGTAATGTGATGGTCTGGGGTTGCTTTGGTGCTGGTAAAGTGGGAGATTTGTAAAAGGTAAAAAGGATTTTGAATAAGGAAGGCTATCACTCCATTTTGCAACGCCATGCCATACCCTGTGGACAGTGCCTGATTGGAGACAATTTCATCCTACAACAGGACAATGACCCAAAGCACACCTGTATTGGTATCTAGGACACTAATACAGTTACAGTGCCTTGCAAAAGTATTCGGCCCCCTGGAACTTTTCAACCTTTTCCCACATATCATGCTTCAAACATAAAGATACCAAATGTAAACTTTTGGTGAAGAATCAACAACGAGTGGAACACAATTGTGAAGTTGAGCGAAATTTATTGGTTATTTTAAATTTTTGTGGAAATTCAAAAACTGAAAAGGCACTGTAAGCTGGGGGTGGTGCCACCGCTAATACTGGACCCCCCGACTCATGGGCCGCATAGCCATTAGTGGTATGCCACTGGTGGCAAGCTGACATTTTCAATGATACTATTTTGGGGAAATTAAAACTTTCAGATCGATTTTTATTTTAATTTTTAATGAGTTGTGGCCAAATAAAACCTGCAGTCCTTTGAGTTAGAAATTTTTTCAGTTTTTTTTTTATCTGTCATTGCGGCATTTACTGTTTTAGTTTCATAATCTTATATTTTGATCAGCTTTTTCCAGATGCAGCAATACCAAATACATTTATTTTTTTGTTTGTTTTTATTTCTGAATTATTATTGGAGGAAAAGTGGTGATTTAGAATTTTTTTATTTTATTTTTTACATATTTTTAAAAACTTTGTGTGATGCACCTGACAATACAACAGCTTGTGGGTCCACAGTGCACACAGAATGCTTATATAAAGCAAAAGAATTAGATAATGGAACACTCAAAGATGTTGTAACTTGTAGTTCAACGGCTGGATACATTTGGCTGGATATAGTATTTGCTAAACGCGTTTAGGAGGATAATTTCACTCCTTCCTTAATGCTAAATAAGAAAAAAGGTCACAAGAGAACATGGCAAAATAAAACTAAATTATAGAAAAAAATAATGCAACGCAATGATAAAAACATAAATAAAGGAAAATGGTCTAAATCCAGTTGTGTCCATAAGAGGATAGAAGCCCATTCCATGTATAGGGCATTGGCTGCAGGTGATTGTCGGTTATGAGGTCACGGAATGTTGTGACGGTGACTCGGCAACTGGCGAGCGGAACTTCTTTGAGGGTTACAGTTAGTGGAGTGTGAGTATCTTTTTTTTTTTTCTCCTGGTTTCTGTTCTGTCCTATCCTTGTGTATGGGACTTCCACTCCTCATTTCACTCATTCTCTAATAATATTTTAACTTTTATTTAGCTAATGAGCAAAATGTGTAATTTATGCAACCGGCCTTCTATCTTTGTATCCACCATCCATACGTGGGTACAATACAGAGCAATGTATATGGAGCGCCCCACAGGACAGTGGGGTACTCGGAGTCGGGTGCTTCGGTTCTCAGCGGGGATGTCACGGTGGCTGACCTGGTCTGTGGCCCTGGGGGGTGTCCGTTGAAAAATGGGGGAAAGGTCTTTAAAGGGATAGTTCGTGTCGCCACCTGTGGTATTCGGTCAGGGTGACCGACGCTGCTTAGGGGTCCGCTGGGGTGATGTTATGGCAGCTAGATGGTATACCTCCCCACAGGTGAAGTGTATCCTCAGGGCTTCCCAGAGGTGTAGGTGATGGATGGTGTAAGGCGCAGTGAATAACGAGGACACCAGGTTGCAGTCTCTTTACCTTTACTGTAGGCTTCAGTGTCCACAGTCCAGGGCACCGGATCACAGGGTAGGCAGATTCTGGCCGGTCTGAAGGCAAATCCAGAGTCTCCTTATCCAGGTGGAATTCAATAGCCTTCCTATGCACACAGTAACACAGTAGGTTCCCACTTGCATAAGCTCTAATAAGGTCCTCACTGTTATTACTCTTCTCACTGTTCCCCGTGGTCGGATAGAACAAAACCCGTATGACTGATGGCCTGAGGCTTTTTATAGGTACCCTAGAGACGCCCCGACCCCCACAAGTTGCCACCGTGTCTCCTGTGTATAAAGGTCGGGCAGCCAACTTGGAATTGACTGTCCTGCCAGTCTCTGAAGTAAAGCATAGAGATCCTTACTCCCTTGGTATTCTGGCCACCGGTATTCCTGCGCTTCAGAAGGAGGCAGCCTCTCACAGGACAGAACTCCTTCTGGTTTCCTCTCCTTTTGCTATGACTTCGTTTCTCACTCACTACAATACACTTCCTTTCAATGTCTCTTTCTTTGGATGCTGCCGCACGTGGAGCAGGCGCAGCTCCGTGGACCCTCGTCCTCCTCAGACCGCAGTCTGAATCTGACTGAAACTCCCTCCAGCCAGCTCGGTCTGGAGACCTTTCTCTCTCAGTCTCCAGCCAGGAACTCCCTAACTTTCCCTCCAACTACCAGTTTTACCTAACTGTGAGGAGTGGCCTAGTAGATAGAACCTTTGCTCCCCCTGGTGGCTGGAGTGTGAAGTGTGTTGTGTGTGGTTGTGATACCTGGACAGAAGATCTCCTTTATTGCCTCCAGACGTAATATTGCTCTCCCTGGTGGAAGAACAACATTACTGCAACGACCAGGACTCTGGGGCGCTGCACTTAGATAATAGATTACTCATAATTAAGAATATATCATAACTGCCATAAATCTTTATCTATCACCATTTTAATCATAATTACATAATATTTAGATGGTCTAAGGGGTGAAGTTTCTCCTTGGAGAGTGCCAAGTTGGTGTAGGGAGACTTATAGGCCATAAAATGTTTCCCTAGGAATTTAAATCTGCAAGTGGTTTGTCAAGAGAAAGAGGACAGGAGCTCTAGTGCCAACTGTGGGACGTATCTTTTCACTAATGAGAAGCAAAAAGCCCCAAACACTTGTCTGCAAATTAAGTTTCTGGTTTTGTTTTCTATCCAAAGTCTTTAAAGGGTCGATCTTGACCTTTAGGATTTCTACCTGCAATGGTTGGCACTAGAGCTCCTATCCTCTTTCTATCTGAAGAAGTTATTTCCTTGATATGTCAATAATTACATTGATATCTCTTGTGTAAAGTTTTGGTATAAGGAAAGGAATCGAAGAGGTTGTACAATATTTTAAAAATGTTGTCTCCTTTCTTATAAAAACAGCGCCACACCTGTCTGTCAGTTGTATCTGGTATTACAGCTCAGCTCTATTCACTTCTATGGAGCCGAGTTACAAAACCACACATAACCTGTGGACAGGTACGGTGCTGTTTTTTGTTTTAGGAAACCAGTTATATTTTTCTAATCTGGTACAGTCCCTTAAAGGACCATTTCATGTAAACTGGATTGGTTGCAGGTTTTTGTGACTTCCAACAGTTACTGTTGTAACTGGTGATTAGTAATCCATGGCAAGTGATGACATCACACAGTGACATCACGGTAAGGGCCGAGGGGACACTCACTAGAGGGATGCAGTTGGCAGTGAAGTGTAAGTCATCTTTATATTGGCCTCTTTATATGTTGTGACGGATCGCACAGGGGAAGGGGGTGTGCCGACTTCACTCACCTCCAGGGAGGGGAGAGAAGGACCCAGCAAGGATAGGCTCCCTGGCACCACCACTTGCCTCAGGTCAGTCAGGGAACTGCACTGAGAGCAAATAGTCACCGGAGAGGCTTCCCTTATAGGTATGAGTTATTGAGGTGCTCCCAGTGAGGGGGATATACATCACTAGTCCAGGCTATGGACATATATATATACCTCCCGGCAGTCACTATCAGAGTTCCTCACTAACACAGTACAGTGTGCCACCAGTTCCTCGTTCGAAATAAGCCCCGTCTGACAGCAGGCTTATATCAGATCAGAAACGAACAAGGGTAGCGTATAATATGACCAACTGAGCGTGCGGATGTCGGGATTCATGAATCGAGATAAAAGAGCAGCCCGAGATTAATTTTATATTTAATCGACAAAAAGACGCACTAGAAATATACAGATATATACATATACAGAACAATATACCAGTATGCAGTCAAGAGTGTAGTACAAGGGTAAGGTATAGATAGGTAGCAATTATCGTGTTATGTAGCATGTGACCACAGGGAGGCGCTGATGGATCACAGGTCCAAATCTTAGTTATGTGCTTTCCTAGCCGCGTCAGGTAATGGACCCTCCTGCCAGTAGAAAAACTCAGTCCAAAATGAGGGGCTGCCTTATATCTCCTAGGCTGCTCCCTCCCACACCCTGCACCCACCCCTGGGTTTGTGCAGCCTCTCTCCTCCCATATCTGAGAGTATGATTTTCTGTCCAGAACCGAGGAGGCTCATTACTTTCCGCTTGAAGCTCTGAATGGAAAGGCAGCGGTGCCACTGGATTCTGCTGGATTTTATCTGTGCATAGAGACTAAATATGCCTACCATATGTAATTCCTGGTAGCTATGCTTTGTAACTCAATAACACAGAGTGCTACAGGTGTCTGCCGAGCACGGGCGTGTGGGGGGAGGAATGCCGATTCCAATTATGTGCTCGGCTAGTCTCAGAGATATTGCATTCTGTTATTATAGGTCATTTTCCAGATTCAATACCTCAGAGCCTTGATGTGACCTGTGGTGCCACGCTGTCTCCATGTGCTTGGGGCAGAAAAAGGAATCCAGTTTGGCTGTAGCTGCAGGAGAGCTCACATCTTTGTGTTAACCGCTGGGCACAGAGCTCCAAAGAGCTGGTTCCTGGAGTTTAATTTTAGGAAAACATTGCATTGCTTTTTATGGCCTTGGGGAATGCATGCCAAGAGAGTGGGGCTGAGTGGTCTGAAGCAAGTATTTTTGGGCCAAACTTTATCTTGTCGGGGAACTCCATCAGAAATCAAAATTATATCATGTAGATAACGTTTTATCATATTTTAGACCTCCCCCCTTTAGAGGGTGCTAGGGGGCATCACATTCCTGTGTTCCCCACAGCGCACTCCCACAATCTCTCCTTGCCAAGATAGCCCGTCAGTGTTGCCATGGTAGTGGCACCTTTTGTGGCGAATTGTGAAGCGGTATTGCTGGAGCGCCAGGCTCCAGTGAAGCAACCTCCCATTCGTCCCAGAGACAGTGTGCAACCAGCTGAGGGGGTTGTGATCTGTCTCCACGACGAAGGGGTGCCCGCACAAGAAGGGCTGCAGGGCCCATACAATTGCCAGGCATTCCTTTTCCATCGTGGAGTAGGCCACCTCTCTCGGCAAAAGCTTCCTGCTCAGGTACAGGACAGGATACTCCTGGCCCCCTGTGTTGAGCTGGCTGAGCACAGCACCGAGGCCAAAGTCACTGGCATCAGTCTGTACTACAAACAACCACCACAAGTCAGCAGCTTGTAGAACTGGGGAGCTGGCGACTGACCAGTCCACCATGAGCAGCTGCCCCGTGGATCCGCTTAAGCACCTGGGTCAGATGCTCTAGGTGATCCTCCCATGTGGGACTGAAGATGGCAATATCGTCCATGTACGCAGCTACCGTGAACGGCAGCTTTTTCTTGGTGAGGTCCATCAGGTGCTTGGCCAGGGTGCTATAGTGTGAAATACACCTCCTGTAGTACCCAGCGGTCCCGAGGAAGGACATCACCTGTTTCTTGGTCCTGGGGGTGGGCCAGGATGTGATTGCATCCACTTTCCCGGGCTCTGGCTTCAGAACCCCCCCCCCACCTACCCGGTGACCTAGGTAGAGGACCTTGCTCATGCCCAGCTGGCACTTTTCCGGCTTGATGGTCAAACCTGCCCGGTGGATCCACTTAAGCACCTGGGTCAGATGCTCTAGGTGATCCTCCCATGTGGGACTGAAGATGGGAATATCGTCCAGGTACACAGCTGTATACCCCTCAAGTCCCTGGAGCAGTGTGTTTACCATCCGCTGAAAAGTGGCAGGGGCATTCTTCATGCCGAATAGCATCACGGTGGACTCGTACAGTCCAAACAGGGTGATAAAGGCATAGCGCTTCTGGGCCTCATGGGTCAGAGGGATCTGCCAATATCCCTGGCTCAGATCCATGATGGCCAGGTACTTAGCCCCAGCCAACCGATCGAGCAGGTCATCGATGCGTGGCATAGGGAACACATCCATCAGTGACCATGAGCCCCCAGATGTCCACGCAGAATCGGGTTGTTCGGTCCTTTTTGGGGACGAGGACTATGGGCGATGCCCACGCACTGTTGGATGCCTGGATCACCCCCAGCTTCAGCATCTCGTCAATCTCCTGGTGCATCTGCTGCTGCACCTCGAGAGAGACCCGATATGCTGATCGCTGGATTGGGGGGTGATCCCCAGTGTCCACGTGATGGACAGCCAACTCAGTCCTTCTGGGAAGGCTGCTGAACAGCTCCCGAAAGGGGTGTAGAGTAACCACCAGCTGGGACCGTCAGTCCTTGGAGAGCTGGTGGCCAACCTCTACGTCCTCAATGGATCCACCCGCCTTGGCTTGGGTGAGCAAATCCAGGAGGGTTTCGGCCTCTCCTTCCTCGGGAAGGTTGCACACAGGGAGGGCGCCTGCCTCCCGCTCATAATGGGCCTTCATCATATTCACATGGAAGGCGTTCCTCATTCCATAGGCGTGGTCTAGAGTGACCAGGTACGTGACATCATTGAGCCTCTGGTTCACGAGGTATGGACCCTCCCAGGCTGCCTGAAGCTTGTCCTGTGGTACGGGGACCAGTACCCACACTTTCTGTCCCACTTGGTAGCGTTCTGGTAGTGCCAGAGCTTCTGGTCAGCCTGAGCCTGGGCCATATTGTCCTACACCAGCTCTGACAAGGCCATTATTTTGTCCCAGAAGCGCACGGCATAGTCAACAACCGACACTCCAGAGGTGGCCAAGTCTCTTTCCCATGCCTCTTTCACCAGAGCAAGGGGCCCTCGTACACGCTGCCCATACAGGAGCTCGAAAAGGGCAAACCACGTTTAAGCCTGTGGAGCCTCCCGGTAGGCAAATAGTAGGTGTGGGAGGTACTTCTCCCAATCGCTCCCGTGGGAGTCAACATCTTAAGCATTTGCTTGAGGGTGCCATTGAACCGCTCGCACAGACCATTAGTCTATGGATGGTATGGGCTGGCCACCAGATGTTGCATCTGTATTTGCTTACAAAGGGACTCCATCAGCTGCAACATGAACTGGGTCCCTCGGTCGGTGAGCATTTCCTGGGGAAATCCCACTCAGGAGAAAATCTCAAGTAAAGAGGTGGCCACCTTGTCAGCCCGAGTGGACGACAAGGCTACCGCTCCGGGTACCGCGTGGCATAATTCACTACCGTTAATATGTAGCATTTCCTGCAGCTGCTGGGGACAGACAGCGGTCAGATGAGATCCACAGCCACCCTCCGGCAATGCTTGTCAATGAAGGGCAATGGCATCAGTGGGGCTTTGGGGCGCCACCCCGCCTTCCCCACTCTCTGACAGGTGTCACACGAACAGCATTAGGCAGCCACATCGGCCCCCATTTTAGGCAAGTAGAAATGCTGGGCTAGCCTGGCCTTGGTCTTAGCGATCTCTAAGTGTCTGGCCATCAGACCTTCATGTGCGATCTGCCACAACTCCATCTTGGAACGGATAGGGTATCACTAACTGTCGGTCCCTAGGCCACGCCTCTGGTGACTCTTGCTGAACCAACAGCCGTCCCTGGTCCCAGACCACCAGCTCAAGGTCTGAGTCTGTGAAAGGCTGTGCTGCCTGCTCCTTAGGGCCATCAGGCTGTCATTAGCTTCCAACGCTGCCTCAAACCCCTGACTAGACGTGTCCAGAATGGACAAAATTGCCACGTCTTCTGTCAGTTCCCCGGGATCTGTCTCCAGGCCTCCTTCTGTCTCAGGCGCCACTTGGTTGGAAGGGGGAAGGCCGTCGGATCTCCGTGAGGCTCCAGCACTCCCACTCCTGGTGACAGTGGCCATGACCGCTGTAACCCTGGATAGTGCCTGCCTCCCCTCGGCTTCCACACAAGTCGCCGAGTCAGGTGGATTGACCTGGTCTCCTAACATCTTGGGTGTGGGGATCTCGTGCCCTGGGGCCTTACCTGGAAGCTCCACCTCTCCTGTGACAGCACCAACCGCATTGGCATGTTCGCCTTCCTGCAGCTGCGCAGAGCCCAGTAGTTTGGACTCATCTAGGCGTCCTACATTCCCTGTGGAAGCCCCTCCCACCAACACTGGTTCTGTCCTTGCAGCTACCTGCCCCCTACCTCTCCCTCCAGAGCGCACTGTCTCATCACACCTGGGGGCTTTCTCACACCTTCCTGTGTCTTCTGGCTCTGTCTCATCTACTTGTGCTGCATGTGTCCTGTCAGCACAGGAGTGATTCTCAGCTCCCCCTTGACGACGCAGAAGGGACAGGCAACATACAACATTACTTGCAGTAGACAAATCAAGACACAGTGGGGGACCAGGACTTGAGGTCTCAGTAGCCACATACTGTGACACTAGCCGCCCCAAATCTGTGTCAAGTAATACATTCACGGGCATATTCGCTGACAATCCCACCTACCTCATTCCTCTCCCGGCGCCCCAGTCCAGATGAACCCTGGCGACGGGCAGCTCTGGTTCACCACCTCCAATCCTGGAGATGGCGAGGGTTTTTCCAGGTATCAAATCCTGGGGGGACACCATCTCAGGCCGTACGAGAGTTCTTTATTTATTTATTTATTTTTTTATATAGCGCTAACATATTACGCAGCGCAGGGTTATCACAGCGCTGGTGTCCCGCAGTCCCATAGCAGTGGCATGGTTTACGGTGATGGACGGGTAATTGACATAGGACCTCCCACCACCCACACCCATGACAGGGGATGGTTTGGGGATGAGGATGGGGCCTTGTGGTGCTCGGGACACATGGCCCTGAAGTGTCGGGGTTGGTTGCAGAGGTGACACCTCCTGGGTTCTCCCCCTGGCCTGGAGAGGGAAGCAGAGGGGGGTGCCCCTTGCATTCTAGGGGCTGGGGAAACAGGGGCAGGATGAGTCTTACCCCCTCTTCAGGTGCTGTGGGTGGCCCCCTTGGCGTCAGGGGCCCAGTTATTGACATAGTCATCTGCCAGGACAGTTGTAGGAGCGGCTCCCAGTGGTTTCTGGTCACAGAGGTACTGCTGAAGATCCTCTGGGCAGTTCCACAAAAATTGCTCCGTGACAAACGTCTCCTGGATCTACTGGCTGGTGGTGAGCTTCAGACCCTTGGTCCAGTGCTTTGCAGCTCTCATAAGGGTCCGCATGCGGTCGGTCCACGTGTCTTGCAGGCTCCGGAACTTCATGCGGTAAGACTCCAGAGTGAGGTTGAACTGCTGGATCAGGGCCTTTTTGATGCTCTCATAGTCCTGTTACGCCCTGGCAGGTAAGTCCCCGAAAAAACTTCCAGAGACTTACCCCTCAAACGGGGAGGGCTTGAAGAATGGAGTCCAGGTCTCTGTCCTCCTCCGTCAGCAAGGGGAAGACATCGGCTTGCACCTTGGCTGCCTTGGGTTCCGGAGGTGTTGTGGTGGGAGGTAGGGGACCCTGCCGGGCCAACTCCAGCTGATGCTGCCGCTCTGCAGCTTCACGGCGTTCCACCGCCTCTCGCTCTGCCTGGTGCTCTGCTGCTTTCAGGAGGGCTGTGGAAGCTTCCTCGCGCCCCGCCTCAAGACTCGCCAGGGCAGCTTGAAAGAGGGCGTCTGACCTGAGCTGTCTGGGGAGAAGGGCAGTAGGAGGGTGTTCTGCGGCAGCGTAGCACACTGGCGGCGAGACGCTTGGGGGGATCCCCCTTGTTCACCCCTTTGCCGGAACCAGTACAGTCATTCTCCACATTACGGGCTAGCTCTGCTACCATCATTCTTGCCCAGCTTTGAATGCTTGCAGCCAGTCTTTTCAGCCCTCGGTCACGGACACAGTGGCATCCCGAGCACCACACCTCTACAGTACTTGCACTCGGACTGTCTAGTGCTGAGCTGATCTTAAGACCCCAGCAGCAAAAGCTACTGCTGTTAGAGTCTGGAATCAGGGATGCCACGCACACTATTATCTCGATCCCACCGCTGCCACCAATCTGTGACAGATCGCACAGGGGAAAGGGGTGTGTCGACTTCACTCATCTCCGGGGAGGGGAGAGAAGGACCCAGTAGGGATTGGCTCACTGGCGCCACCACTTGCCTCAGGTCAGTCAGGGAACTGCACCGAGGGCAAATAGTCGCCGGAGAGGCTTCCATTATAGGTACAAGTTATTGAGGCGCTCCCAGTGAGGGTGGATATACATCACTAGTCCAGACTGGGGGCATATATATAAACCTCCCGGCCGTCACTATCAGAGTTCCTCACTAACACAGTATGGTGTGCCACCAGTTCCTCATTCGAAATAAGCCCCGTCTGGCCACAGGCTTATATCAGGTCAGAAACCAACCCGGGTAGCTTATAATATGACCAATTGAGTGTGCGGACGTGGGGATTCGTGAATCGAGATAAAAGAGCAATCCAAGATTAATTTTATATTTAATCGCCGAAAAAATGCACTAGAAGTATACAGATATATACATATACAGAACAATATACCAGTATGCAGTCAAGAGTGTAGTACAAGGGTAGGAGGGTATAGATAGGTTGCAATTACCAAGTTATGAAGCATGTGACCACAGAGAGTTGCTGATGGATCACAGGTCCAAATCTTAGTTACAGGTTTTCCTGGCCACGTTGGGTAATGGACCCTCCTGCCAGTAAAAAAATTCAGTCCAAAATGAGGGGCTGCCTTATATTTCCTAGGCTGCTCCCTCCCACACCCTGCGCCCACCCCTGGGTTTGTGCAGCCTCTCTCCTCCCATATCTGAGAGTATGATTTCTGTTCAGATCCATGGAGGCTCATAACTTTCTGCCTGAAGCTCTGAATGGAAAGGCAGCAGTGCCACTGGATTCTGCTGGATTTTATCTGTGCATAGAGACTAAATATGGCTACCGTATGTAATTTCTGGTAGCTATGCTTTGTATCTCAATAACACAGAGTGCTACAGGTGGCTGCAGGGCACGGGCGTGTGAGGGAAGGAATGGTGATTCCGATTATGTGCTAGGCTAGTCTCAGAGATATTGCATTCTGTTATTATAGGTCATTTTCCAGATTCAATACCTCAGAGCTTTGCTGTGACCTGTGGTTCATGAATGTCCCTCTGTAAATATGTTTTTCGCTGATTTTGACATGCAGTGTCTCCATTTTTAATAATTTTTGGAATAAAGAATTTTTTATCTTTAAATACTTTCTGAGCTGGATCTTCGCTTCAATTACATTGCTTTTTATGGCCTTGGGGAATGCATGCCAAGGGAGGGGGGCTGAGTGGTCTGAAGCAAGTATTTTTGGGTCAAACTTATGCTTGATGGGTCAAAATAATATCTTGTAGATATCATTTTCCCATATCTCACATATTCCTTTATCTGTAAGTATTAACCCTGTAATTTCAGAATATCTATTCCCCCTTATAGATTTTCATTCCCTTAATTAATAGTGAATCTTTATTTAATGATCTGAGGTGTCAGTAACCGACTGATCCCCCTTCACTTTTTTCAGAAATATCAAAACAGAAATGAAATTTGATGTCTGCTATAATTCTTTTTTTTCCTATCATTTTAGGATTTTATTGTTTGCGAGCGAGTTATTTGTGAGAGGAATAAGGTAAATGCTTACTTATCCTAAATCTATAATTTCTCTGATAGATTGGGGTCACTTGATGGCGGAGAGTCATCTTCCATGTCACCCATAATCTCCTGCATCTTCTCTTCCCATAGAGAGAAGCTCCATGTGAGTAAGGAGAATGGCAGATGGCTCCGTGTTACCATCGAGCATTAGCCTTAGCTGAGGGTATGTTTCCACTGAGCGGATTACATCAGGATTTGCTGCGGAATGGACATTGCGTACAGCCACAGCGTCCAATCCACAGCGTCCAGATGTTACAGCATAGTGGAGGGGATTTTATGAAATCCCGTATCCACTATGCGTGCATGGCCGCATCCGGCTTCCCTGCGTATCTGGACATGCGGCGCGTCTTTACCGATAGCAGCATATCTATTTATCTTGCGGAGACCCTCCATCTCTGCAAGATAGATATCAATTAACACATCCGGAATCACCGCGCGTATGACAGGGGGCGGCGCTTTGGGCGGAGCGGGGTATCCGCTGCATCCAAAGCGCAGTGCTTCCGAACAGGTGCCATCAATTCTCATTGTCTTCTTACTCTTTAACAGGAGGAAGGTAGCGGAAGAAGAGGAGGAGGCGGAGGAAGAGGAGGAGGCGGAGGAGCAGGCGGAGGAGGAGGCGGAGGAGGAAGAGGAGACGGAGGAGGAAGAGGAGGCGGAGAAGGAGGAAGAGGAGGCGGAGGAGAAGGAGGAGGCGGAGGAGAAGGAAGAAGAAGAGGAGGAAGAACAGGAGAAAGAGGAATATCTGTATGAGATGTATGTATCTGATATAACTGCGATTATTCATTCTCCTATATTCTCCCTGTAATATTACACAGAGATGTCTGCGCTGGTTTTATTAAGGCTCACTAGTATTTCTCTTCCTACCATTTTGGTAAATGTGTACACTGTGTTCCAAATTATTCAGCACAAAGAGTTTAGGAGTGATAAGGTTAGAATTTTTTTGTTTGTCATTTAAACTCATTGATGGTGATGTGTGTCAGGGCTCTTTATATCACTGAAAGCAATTGCAGAGACCTGTGCACATTAGTTTGGCAGTTGTGTCCAAATAAAGGCAAGACTACTTAAGAAGGCTGTTCCACATTATTAAGCAGCCTACATTTTTTGCCAAAATGGGAAAGAAAAAGGATGTGTCGGCTGCTGAGAAGCAACAAATTGTGGAGTATTTAGGTCAAGGCATGACTACAATCAACATTGCCAAGACACTTCATCGTGATCATCGCACAATCAAGAAGTGTGTAGCTGATTCCCAGCACACACGTGTGCGTGCTGATAAGGAAAAATTGAGGGCTCTTTCCAACAGGCAATTGTGTAAGGTTAAAAGAGCAGCTGCAAAAATGCCTTGTCATAGCAGCAGACAAGTTTTTGAAGCTGCTGGTGCCTCCAACGTCCCCAGAACAACAAGATGCAGGGTCCTTAAGAGGTTTGCAGCTGTGCGTAAGCCATCCTGTCGACCACCTCTATCCACTGCACACAAGCAGAAACGGCTCCAGTGGCCAAACGATACATGAAGACTGACTTCCAAGCGGTTTTGTTCACCGATGAGTGCCGTGCAACGCTCGATGGTCCAGATGGATGGAGTGGAGGATGGCTGGTTGATGGACACCCCATGAAAACACGGCTAAGGCGCCAACAAGGAGGAGGTGGAGTAATGTTTTGGGCTGGAATCATGGGGAGAGAGATTGTCGGCCCCTTTATGATCCCTGAAGGGGTAAAGATGAACTCCATAATCTATGTGGAGTTTCTAAAACAACACTTCCTGCCATGGTTCAAGAGGAAGAACCGTGCTTTCCACAGCAAGATCATTTTCATGCATGATAATGCACCGTCTCATGCTGCAAAAAACACATCTGCATCTCTGGCTGCTATGGGCATAAAAGAGGACAAACTTATGGTGTGGCCACCATCTTCCCCTGACCTCAACCCCATTGAGAACCTCTGGAGCATCATCAAAAGGAGTGTCTATGATGGCGGGAGGCAGTTCACATCTAAGCAACAGCTCTGGGAGGGGATTCTGTCCACATGCAAAACAATTGAAGCAGAAACCATCCAAAAACTGACAAATTCAATGGACGAGAGAGTTCAGAAGCTTCTTTCCAACAAGGGGTCCTATGTGCAAATGTAACATCACCTAGAATAAAGTTTTCACTTGAAAACTGTTTGATTTCATTTTGTAATAAGCTGATAATGCTTATAACTTCACAATTGACCATTTTTTTGTTCAAAATAAAAAAAGGATGAAAACTCTGCTGTGCATAATAATTTGGAACATGCATTTTGAGTGTTTATTTTTTTTTTTAAAGATACTGTTTTCATAGGCAGTTTGTTCCAAAACATTGCAATTGTACTAGAATAGTAGATGACTGGAAAATAACAATGACTGCAATTCAGATAGGTAATTTAGAGAAAATGAGGAAATATTATTTGCATAATAATTTGGAACACAGTGTATGTGTAATATTATTATTTTTTTTTATTGTTTTTTCTTTAACAGATTGATACACAAAATGGAGAACGCAAAGTGAGTATTCGGGTATTTATCATATATGAGTGGTATGTGTACCAATAAGGGGAGGACTCCATAATGATGGTACCATGGCATTACCGCTCTCACTCATGGGCATTTACAGTGTTTCCATATGAAGCATAGATTGCTTTCACTAATAGTGACTCTAGATCCTTCCCTAACTACACTATCTAGCTACTTTTCTTTATTTTCCTACTTTCTTTTTGATGACGCTTCATTTGAAAATCCCAGTGCATGCTGTGATACTCAAAGCTTCATCAGGAGACAGAGGCTGCAGTCAATGTACCAGCCTTTGAGCTTTTCCTGAAATGAAATGTCAGCAGTGACCTTCATTTCAGGGGCTGGTCTAGTCCTATGCGATGTGCACAAAGACAGTGCACTTTCTTGCCAGCTCAGATCAGTAGTAATGAGCCTGGAAGCAGAGCAGAGCGCACTGTCATTTCTCCTTGTAAGAAGAATACACGGCTTGTAAAGGCGAGCAACGATCTTCACAAATTATGTCAATTGCAGAAGTGGCGCTGGTCTCTGCATGCTGGGAATGCACAATTACAGTAACTGACAGTGCGCTCTGCTGCCGACAAGAGAGCGCACTGCCTTTGTGCACATCAGATAACTTTATCCGTAGCCTTCCTAAGTATCACTTCTAACCAGAGCTGTATTTTTTTCATATCAGGCACTTTGAGACCAGTTTAATATTCCAATGGATTAATGAAGAGCCACTGCCGTAAGTAACTGGTGTAATCATGGTCCACGACTTTCAATGTTTGTAGTCCTCAGTTTCTTTTCACTATAAGACATAGATGCAGTCAGAGGTGTAACTTGAACTTCTTGGACCCCATTGCAAAATATGCAACAGGGCCCCTCAGCTACCATAACCATTTGTAATAGTGATGAATATATATGTGGCAGATGAGGGGGTCCCAATACGACTGCTCGCTCTGCACTCCCTATAGCTATATGGAAATGTTCATCTCGAATGCCAGAATCTATTTTACATCTATATAGTTATGCCCCTGAATTCTATCATATGTCATTGCATTTACTAACGAGACACACTGTACAGTATAGATGATATTTTCTGTATGTTTATTAAGTATCTAACAAAACTTACATTTGTATAGGCCAGTAACACCAATAAGAACAGCCTGGGCGAGCATGGAATCCATCAAGTAAGTTATTAGAACATTCATTGCTGCATTTGCATTATTGGAACCCATAGACCGGGACTGGGGAAATTCTGGAAAAAATGAATGTAAATGTTATATTTAGTGAGGTAAACTAACTTTAAAAGAATTTCTAATACTTTTTCTGTTCAGAAAAGAGTCAGAGGTTTATCAAGTTTCAAGGGTTAATCACTTGTTCATTTAATGACTCTCTGTGTCGTAACACATTGGTTCCCATTACACAATTACTGCCCGGCACCCTGCACTTGTCTGTCTTAGGCTACTTTCACACTAGCGTCGTACGACGCACGTCGCAATGCGTTGTTTTAGAGAAAAAATGCCTCCTGCAAAATTGCTTGCAGGATGCGTTTCTTCTCCATAGACTTGCATTAGCGACGCATTGCGACGGATTGCCACACGTTGCAACCGTCGTGCGACGGATGCGTCGTGTTGCGTCAGACCGTTGGCACAAAAAAACATTACATGTAACGTTTTTTGGTGCGTCGCGTCCGCCATTTCCGGCCGCGCATGCGTGGCCAAAGCTCTGCCCCCGCCTCCCCGAACATCACAATGGGGCAGTGGATGCGTTGTAAAACTGCATCCGCTGCCACCGTTGTGTTTTTCTTTCATAGTTTGCGTCGGTACGTCACCACGTCGCATTGGGACGTGCGTCGTACGACACTAGTGTGAAAGTAGCCTTAAGGGGTAAATATATGTCAGAAAGGAGGTAATGGAGAGAATGAGAAAAAAAGGACAATAAATGGAAAATCGCCAGTGAATTCAATGTTTCCTGAGTGCCCGTTTGCCCAGTTAGTATTATTCTGTGCAGTGCCCACTGGATGCCCATTTCCAATTTATTGCTCCTATAGCACCCAAATGGCACAGAAGAGCACTAAGAAATAAACAAGTGACAAGTGGACAGTATGGAGGCCATTTGTTTCTGTTCTCTGCCCATGTGCCGCCATTTACCATTGAGTCGCCCAGCCAGGGCAGTGGTGTACTCGGTACCGTGTCCGGTCTGCAGGGGGATGTCATGGTGGCTGCAACCCGGTCCGTGGCCCTGGGGCTCAACGTTAAAGGGGAACGGTCTTTAAAGGAGAAAATGTTTATGAGTCTGTCGTGACGCCACCTGTGGTGTTCATTCAGTAGTGGGACCGACGCTGCGATGAAGGGGGTCCCCTGGGGGATGTTGCGGCAGCACGGGTGTTGCACTTCCCACAGGTGAAGCGTGGTCCCCAGGGGTCCTATGGTGTGTGGCCAAGATGATGGTTTGTGCCGATGAATAAATGGACGAGACAAGTTACAAGTCTGTACCTGGTTTACTGCAGTTGGCAGGCCACAGCCAGGGTACTAGGCATGGGTGATGGTGGTCCGGCCGGCTCAGAGGCAATGGAGGGTTCCCTTTTCCCAGTAGAGATCCGTGAGCCTTTCCATCTAGCGCTTGGTGTATGTGAGGTCCCTGCTGCCTGAAGCCTCCTGCAGAGTCCTCTATTCCCCTTGTCCTGAGACAGGTACCTGTATGACGGGCTGCTTGAGCCTTTTTACAGGGACTCTATCATGCCCCGGGCTCCTCGGGTGCTGCTGCATCTCAGGCGTGGTGCGGGCAGTTAACGTGTAGTGTCATGCCCTCCGGTTCTGCTCTATGTCTTAGAGTCCCACAAAAGCCTCGGGCTCCCGGTACCCGGCTACTGCGCTTCAGTTCTGAGGGTTCCCGGTCACAGTTCCCCTCTGAGCCCTGTTCCTGTCCTTTGCTCCTTCCCTTCTGGCAACTCCACATACAACCCTCCAGGTTGTCTCTCCTTTCCAGAGGCTGCAGCTCCCTCGTGGCTGCCAGGCCTCTCTGTCTGATCTGCGTCTCTCCTAGACGTCTGCTCTCCTTGGTCTCCCTGGACCAACTGACTAGCTCCTCTTCCAGGTCAGGAGACATATAGCCTAGGGAAGCTTCCCTGAATCTGGGTCTTGAGCTCCCCTTCCTGGCCTGGATTCAGAATGTGTTGCATGTGTGTGCCTTACCTGGAGAAGAAAACTCCATTGCCTCTGAGCATGACATTACTCTCCCTGAGGGGAAAATCAACATCACTGCAGCAACCGGTTACCTGAGGTGCTGCACCGTAATCTCCTAAGGCTCACAATGACTGACTTAGGTTTGGTATTTGTTCCACCTCTCGGCCCCACTGCCAGAGAAGGGTAAGGCTGCTGCAGTTCCCCGTCCTACGCCCTAACTCCTGACTGCAGATACTGATCGGCGTGATGTCATAACTGTGCAGATCTGTACTATTATTTATGATACAAGCCGCAGTGTTCTTGGGCTTAGGAGCGCCACCTACTGGAGCTATCAAGGACCGCCCGATGGGTACTCACCGGTTGCCCTAGCGGTCCAGGTGGCGACAGATGGGTGGCGTAGGTAGCGCAGTACTGGAGGCAGACCCCGCACCAGCTGACTACAGAAGGATGAGACGGAGTAACGGTCGACCAGTCAAGGTGGCAAACAGGATGGGAGACCACTGGAACAGGACTTGCAGCACGTGACCACAGGTCAGAGGGGACAGTGGCGGGGCCTAGCGCAGGACTGCCAAAGATGCTAGTGGTATAGAAAAATAGGAGACAAAAAAAAAGAGATATCTTTGTGTGGAAACTTCCTGAAGAAGAAGCCATGAACTTCGAAACGCGTTGAATAAACCACCCGAACACCTTACAGCTATATCTGGATTGATTATTTGTGGATTTTATCCACATTCATCTATTATAAAGATGCTAGTGGAGGTGCCAACCGGACCCTGGGAAGGTAAGGGAACACGGGACAAACATGGAAGTCAGGAACAAGCTGAAGTCAGAGTAACCGGGAAGCACAAAGTAGTATAACGGGAGCAGGCAAATAGGGTAGTCAAAGAACGATGCAGAAGTCAGAACCAGGCGGGCATACAAACAGTACCAAGGCAGTAGGCAAATTCAGAACAAAGGGACAGACCGGGTCAGAACCATACAAGCAAACCAGAGAACAGGTATAAGTCAAAGGCATACCGGGGTTGACACACTCAGCCGAGGGTGAAAGTATAACTGACAAGGAGTGGAACCAAAAAGAGGTATAAAAAGCCTATCTGAAGCCAAACAGAGGCTGCCAACATTAACCCCCGAGGCTCCAACCACTGTTAAGACAAACAGGTCATGATAGGAGCTGTGCAGAACTGAGTGCCACCTGCTGGAGCTGCGCAAAAGTGATTGCCACCTACTGGAGCTGTGCAAAAGTGATTGCCACCTACTGGAGCTGTGCAGAACTGAGCGCCAACTACTGGCGCTGTGCAGAACTGAGTGCCACCTACTGGAGCTATGCAGAATTAAGTGCCACCTACTGGAGCTGTACAGAACTGAGCGCTCTGCTATAAAATCCTAAATTAATCTGCATGATCTCCCCTGTTAATGAATGGTGTATTTATCTTCACTAGGGTGGGTTAATTGGTTCAATCATAGTATATTTCTTATTTGTTTTTTCCAAAATCAAAGTAAAAACACTGCAGTTTTGCATAGATTTTGGAAAATCATTGCAAAAAATGCACTGTAATTGCTATGCATGGTCCCCTTTAAACCTCACTGATAAAGGGTTATGATATGTGTTACTGTTCAGTCGAGAGGAAGAGAAAGGAGAAGATAACATCAATAATAAAGTGATAGAGATAAAGGAGGAGAACATCGGACTGTTAGTCGAGAGATAGTGACATATACAGATATTATTGGCTGTATATGATTGTAAATGTTTAGTAACTGATGAATGACTGGTTATGGGTACAGACTGAAGAAGGTTCGGGCTGGGATTCGTAGGAGATCACACACAGCAGACATGGAGGCCTCCAGTAGACCCCGAGCTGCAATGTCAACCTATCAGCACCCTACGATCGCTTTGCGTGGGGGCCGGTGGCCATACAAAGTGACAGTCGCTGTTGTAAAGCCCCTTTTTACTTCTACTGTCATACTTCACAGCAGCATTTCAATGGTTAATGTAATGTGATCACGGCTATCTCCAATTGCATCAGTTACTGTTGGGCGCCAGCTATGTAACAGAGCCATCACCGGCGGTGCGGGGGGCAGACGCAACTCCTGAGCCCGCTCCATACAGAGAGAGTGCGCCCTCAATAAGGGGTTAATCGGGACCCTTCATTCAGCATATCCTACCCCAGTCTTTATATAACCCTGTGTTATCTCGATGTCAAAGTAGATTATATATGATTTACATGACTTATTTTATGTGTCCAATAGTGAGGAAGATGAGAGTGAGGAAGAACTGGAGGAAACATCTTGGGAGAGTGAGGTTTTGTATTTGAGTAGGTAAGTGGTGAGTGTGACACTAAATATATAATGGGGGATATATACATACAATATAGAACATTATATACTTATAGTTATGACATTTTCCGTCATTTGGTATAAAACATGGCTGCATATACTGTACATAACGATGGAGGAGCAAAAAAAAAAGACCAGTGAGGTCAGATCCTGTATTCATGAGCATTTCTGTACTGTCTATAAAGTTGTTCTCCATTTCTATCCCTCAATTCTATAAAACTCCTTGCAGGCACGTGACTTTTTTTTTCTTCCTTTTTGATGACGCTTTGTTTGAAAATCCCAATGCATGCTGGGATACTCAGACATAACATCAACAGGGGATAGAAGCAGCGGTCTCTGCCCCAACCTCCGCACTATTCCAGAAATGAAGCATCAGCAGTGGCCTTCATGTCATTTGCTGGGCTATTCCCTGCGCAATGTGCACGGTGCACTGCGCACAAAGACTGCGCCTTCTCGACAAATCAGATCAGTAGTAATGAGCCGGCAACAGAGCGTAGCACACTGTCAGTTCACCTTGTAAGATTAGTACCCGGCGTGCAGAGAGGAGCAGCAGCCGCCCACAAGTTATGCCTTTGAATGCTGGGAAATCATCTTACAATGTGCAGTGACAGTGCGCTCTGCTCTGTTGCCGATGAGAGAGTGCACTGCTTTGTGGACATCATGGCAGATAAGTTTTATCTGTAGGCTTCCTAAGTATCAATTCCTCTCATCAGAACTTTTTTTTATTTCAGTTGCTCTGGATCCAATGAAATATCACCATGGATTAATGAAGAGCCACTGTCGTAAGTAACTGGTGTAATCATTGTCCACGACTTTCAATGTTTGTAGTCCTCAGTTACTTTTCACTATGAGACATAGAGGCAATCAGAGGTGTAACTGAACTTCTTGGGCTCCAGTGCAAATTGTGCAAGAAGGCCCCTCAGCTAGACAGCCTGAGTACATGTGGGGGTTGCCTGTTTGTTAGGGAATTCCCACATGTACTCAGCCTGTCTAGCAGCCGCAAATCATGCAGTTGCATCGACAAAAACTAAATCTCCGAGCACGCCAAAATACTCGTAGGACACCCGAGCAACGAATATACTCGCTCATCACTAATAGTAACTGATGAATAACTGGTTATGGGTACAGACTGAAGAAGGTTCAGACTGGGCTTCGTAGGAGATCACACACGGCAGACACCGAGGCCTCCAGTAGACCCTGAGCTGCAATGTCAACCAATCAGCACCATACGATCGCTTTGCGTGGGGTCCGATGGCCATACAAAGTGACAGTCGCTTTTAAAGAACCTTTTTAATACTACTATCATACTTCACAGCAGCAATTAAACGGTTAAACTGATGGACTCACGGCTATCTCCAATTGCATCAGTTATGTAACAGAGCCATCACCGGCGGTGCAGGGAGCAGACTCAACTCCTGAGCCTGCTCCATACAGAGATAGTGCGCCCTCAATAAGGGGTTAATCGGGACACTTCATTAAGCATATTCTACCCCAGTCTTTATATAACCCTGTGTCATCTGGATGTGAAAGTAGATTATATATGATTCACATGACTTATTTTATGTGTCCAATAGTGAGGAAGATGAGAGTGAGGAAGAACTGGAGGAAACATCTTGGGAGAGTGACGTTTTGAATTTGAGTAGGTAAGTGGCGAGTGTGAGGCTAAATATATAATGGGGGAGATATATACATACAATATAGAACATTATATACTTATAGTTATGGCACGTTCAGTCACTTGGTATAAAACATTGCTGCATATACATAATGATAACTGATGGACGAGTAAAAAATAAAAGACCAGTGAGGTCAGATCCTTTGTTCATGAGCATTTCCGTACCGTCTATGAAGTTGTTCTCCATTTCTATCCCTCCATTCTATAAAATTCCTTGCAGTAATGTGACATCAGGGAGGGGCCTAGAGCTAATTAGGACCTGTCAGGTGACCTCCAGCTTCCTCTCCTGCGATGATCAGTGTCCAGCAGAAGAGAGAGACTTGTGCCGCTCTCTTCCTGACCGTCTCTCTCTGCTCCTCCTCTCAGGACAACTTGCTTTCCTTTTCGCAGTCCATATGGCCGACACGGCTGTAGTTCTGCCCCTGTATAATGAATGTGAATTGTTGTGAATGGGGATAATGAACAGAGAGAAGGAGCAATAAACTATTTACTATTCACGATTCAGTGTTCCGGGGATGGGACATCTACCCAAAAGCAGTTCCTCCCTGGGTACATTTCGCCCCCGAACATTTCGTCCCCAGCATTTGGCCCCGAGGATGTTTCGCCCCAGCACATTTCACCCCCAGCAGTTTAACCCCAGCAGTTCGCCCTGTGCAGGGGTAAAATGTGCGGGGGCGAAACATCCTGGGGGCCAAAGGCTGGGGACGAAATGTGCGGGGGCGAAATGTACCCAGGAGCGAACTGCTGGGGGCAAACTACTGGGGGCGTAACATCCTAGAACCACTCAAAATATGCCGAACTCTGCGTGGGGCTTTTTTGCTTTATTTTCTGAATTCTTTTATAAAAACACTGCAAATAAAAAACGAGTCTATGTTATGTGTCCAGTAGTGAGGAAGAGGAGGAAGAAGTGTTCACGGTACATACAACACCAGAGATAGGAGAGGAAGATGGCGGCAAGGATAACACCGGACTGTAAGTAGAGACAGTGACACGTCCAGATATCATGGATTGTAGATGCATTCATAGTGATCGGGGAATGGCTTGTTATAACTGACCAGTGACTGAGGAGGATATAAAACATGGCGGTGCTTATACCTGAGTATCAGAGGACGATTGGGGGCTAATGATTTAGGGGTCTCCTACACTAGGGTTGTAGTAAACACAGTTTTTGTGGCCCCTGGTCTTGCCTGAGCAGTGCTGCCGCTCCAATGTTGCCATGGGGCATTGAGGACAGTTGAAATGATGGCCACTGTGACTAGTAAAGATGGAGGTAGAGGCGCTGGTAGGTGGTGCAGGGAAATTGAGGCTTTCCAGACGGTATCGTGAAATCTCACTGGCGGACAACCTGAGAAACCGATGAGCATTGTGCCTTTTATCTCCATCTCCTGCACTGATCAGTGTTGGTCAGGATGAGGGAGACTCGCATGTCTCCTACTACACAGTTCTCTCACCCTGTACCGGTCGATATAGTGACACGTTACCGTCCTGCCCCTCTAAGTGACAGTGAATGTCATTTGTAAAGGAGATAATGGTGAAAAGGTGAGGAAGGGAGCAATAAATGGTAAAATGGTCACATCACTGCCTCCTAAGTGCCACTGGCCCCTTTAGTGCCCTTCTGGATCCCCGTTTCCAATTTATTGCTCAGATATCACCCTACAGAAAAGCACTAATTAGGGAGAACAAATGGCCAGTGGGCACCTAAGGAGGTGCTGAATTCTACGCTAGCTTGCCATTTATTGCCCCTTTATTTATGCCATCTATTTCTAGTCAGGGCTCGGGTGTCCTCATCTAGTCACCTAAAGCCAAAATGAATCACTAGAGATTTGTACTCGTTGCCGCTCTGCTCGGTGCCGAGGGAGGAGACGGCTGCTGTAGTCTGAGGCCCTGACTCCAGTCACCAGATACAGACCGGCGGGAGGTCACCATTGTGTCACCACAGGGCACTACATTTTTCTAATTCATTTATTAAATGCTTTGGTTCTGCTCTAATTTTGGGAGAAATCACCATGATTGCATTGTATGAACTTACTGTATCTCTCGCTGATAATGGTATTAATGAGAGAGTTACTGCATATAGTCTATGTTATGTGTCCCGTAGTGAGGGAGCGGATGGAGACGTGGAAAAAAATAAAATAATTCCAGAAATAACAGAGAAGGATGGAGGCAGAGACAACACCGGACTGTAAGTAGAGAGACAGGGACATATACAGATATTGTGGGTTTTATTACGACTGTAGAGGTTTATTACTAACTAATGACTGATTATCACTGGGTAAAGATGGAGGAACATATAAAACATGGCTGTACATACACACGGCTGTAGTTGTGCCTCTGCAAAGGGCTCAAAGGGAGAAATAGCATAATGATCGGATGTTCACGGAAGGATGAATAAATGGGATATGGTCACAGAAATCAGTGCCCCCTACATGTCCCTTTTGTCTTTAGTGCCCTCCTGGGTGATAATTCCCAATTTATTGCTCATATTGCACCCAAATGGCACCGAAGAGCATTACAGGGAATCTGTCAGTAGGATCAACCTTCCTAAGCCGTCTATATGGGAATTTGGGTCATAGAAAGTTTTAATAAAGGAAGAGTCAGAGTATAACTCGGGAGAGGATGGCAACGCAATGCTTGGACTGGCCGATGACTTTCCAAACCCGATCTTGACAGAATGTATTTCTATGCTGCTGTTACGCTCGGGTCGGGAGAGCCGCCGGCTAGTCTGAGCATTGCCTCGCGATCCACGTCCGAGTTATACGGCCGTCTGACTCTTCCAAAGACATCAGATCGCAGATATCAATGTGACATTTTATTCATATGACCTACATGACCACATAGATGACTTAAGAGGGTTTGCACTTGTGCAGCAAGACAAGGAGAAGGCTGCTGTAGTGTCTTGTCTTACGCCCTAATGCCTACTGCCGGCGGACACAGCCCGGCGTAATGTCATCAATGTACTGACCTGTATCGCTATTTACTACACAACACGCCATCCTCTTAGGCTTAGGCACCATTTCGTGGAGTTATGCAGTACTGTGCGCTGGCCTGTAACATTCAGAATTTGTCAAAAAAATCTTACACCTATTCACGAATGGTGTATTTTATCCAACAAAATCCCCATAAAATAGCGATTACAGCAATGGTCGGTCATGAGAAAGTTACTGAATATAGTCTATGTTATAGGTCCAGTAGTGAGGAAGAGAAGCAAGCGGTGGCCATGGATGGCCTAAAGGCAGAGAAAGACCACAGCGCTGAGACCACCAGACGGTAAGTAGAGAGATAGCGACATATGCAGATATTATGGGCTGTATATGATTTTAGATATTTATTAGTAACTGATGCATGTCTTGTTATCACTGGGCAGAGACTGAGGAGGATATAAAACATGGATGTACATATTGGGGGGCTATTAATTTAGGGGTCCCCTACACCAGAGTTACAGTAAGCACAATTTTCTGAGCTCCTGGTCTTTTCTGATTATCGATGCCGTTCCAATGTGGCCATGGGGCACTGATAACAGACACCGGCCCCTCTATCATCAACCTTGGTAGTCACAGTGGCCATCAGCAAAACTATTTCCAGTGCCCAATGGCCAATTTGGAGAGGGAAGAAAAATGTGGATTTCTCTGGATTAAGACATCGGATCGCAGACATCAAGGAATCATTTATTCACCTTTCCATGATCTGATGCCCATATTGGCGGCTTAGGAGGGTTGATCCTACCGACAGATTCTCTTTAAATCATTGCATTTATTTAGGACACACAAGTGTCTCTGTTTCTAATGAAAACTTTATTTTTGTCATAGGCCAGAAGTAAAGACGGCGTGGGCCGACACAGAGCCCATCCCGTAAGTAATAAGAGCGATCGTGGCTGCATTTACTTTAACGAGACCTGTAGATCGATGACGTCACATTGTGACTTAAAGGGAACCTGTCACCTCCCCAGGCATTTGTAACTTAAAGAGCCACCTTGTGCAGAAATAATGCTGCATTCTGACAAGGTGGCTCTTTTTCTTTCGGTCCCTGGCACTGCAGCAGTAATCATTTTTGAACTTTGTTCCTCATACCTTGAAATCGTCCGGGAGGCAGGTCTTTCCCCCCAAATCCAGACGCCTCACAGCTGTCAATCATGGCCTCTGCACGCCGGGCGCCACCTCCTCTTCCTTCAGTAGCATCCCCGGCGCCTGCGCTGTACGTTCGAAGGGCAGTGCAACTGCGCATGCCCGAAAAAAAAAAACAACAGCGCAGGCACCGTGGACGCTACTGAAGGAAGAGGAGGCGGCGCCCGGCGCGCAGAGGCCATGATTGATGGCTGTGAGGCATCTGGGCTCGGGGGGGAAGACCTGCCTCCCTGGGGATTTCATGGTATGAGGAACAAATTTCAAAAACGATTATTGCTGCAGTGCCAGGGACCCGAACTAAAAGAGCCACCTTGTTAGTTACAAACGCCTGGGGGGGGGGGGGGGGGGAGGTGACAGGTTCCCTTTAAGCGCAGGACGTTACACGGGACAATATCCCTGTATTTATCCTCATAGACTGATCACAATGATAATGTGAACTGTCTGTGTCTCAATTTGCATGTTTGGATTTTTTTCAGCCATAAACTTAAATGGTGGATACCAAAAGTCTTCAGGAGAACGAGCAGGAGCCAGGTCAAAAACATGTAGGTTCCTTAACCTCTTCCCACTAATGTCCTAATTGCTGTCTTCTAGATGCAAAAAGTATTCAATGATTCATCCTGGCAGGAGATCAGTCCCATGTAAATGCTTGTGAAAGTGATATTTATACAATGAGCTAATAATCAGTAATGTTATCTATCCATATATCTATATCATGTAGAAATGTATAGGAAAGACATTATGTTTATTGTCTGTGTCCTTATGGGACCAGGATTTGTCTCCGATAATTATTTTACAAGGTATTTATTTGTGATCATTTCTTCTATTTTTCCAGCAGCAGGAGTGACAGCAGCGAAAAAGTGCAACGTCCACCAAAGTAAGGAAAAGCTTCCCCCATTGTTGTCTGTGACATGTTGTGACACTGAGGCTAATGATATCGGGGGTAGATACACTTTGTGTTTTCCCTTTATATCTTTATACTATATTGTATATTTTAATGGAAGAAGCCAATACATAAATATCTATCCATACGTCCCATAGAGAGAGAAAAGCATTTCCCTTCCCAATTCCCGACCTCTAAGCTCACTAACCCTCTCATCCTTTCTTCTCCATTCTAAACACTATTTACCAATGTTCTGGCTTCCTCTTAGGATCCTCAGACCATTTTTATGCTGCTTTGGGATCACAACAAAAGATTAAAGAGAAAAAAAAAGGTAAATATTATTTTTAAATTTTTTATTGACTAATTTTAAGATTTACAAAATCTATTTAGTATAATAAGTTTTTAATAATAATCATATAAACAGTCGGGTGGTGACAAATCATTTTTATTCTTATGAAAAAAAAACCCCAGACAATTATAAGCTGACTAGATGGTGGCCCGATTCTAACGTATTGGGTATTCTAGAATATGTAGGTAGTATATAGCACAGGCTACGTACTATATTGCACAGTGACCTAGTATATAACACAACCGACGTAGTATATAACATAACTATGTAGTATATAACAGAGCTACGTAGTATGTAACACAGCGTACGTAGTATATATCAGAGCTACGTAGTATATCACACAGCCACGTAGTATATAACATAGCCAAGTAGTGTATTGCACAGGTATGTAGTATATTGGTCAGCTACATAGTATATAGCAGAGCCACAAAGTATATAACATAGCCAGTATACTAGTATATTGTAGAGCAACGTAGTATATTGCACAGCCACGTAGTATATAACACAGTCACGTAGTGTATTGCACAGCTACGTAGTATATTGGTCAGCGACGTAGTATATAGCAGAGCCACGTAGTATATAACATAGCCACGTAGTATGTTGTAGAGGCACGTAGTATATTGCATAGCCACGTAATATATAACAGAGCCACATAGTATATTGGACAGTCGACGTAGTATATAACAGAACCGACACAGCCACATAGTATATTGCACAGCTATGTAGTGTATAACACAGAGCACGTTGTATATTGCACAGCCACATAGTTTATAACAGAGCCACGTAGTATATTGCACAGTCGACGTAGTATATAACAGAACCGACACAGCCATAGTATATTGCACAGCTACAGTATGTATGTAGTATATTGCACAGCCACATAGTATATTGGACAGTCACGTTGTATATTGCACAGTCAAGTTGTATATTGCCCAGCTACATAGTATATAGCACATAGATGTAGTATATAACAGAGCCCACGCAGTATGTAACACAGCCCACGTAGTATATAGCAATGTGGGCACTATATGCGTGGTTAAAAAAGGCTTAAAATAAAAAATAAACATATACTCACCTTCCGAAGGCCCCTTGAAGCCCTGGTGCCGGTGTGCGGTGCACGCGGCAGCTTCCGGTCCCAGGGTTGGTATGAGCGCAGGACCTGTGATGACGTCTCGGTCACATGACCGTGACGTCATGGCGGGTCCTTCTCGCATAGCATCCTTGGCACCGGAACCTGCCGCGACGTCGAATGGTGAGAATAACCTTTTTTTTAAATTATTATTATTTGTAACATTAGATCTTTTTACTATTGATGCTGCATAAGCAGCATCCATAGTAAAAAGTTGGTCACACAGGGTTAATAGCTGCGTTAACGGAGTGCGTTACACCGCGGTCCGTTAACGCTGGCATTAACCCTGTGTGAGCGCTCAGCGCTGACTGCAGAGCAGTAAAGCAGCGGCCATTTCGCTGCCAGACTATGGTCGTCGCTGATTGGTCGTGGCAATGGTCGTGGGCGTTTTGCCACAACCAATCAGCGACTTGGATGTCCATGACAGACAGAGGCCGCGGCCAATGAATATCCGTGACAGACAGAAGGACAGACAGAAAGACAGAAGTGACCCTTAGACAATTATATAGTAGATGAAGGCGGATAGGGGTGTATAGGAGGGGAGGTAGGAGGATGAAGTGACAGTAAAGTTGTGATATTCAGTATCAGGAATGATCTAATTTCATTATTTGAGCTCCACATCTAGGAGTATGGCAGGTGATAAAATCAAAATGACACTCACCTTTTATAAGTATCTATAAAGTAATAAAGCACATCAGCCGCAGAAGATCCACAGGTCAGTAAATGACCAAACGATATTCAGGAAAGAAAGGAGAGGTTTGTGGATGATTTCCGCGCTCGCTGATCAAGGATGAGACGTATATCCCAGATTGTCATATGGATAGTGGTTCATTCTACGCTCTTCAAAGTACAAAAGACTTCTTCATCGGGAAAGACCACAAGTATAGCAAAGGCAGCAAAAGTACCATTTAAATAGTGCGCAGATTTCAGATGTGAGCGACATACGAACCATGTGATAGATATAAAAAAGGAACATGTGATAGATATCAAAGTTCGGTTAGGTACCACCTGGGATGGTATATAACATACATGCGGTGTGCTAAGATAAAAGGAATAAACGAAAAGCTTTTGATACGGTGCCACACAAAAGGTTGATACATAAAATGAGAATAATGGGGATAGGCGAAAATATGTGTAAGTGGGTTGAGAGCTGGCTCAGGGATAGGAAACAAAGGGTGGTTATTAATTTAGCACACTCGGACTGGCTCGCGGTTAGCAGTGGGGTACCACAGGGGTCAGTATTGGGCCCTCTTCTTTTTAACATATTTATTAATGACCTTGTAGGGGGCATTCAGAGTAGATTTCAATATTTGCAGATGACACTAAACTCTACAGGGGAATCAATACAGAGGAGGACAATTTTATATTACAGGATGATTTATGTAAACTAGAAGCTTGGGCTGATAAATGGCAAATGAGCTTTAGGGTATGTGCACACGTTGCGGATTTCTTGCAGAAAATTCCTGAAGAAAACCGGAAATTTTCTGCAAGAAATCCGCATTTTTTTTTTGCGTTTTTTTTCCGTTTTTTTTCGCGTTTTTTTAGCATTCTGCAAGCGTAATTAGCTTGCAGAATGCTAAAGTTTTCCAAGCGATCTGTAGCATCGCTTGGAAAACTGACTGACAGGTTGGTCACACTTGTCAAACATAGCGTTTGACAAGTGTGACCAACTTTTTACTATAGATGCAGCTTATGCAGCATCTATAGTAAAAGATAGAATGTTTAAAAATAATAAAAAAAATAAAAAAAATGCTTATACTCACCCAGACATCTCCTCAGCGGCCGTCCGGCTCCTCTTCTAGCTGGTCTGTGCGCACAGGACCTCCCGTGACGTCACGGTCACGTGAGCGGTCACATGACCGCTCACGACCAATCACAGGACAGTGACGTCATTCGGCGAGGTCCTTCAGCGCACACCAGCTACAGGAACCGAACGGCAGCGTGCGAGGAGGCGGGAATACATCGAGGGTGAGTATAGGACTGTTTATTATTTTATTTCTTATTTTTTGACCACTTATATGGTGCCCAGTGCGTGGAGGAGAGTCTCCTCTCCTCCACCCTGGGTACCAACCGCATATAATCTGCTTACTTCCCGCATGGTGTGCACAGCCCCGTGCGGGAAGTAAGCAGATCAATGGACCCCTAGGTGTGCGGAATCCCTGCAATTCCGCATTTTTAATGAACATGTTGCTTTTTTTTCCGCTATGCGATTTTTTCGCGGAAAAAATCGCAACATTTGCACAAAAAATGCGGAATACCCTGTAAATAATAGGAGGCTTATGTAAGCGTTTTTTTTCGCGTTTTTATCACGTTTTTATAGCGAAAAAACGCGAAAAAAACGCTAACAATCCTGAACGTGTGCACATGGCCTCAATGAGGATAAATGTAAGGTCATGCACTTGGGTAAAAGTAATAAGATGTATAACTATGTGCTTAATTCTAAAACTCTGGGCAAAACCGTCAATGAAATAGACCTGGGTATATGGGTGGATGACAAACTCATATTCAGTGGCCAGTGTCAGGCATCTGCTACAAAGGCAAATAAAATAATGGGATGCATTAAAAGAGGCATAGATGAACATGAGGAGAACATAATTTTACCTCTATACAAGTCACTAGTGCGACCACACTTAGAATACTGTGCACAGTTCTGGTCTCCGGTGTATAAGAAAGACATAGCTGAACTGGAGCGGGTGCAGAGAAGAGCGACCAAGGTTATTAGAGGACTGGGGGGTCTGCAATACCAAGATAGGTTATTACACTTGGGGCTGTTTAGTTTGGAAAAACGAAGACTAAGGGGTGATCTTATTTTAATGTATAAATATATGAGGGGACAGTACAAAGACCTTTCTGATGATCTTTTTAATCATAGACCTGAGACAGGGACAAGGGGGCATCCTCTACGTCTGGAGGAAAGAAGGTTTAAGCATAATAACAGACGCGGATTCTTTACTGTAAGAGCAGTGAGACTATGGAACTCTCTGCCGTATGATGTTGTAACGAGTGATTCATTACTTAAATTTAAGAGGGGACTGGATGCCTTTCTGGAAAAGTATAATGTTACAGGGTATATATATTAGATTCCTTGATAGGGCGTTGATCCAGGGAACTAGTCTGATTGCCGTATGTGGAGTCGGGAAGGAATTTTTTTTCCCCAATGTGGAGCTTACTCTTTGCCACATGGGTTTTTTTTTGCCTTCCTCTGGATCAACATGTTAGGGCATGTTAGGCTATGGGTTGAACTAGATGGACTTAAAGTCTTCCTTCAACCTTAATAACTGTGTAACTATGTAACTATTACAATATAACTTGTATAAATCTCTGTTCGCATTATAGGATGATTGTTTAAGAAGACAAAAAGAAAAAAAAAGGGAAAAAGAAAAAAAGTGTGAAACCAGGAGAGAACTCATCCTGATCTGGGCTTCACGAGAACTGAAAGTCAGGGTGCTGCATCTATCAGAGAGAAATCCTTCACGAAGATCTGTTGTTCACAGGATTTCTAATGACCTTGGGGTTATCAGTTTACCTTGTTTACTTTTGTATTTATTCTATTTTTTTTGTTACCAGCTTTAGAGATATTTATCTCTTTGCATAGACATCTACCACTATTGTCTATTTATGGGCGGATTTCCTATTTATATGGTCCCCAAGGACGTTTGATATGCATCTTTTTGTAATTCACCGCTGCAATGATGAGTTTCTCTACCAGTGGAACGCAGGCGCCTATTTTTCGGCATTAGTGGAACGCATGCTGACCCAGTACGCATGCGCATTGTCCGATTTCCGGTGAGTGGAACGCATTTGTCCACTTCCTACATCCTTGGAACACAGGATGACTTACTGCGCATGCGCGATCACGTATGCTGCCTGAGAGGATGCTTAGAATCCACAACTGATACGCTGGAATTTATTCCTTCCATTGCGCATGCTCCTCATCCCGGACAGCCTCGTTTATGCCCTGTGGCTGCCGCTAACAGGTGCTGTCGATCTTGGGTGCATTAGTAAGTGCACTTACTAATATAAAGGAGTGACTAGTTGGACTTTATTAATAGTGCCCCTCTTTGCTATATCATTTATATGTGCCTAATATAGCTATTATCTCTTTGCACTTTTTTTTAAATCTACCCAGATACAATACAACTTGTATGTTTTCATGTGTACTATTATTGGCTATATCTTATAATTATGGGTATTATGTGCACACTATATTATATGCCCATTGCATATTAATGACAGCCACACTTTGTATGGCACTGTAAATTACATCTCAGGTTTATTGGACCTTTTTTTCAGCCTGTTTTAGGTGCATCCTTATTGTAGGTGCCCACATGTCTTATGTGTATTTTTCATTGTTTTTAAATGTTTTATGTGCACTTGGTATTTCAATAAAAGCCTTTTTTTATCACATAATCCTCGGTGTGTGCACTGGTTGTTGCTTTACTGTTTCTACATTATATTTTATCAAAGAGCCCGTCACATCAGATGAAGAAGACTATGTTCCAGTTGGATAGTGATTATCATTATAAAGTGATCGAGTGGTAAAAATAATTCTATCAGTATTTGTGTCATTTAAATATATATATATATAGTATATAAAAATGTGTATATATCTATGAGAGTTTATTTGAAATAAAAAGGTCGAATTTACCGCATTGATTCAAGAAAAAAATTGAAATAAAAATATTTTGGAGTAAAAAAGTGTATTATCTAATATATAAAGCTGAATGTGTGCATGTGTGTATGTCTGGGATTGGCATCTGAACCGTCGCAGCTACAGCCACAAAATTTTGCACAGTCACACGTCTGGACCCCGAGAGCGTCATAGGCTATGTTGTGAGGTGAAATTTTAACCCCGCGCTTTCTAATTCACCAAACAATTTTGCCCCTATCTACATAATGGGGAAAAAATGAAAGGAAAAGTGTTGGAGGCAAATTAACAGCTGCCAGATGTGAACAAGGGGGACTTAAAGAATGAGAGCGATGGCGCCAAACAGTATATACCGTACAGTTGCTAAGGTGGGGCCCCGACATGGGATAATCACCACACCACCACGGGGATATGAACACACACACAAAATGCGCCACACACTACCACGTGCTCGAACACATATACCACTCTCAGCGCACATTTCACCACACATACACCAACCTCGCCACATAAAAGTCGAAACACAAAAGTCGCCGCTCAAAACTCGCCACGCGCAAAACTCGCCACACGTGCAAAACTCACCTCATGGAAAACTCGCCACACGCAAAACTTGCACACGCGGAAAAAATGCCACATGCACAAAAGTTGCAACACATGCAAAAGTTGCCTCACACAAAACTTGCACATACTCAAAAGGCACCACACATAAAACTCGCCACGCGCAAAACTCGCCATGCGCAAAACTTGCTGCACACAACTTGCTACACTAACCTGTCACATGCAACTCGACACACAAAAAGTTGCTACACGCATGTCGCCACACAAAACTCATCTCACAAAAGTCGCTACATGCATGTCGCCACACGCAACTCAACACACACAACTTGACACACGAAACTCGCCCTAAAACACACACAAGTCTGGTATTATCCTTCAAAAATAAAAATCTGATTAATAAGCAGACAAACTACAAGAGCAACAAATGTACCATATGGGAATCCGGCAGCTGTCAGTCACATGACCAGTCTATTATGTGTATGTGTGAGCTAATATATACTGCCAGGGGGTGGGCTTACTGTTGGCTGGGGATTTATCAGGCTGCCAATTTAGCTTACAAATACTGAGGTAAAAATACTGACCAAATAACGTGTGAACGAGGTCTAATACAGGAGGAGATGACATACAGATATATACTATATACAGGAGGAGATGACACACAGGTATATACTATTTACAGGGGAGATGACACACAGGTATATACTATATACAGGAGGAGATGACACACAGATATATACTATATACAGGAGACATGACACACAGGTATATACTATATAGAGGAGGAGATGACACACAGGTATATACTATATACAGGAGGAGATGACACACAGGTATATACAGTTAGGTCCATATATATTTGGACACAGACAACATTTTTCTAATTTTGGTTATAAACATTACCACAATGAATTTTAAACAAAACAATTCAGATGCAGTTGAAGTTCAGACTTTCAGCTTTCATTTGAGGGTATCCACATTAAAATTGGATGAAGGGTTTAGGAGTTTCAGCTCCTTAAAATGTGCCACCCTGTTTTTAAAGGGACCAAAAGTAATTGGACAGATTAAATAATTTTAAATAAAATGTTCATTCCTAGTACTTGGTTGAAAACCCTTTGTTGGCAATGACTGCCTGAAGTCTTGAACTCATGGACATCACCAGACGCTGTGTTTCCTCCTTTTTGATGCTCAGCCAGGCCTTCACTGCGGTGGTTTTCAGTTGCTGTTTGTTTGTGGCCTTTCTGTCTGAAGTTTAGTCTTTAACAAGTGAAATGCTGCTCAATTGGGTTGAGATCAGGTGACTGACTTGGCCGTTCAAGAATATTCCACTTCTTTGCTTTAATAAACTCCTGGGTTGCTTTGGCTTTATGTTTTGGGTCATTGTCCATCTGTAGTATGAAACGACGACCAATCAGTTTTGCTGCATTTGGCTGGATCTGAGCACACAGTGTGGCGGCTCTGAATACCTCAGAATTCATTCGGCTGCTTCTGTCCTGTGTCACATCATCCATAAACACTAGTGACCCAGTGCCACTGGCAGCCATGCATGCCCAAGCCATCACACTGCCTCCGCCGTGTTTTACAGATGATGTGGTATGCTTTGGATCATGAGCTGTACCACGCCTTCACCATACTTTTCTCTTTCCATCATTCTGGTAGAGGTTGATCTTTGTTTCATCTGTCCAAAGAATATTCTTCCAGAACTGTGCTGGCTTTTTTAGATGTTTTTTAGCACAGTCCAGTCTAGCCTTTTTATTCTTGATGCTTATGAGTGGCTGCACCGTGCAGTGAACCCTCTGTAGTTACTTTCATGCAGTCTTCTCTTTATGGTAGATTTGGATATTGATACGCCGACCTCCTGGAGAGTGTTGGTCACTTGGTTGGCTGTTGTGAAGGGGTTTCTCTCCACCATGGAGAATATTCTGCGATCATCCACCACTGTTGTCTTCCGTGGGCGCCCAGGTCTTTTTGCATTAATGAGTTCACCAGTGCTTTCTTTCTTTCTCAGGATGTACCAAACTGTAGATTTTGCCACTCCTAATATTGTAGCAATTTCTCGGATGGGTTTTTTCTGTTTTCGCAGCTTAAGGATAGCTTGTTTCACCTGCATGGAGAGCTCCTTTGACCGAATGTTTACTTCACAGCAAAACCTTCCAAATGCAAGCACCACACCTCAAATCACCTCCAGACCTTTTATCTGCTTATTTGAGAATGACATAACGAAGAGATTGCCCACACCTGTCCATGAAATAGCCTTGGAGTCAATTGTCCAATTACTTTTGGTCCCTTTAAAAACAGGGTGGCACATGTTAAGGAGCTGAAACTCCTAAACCCTTCATCCAATTTTAATGTGGATACCCTCAAATGAAAGCTGAAAGTCTGAACTTCAACTGCATCTGAATTGTTTTGTTTAAAATTAATTGTAGAAATGAATCTAAAAATTGGATATATGTTATATCCGTATTCGCGCTAATAAAAACCCAAGGAGAAAAAAATGAAAGAATATAAAGACTTGCGCTGGACTACAGCCTGTGCTGGATTACTTCATTGCTGAGAGTGCAGGATGGCATAAGAAAATATGAAAATAACTCCAAATTAAATAAATGGTAATAAAAATCTTACCCTGCACCAGCGTTCAGACTGACATGAAAAAGTGCTTGATTGCAGACTGTATTCCTCACGCTGGATGGAATGCTTGGTTGTAGGCTGTCTTTTTTCCAGCAACGGCTGGCAGCGTTGTGCTGAAAGAGTAGTAAATCACTGGTTCTGCCCGCATGCGGTGGCTGCCTCGGCCGATGTCAGCTCACCGTTGCGTTCAGCTTGCACTTGCGGCGACTGTTATTCGTGCGTGCAGGTGAATTTCCCTCTAGGTGCACGAGGTGAGGCGCCGCCACGGAAGGACCTGCTTGCCGATGTGAGTAACGTGACCGCCCACGTGAGTAGAAAGTGCACTACGGATGGCGGTAGGGACCACAACAGTTCAACGCGTTTCGGAGACGTCTGTCTCCTTCCTCAGGAATTCCTGAGGAAGATTTTTATTACCATTTATTTAATTTGGAGTTATTTTCATATTTTGTTATGCCATCCTGCACTCTCAGCAATGAAGTAATCCAGCACAGGCTGTAGTCCAGCGCAAGTCTTTATATTCTTTCATTTTTTTCTCCTTGGGTTTTTATTAGCGCGAATACGGATATAACATATATCCAATTTTTAGATTCATTTATTACATACACAATCAATGGTGGAGATTGTTTTATTCGCAGCAGAAATAAGTACCCTGTAATACGCAGCGCCACTCAACTGGATCATTGTAGAAATGTCTATAACCAAAATTAGAAAAATGTCGTCTCTGTCCAAATATATATGGACCTAACTGTACTATTTACAGGGGAGATGACACACAGGTATATACTATATACAGGAGGAGATGACACACAGATATATACTATATACAGGAGAGATGACACACAGGTATATACTATATAGAGGAGGAGATGACATACAGGTACATACTACATACAGGAGGAGATGACATACAGATATATACTATATACAGGAGGAGATGACACACAGGTATGTACTATATACAGGAGCAGATTACCTACAGGTATATAGTATATACAGGAGGAGATGACATACAGGTATATGCTATGTATAGGAGGCGATGACATACAGGTATATACTATATACAGGAGGAGATGACACACAGATATATACTATATATAGGTGAGATGACACACAGGTATATACTATATACAGGAGGAGATTACATACAGGTATATACTATATATAGGAGGAGATGACATACAGGTATATACTATATACAGGGGAGATGACACACAGCAGGTATATACTATATACAGGGGAGATGACATACAGGTATATACTATATACAGGAGATGACATACAGGTGTATACTATATATAAGGGAGATGACAAACATGTATATACTGAGGTGAAAATGAGAGGTGTGAGGTGAAAATGAAAAGGTGTGAGTGCAACATGAGAGGAGTGAGGGAAATAGTGGAGTGATCGGAAAATGACAGATGTGAGGTCGAAATGACAAGTGTTAGGGGGAATGAGAGGAGTGAGGGGGAAAATAAGAGGAGGGGGAAAATGAGAGATGTAAGGGAGAAAATGAGAGATGTGAGGGGGAAAATGAAAGATGTGATGGGGAAAATGAGAGGTGTGAGGGAGAAAATGAGAGGCGTCATGGGAAAATAAGAGAAGTGAGGTGCTATAACTAACCACAGATATTTACTATGCCCAGGCAACGCCGGGCTCTTCAGCTAGTTATTTTATATATGGTGACATAAAATCATGAAAAAAAAGGGAGAGGAAACATACTCAGAATGTAATAGAGCTAGGGAAAGAATTATTTGTAAAACTAGAAAAGCTTGTGCACTGCGGTCAGAGAAGAAATAGAATGTTGGTACAATCTCTTTATGAGTAGTGACCAAATGGTTTAATATGAGAATAACAAATAGTAGGATTAGCACTTGGGTGCACAGGGAATCCACATTGATAAAACACACCTGAGGCTGCGCTAGAGCTGCGCAATAACATCCTGAGCCACAGCCACATCGGAAGTGATAAAGAAAAAGTAAATCAGTGTGGAAAGCAACAATGGGAGAGGTGCAGAGGTGCAAACAACCATTGTTACATGATAATAAGGATATATCACAATATGGCGCAGCTTACAGTATTTCACTTGAGATATTATTGTAACATAAAAAGCTTTTTTGGGCATATTTTTAGTAAGATCAGAGATACAATAATTCTACAACTAGATACACATGCAAATATATGCACAAGCCTATAGGAATATAGCAATGAAACGGCACATATCGGTATGACCTTATATAATAATATATACAAAAAAAAGTACACATATTTAATCAATCGATAAAGGAAAAAAAAGGAGATAAAATATATGTAATTAAAACGTTATAAAAAAGCAATTAAAAAAACCTCTGATATTTAATTGAATCCATGCGGTTTCAGAGTAAATCCAGTATATTTCTTTCCTATTTAATTTTTGATCTGGTGTGTTTGCTGGGATCTGTTCTATAGGGTCGATCCTTGGGTTATCATATTTTTTATCGTGAAAAAGAGTGCAATGTCTAGATAGTCCGTGCAGAAGGAAATCTTCACACATATTATGTCTATGAGAGCGCAATCTGCAGTGTAAACGTTGGATAGTCCTACCAACATATTGTTTCCCACAATTACAATCTATGACATAGATGTCAAAATCCGTATTACAATTCAAGTACTGTTTGATAGGGAATTTTTCGTTGGTAGTAGTAGAGGTTACACAATTAGAGCCATGTTTTATGGTGTATCAACACTGGCAGTGTTTAGTTCCACATTTATAGATGCCTATGGGCTTACAAGTAGAATTTTGAGGATTTACTGTTGAAATTTTTTTAAGGCGGCCGGGGGTCAAGAGATTTTTAATCATAGGGGCCCTATGAAAAGTAATCCCAGGATTTTTCAGGAGAGTTTTACCCAAAAAGGGGTCATTCTACAGGATATGCTAGTTCTTTTTAAAAATATCCCTTATTTCTTTATGGTTATAATTAAATTAGGTGATAAAATTAGACATATTTTGTGTCCAATTTGTTTTTTTTCTTGTATATAAGTAAAATATCCTGTTTTTCTTTTTCAATGAATTCGTATACGGCCGATTAACCAGGTCTTTTGGGTATTTTTGGGCCATGAATAGCTCATGCAGAAAGGAGGCTTGCGTTTTAAAATCTTCTATCCGACTGCAGTTTTTCCTAATCCTTAGGAGTTGGTTGTTTGGAATATTACTGAGCCATTTATTGTAATGGCCACTCCTGTAGGGAATATAACTATTGGTCTCAACCTCTTTAAAGTAAGTCTTAGTGAAAATATTATTACACTCACAAAAAACAGTGATGTCCAGAAAATTGATACAGTGAGGATCATGAAGGGGAGAAAATACCAATCCCCAGTCATTTGTATTTATATAGCTAGTGAATAGTACAATATTATTTTCTGTGTTATCCCATATAAAAAATAAATCATTAATGTATCTTTTTTGTACATGATGATGTGTTTATTCCAAAGACTGTTGGTGATAAATAAATCTTCAAACATACCCATAAACAGATTGGCATAAGTCGGGGTGACTGTGGAGCCCATCACAGTGCCACGCTTTTGATGGTAAAATGTGAAATGATTGTTCTGCAAAATAAATATGAGACCTATTAATATAAATGTATTTTGATTGACACATAACCTTTCATCCCCAGAAAGATAGTTTTGGAAACAAAGTAAACCAATATCATGTATTATATTGGAGTATAATGAAGCTATATCCATAGTAAGGAATACATAGGTTCCCAAATGATTGTCCGTAGGAGTTAGATGACATGTGTAGAGTCTTTAAGGTGACTGTCTAATTGTAAAACATGATGCTGCATAATCTTATCGATATATTCAGAGAGGTTACTAGTGAGGGAATCTATTCCTGAAGTAATGGGTCTGCCCGGAGAGATTCTCTTATCTTCATGATCATGATCCTTAGGTAAATTATAAAAAAAGGAATAGATGGATTATTAATGGATACAATTTTTTTCTCTCTAGAGTCAAGGACCTTATTTTTCACACCTTCTTTAATGAGGTCCTTGCATAGAGGAACTATTGTGGGCAGCTGCTTTTTACCAGTATTCTCATAATAACCAGGTGTTTTTTGTTAATTATTCTAATTTACTGAGATAATGACCTTTGGGTTTTCATTGGCTGTAAGCCATAATCATCAACATTAACCGAAATAAACACTTGAAATAGATCACTCTGTCTGTAATGACTCTATATAATAGATTATTTTCGCTTTTTGTATTGAAGAACTGAAATAAATTAAGTTTTTGATGATATTCTAATTTTGTGAGAAGCACCTGTATTACCACATAAAGTGACAGAGGTTAGAATTGTAAAATGAGTTCTGCTTTTCTGATCTAAAGTTCCAAATTTGATAATAAAGTGTATTGTCTGCAGCCACCACTAGGGGGTAATCATTGCATGCTGATATAATGTTACCACTGCACTTTGTTTCAACCGAAAGCATAAAAATTGTGAGCCTATGGGTATGTTCACACTAGTATACATTTCCGATCCATTCAAGTCTGTGTATGCAGAAAAAAACGTATCCAATATGAAGCCACTGTATAGCATCCATTTTTTTACAGTTACATTGCAATGTGTCAACCTGGCCTAAGAGCTCATGCTGATGTCTGTGCAACATGGTCTGAGTATGGACTGGCTGCAGGACTCCCAACTTGAGCATCACACCCTGATATACTGATATAATTGATGAGGCTGTCATGCTTAGGTCAGGAGACCTGCGGCCAGTCCATGCATAGTGGTTCGCGCTTGGACTATGTTGCACGGACGTCTGCATGAGCCCTAACGCTGTGTAACTTTCTTCCTCTACATTGGTAAAAAAAACAAAAAAACAAATGCACTGTACCCCTGAAAATCAGACAGCCCTGTCTGTATATGCTGATGTTTTTTTAGCTGTCCCCTTTGCATAATATCTCAAAATACTAGTGAAAAAGACAATTTTTTTTATTTTTGACTGTTTTTGTTGCAAATGGATGCACCTTTGTGTCCAGACAAGAGCTGGTTCCAGAGTCAGAGCTGCCACCAGATGAATTTTGGGGCCCCATGCTGGCAAAATTTTTAGGCCCCCTTGAGGCTCCACCCAGGCTCTACCCCAGCTCCGCCTCCACCCCTCGAACCTTCCACAGTCCCACCGCCCACTGTTGGGAAAACTTCACTTCTGCACCATGTTCTCACCAATCACACATTAACAGTTCCCATCGATCACCAGATCACATACATAACCAGCAGCTTTTGCTTTTGCCAAAAGATGTTTTTTAAGCCATCACCACAACAAGGTAGACTTTTTTGGCTGGACCCTAGTCTAACCTATTAAACATTTCTTAAAATATCCTATACTCTTTTTAGGTATATTTTTATTTACGTTTCTTTAAGGGAATGTGTCACATACATTTTTTAAAATGACCAATGATACCACATACAAGGGACAAAAACCGCCACACCATGGCCTGTCTACATATTACCACCACATAGTGACCTTATTAAACCACATACAAGGAACTAATACTGCCGTACCATGACCAGACCTCGTGTTACTACCACACAGTGACCGAATACTGCCAGATTCAAGGAACAAATACCGCCACACCATGAGTAGACCACATATTACTACCACAAAGTGACCCAATAATACCACATACAAGGAACAAATACCATCAGGGTCAGCGTCAGCACCCGGCATACCTGGGCAAGTGCCAGGGCCCTGGCGTGAAGGGGGACCCATTCACGGTACGTTCACAGGGCCGGCATTAGGGGCAGGCAGCTACCTACGGCCTGCGCTCCCCAGGGGCCCTCAGCTAGCGGCACATCACGCAGCCGCTATGGGGCACCTGTGAGGCAGGGGGGCCCACCTGCCACCAGCTCCAACTCCCCCGCCGCATTGAACTATACCGGCGTCTGCCGGTACAGTTGAAAGCAATGATGGAGGAGGGAGTGTCAGATGATGCCCGCTCTGCCCCTGACACTGTGGGTGCGCAATGATTTCATTGCGCACTAATTGTGTTCCAGGCAGTGCAGCAGCAGCCGCCGAGACAGGAGCAGGGAGCAGTGTGGGTACAAGGAGAGGTGAGGAGTGTGGGGTTTTTTTGCTTTTTTTTACTATAACATTGTCAGTGAGTACTGGACTGTGGGGCCATTCTGGGGGGATGGGGGAGAGAGATGTGGGCTGTGCCATATACTACATGGCTGTGCAATATGTTACATGTGCTGTGCAATATGCTACGTGGGCTGTGCTATATACTACATGGCTGTGCTATATACTACATGGACTGTGCAATATGCTATGTGGACTGTGCAATATGCTACGTTGGCTATGCTATATACTACATGACTGTGCTATATACTAAATGGCTGTGTTATATACTATATGGGCTGTGCTATATACTACGTAGGCTGTGTTATATAATACGTGGCTCTGCTATATACTACGTGGCTGTACTATATACTATGTGGGATGTGTTATATACTACGTGGCTGGGTTATATACTACGTGGCTGTGCTATATACTACATGGCTGTGCTATATACTCCATGGACTGTGCAATATGCTACGTGGGCTGTGCTGTATACTACATGACTGTGCTATATACTACATGGCTGTGTTATATACTACGTGGGCTGTGCTATATACTACATAGGCTGTGTTATATACTATGTGGCTCTGCTATATACTACGTGGCTGTGTTATATACTACATGGCTGTGCTATGTACTATGTGGCTGAGTTATGTACTACATGGCTGTGTTATATACTACGTGGCTGGGTTATATACTACGTGGCTGTGTTACATACTATGTAGGCTGTATTATATACTATGTGGCTGTGCTATATACTACGTGGCTGTGCTATATACTACGTAGCTCTGCTATATACTACGTGGCTGTGTTATATACTACATGGCCTGTGTTATATACTATGTGGTCTGTGTTATATACTATGTGGCTGTATTATATACTACGAGGCTGTGCTTTATACAACGTGGCTGTGCTATATACTACATGGCTGTGTTATATACTACGTGGCTGTGTTATATACTACGTGGCTCTGTTATATACTACATGGCTGTGCTATATACTACATGGCTGTGCTATATACTACATGGCTGTGTTATATACTTTGTGGCTGTGTTATATACTACGTGGCTGTGCTATATACTAGTGGCTGTGTTATATACTACGTGGCTGTGCTATATACTACGTGGGCTGTGTTACATACTACGTGGGCTGTGTTACATACTACGTGGGTTGTGTTATATACTACGTGGGCTGTGTTATATACTACGTGGGCTGTGTTATATACTACTTATATACTACGTGGCTGTGCTCTGCTGTATCTGTGCATCATGAATCATGGTATGTGTTAAAGGGGGGCCCACTGAGACTCTTTCGCCCGGGGCCCTCAAAAACCTGGAGCTGGCCCTGACACCCATCACATACAGGTTATACAGTGATCACCAGTGACATTATACGCAGGAGCTCTGTATATAGTGTCAGTGTACAGGTAATACAGGGATCACCAGCGACATTATACATAGGAGCTCTGTATATAGTGTCAGTGTACAGGTCACACAGGGATCACCGGTGACCTTCTACACAGGAGCAATGTATATAGTGTATAGTGTACAGGTAATACATCGATTACCTGTGACATTATACACAGGAGCTCTATATATAGTTTCAGGGTACAGGTAATCCAGGGATCACCGGTGAAATTATACACAGGAGCTCTGTATATAGTATATAGTGTACAGGTAATACAGTAATCGCCAGTGACATACATTTTTTTCATCTTTTACATTTTAAAAATTACAAAAAGGGAAATGGGCTGATACAAAAGATTGGGCACCCTGCATGGTTAGTACCTAGTAGCAACCCCTTTTGAAAGTTTCACAGCTTGTAAACGCCAATTGTAGCCAGACAATTCTTTCAGTTCTTGTTTGAGGGATTTTCATCCATTCTGCTTTGGAAAATTCTTCCAGTTCTGTGAGATTCCTGGGCCTTCCTGCATCTTCTGCTATTTTGAGGTCTAGCCACAGATTTTCAATGATGTTCAGATCAGGGGACTGTGAGGGCCATCGTAAAACCTTCAGCTTGTGCCTTTTGAGGTAGTCTATTGTGGATTTTGACTTGTATTTAGGATCATTATCCATTTGTAGTAGCCATAGTCTTCCTCTTTTCAACTTCAGCTTTTTTAGAGATGGTGTTATGTTTGCATCAAGAATTTGTTGAAATTTCATTTAATCCACTCTTTCCTCTACCCATGAAATGTTCCCTGTGCCATGGGCTGCAACCCCCCCCCCCCAGAGCATGATTGATCCACAGTTGGCGAGATGTTATTTTCCTGAAATTCTGTGCCCTTTTCTCTCCACACATTCCTGTTATCATTGTAGCCAAAGAGTTCTATTTTAACCTTATCGGGCTTTGCTTCTAAAATGCATCAGGCTTGTTTAGATGTTCTTTTACATACTCCTAATGCAGACTTTTATGGTGCGGATGCAGGAGAGGTTTTCTTCTTATGACTCTTCCATGAAGGCCAAATTTGTGCAGGTGTCTCTGAACAGTAGAACAATGTACCACAACTCCAGAGTCTGCTAAATCTTTTTGAAGGTCTTTTGCATTCAAGTGGGGGTTCTGATTGCCTCTCTAGCAATCCTACGAGCAGCTGAAATTTTGCTTGGTCTTCCAGACCTTATCTTGCTCCCCATTGTTTCTGTTAACTGAATTCTAATATAGTCCTAGCAGCAGCAAAGGGGAAAAAAAATCCTCAAGGTAAGTGCAAAACTTTGGATAACCCCTATTATTCTTGCCATATTAGAGCAAATAGAGGTAACAGAAGTGGATTCTCCCATCAGGACCCCACTCTAAAACTAAAAGCATAGATACCCAAAGCTTTAGAAGTCCATTTACACTCCTGCAATTAACACTTATCTTTCCCTTTCTCATGAAAGCCTCACCCTGGTCTTATCTCCTGCAGATTCATCAGATTTGTATTATGCTGCTTCTGCAATAAAATCACGAAGTAAGGAGGATGCGGCCAATGTATGAAAAGAGGATGACGTGACAACTGTCAAGGATGTATTGAAATCAGAACCTAGCCCCAGAATCGCTGCTGTAGTCTTGATCGAGACTAACTCTGGCTATAACCCATGATATCGCTGGCTTTTGTATGGGCCCTAGACCACTGTTGCAGATGCAATGCAGGCTGAGGTGCAGCCTGTTAAAATGACACCACCTCACCGACATGATCCAGTGTGAAGGAGGAGAGACCGGGCTGTGGGGAGCTGTCAGGCAACAGGGACAGGAGAAATAAAATCGGTGATGCCAACCATTTGAAAAGGGACTTGTTTTTTTTTTTTTAAACTTTGCTAGGCACATGCACAATGCAAAGATGTGAGTTCTTAAGCAATAAGGAAGGACAGGACGACATCGAAATGTCACACAGGCCAATGTGTTTCGTTTTCTTCCCAAACACCAGTGTGACGGGTTCCTCAGGGGTGTGTATGTGATGGCACTCTCTTAGGACTCTGCGTTCTAGGTAAGCACATTGTAAAATGGTACAGGACCCCCAAACATTATAAGTAAGGGAGGAGAGTACCCATAATATAAACATAAACTCAGCATGTCTGATGATCTTGATGGAACTGTTATACAGAGAACAGCAGGAACAATGCTTTGTAGGCAAAATGTATGTGTTGTACAGAGGCGTATACTTTACTAATGCATGAGTTGGCACATTTCTTGTGTGAAATAACTTTGTTCTTTATATCCCTTCATCACTGATGTCCATTTGCCTACAGCCCATTTCCAGATTACTTTCTGTGCTGCAGCTGGCTACCTGGACTTCTTTCTCTAACATCCAAGTCTGGCTTACACACTTAGCTTCCATCTCTGTCACTGTTGCCATCTCAAGGTTCCCTCAAATCTTTCATTTATGGCCTTAGGACTTATCAGCTGGGTTCCAGATTCTCACTCACTTATCAGTATCAATTGTAAGCATTTTATTGCCATCCACTCCTTTACAAGTACACAGTTGAACATAAAAGTACACAGTTGAACATAAGAGCTGGAGGGTCAGGATTGTGCTCATCAGTGTTGGCCTTTGTATAGAAATTCACTTTCAATAGCAGAGTGGTCATCTGCTGAGGTTCCCCTATACCCACTATTAGGGTAACTGTAATCAGGGTTGCCTGGTTTGGGCCCACTCATATATTTTTTCCCTTCCGGAGCTGAACCCCTAGTTACTCCTCTGGTGGGGTGCTTTGTAGACTCTCTGAACGAATGATAAATTTATGTAGCTGGTTAAAGGGGTTATCCAGGAATAAGTACTATGGACCTAAGTACTAACAGGCAGGTAGTTGCCTGTTGTGCCCGTTGTTGAACTCTGCTGACACTGAGTGGTTACTGACTGCTGGCGGTTCTGCAGATTACGCTGATGTCACGTCGACAGAGCAGCATTTTCTTTTCTGCTCTGCTTTGTTCACATGACGTGACTGATGCCGTCATACTGATTGACAGCTGGCTCCCTGCTGCATAACTGTGGGAAGCCGTGTGTCAATCAGCATGATGCCGTGTGGCCATGCAAACCTTTTATAGCTGCAGCAAGTACAGGACCTTCCTAGAAGGACCAATGGGAGGCTGCCACAGAGCCTGAGGAACTTCAAGACCTTCCTGGAGAACCAATGGGTTTTGCTGCAGTCTCTAAGCATGTGACCCTCGATCTCCAATGAGAGATCTTACCCTGGGCATGCTCAGAAGGGAAAATCCTGGACTTAGTCCCAAAAGCGTCTGCTCGCCGCTGCCCAGCACTGGCTTCAATGGCAGAAGCTGGAAAAGCAGCAGTAACCCTTTGCACAGAGTCAGACTGAGCAAGACGCTGGGACCGATGTCTCCGCTGAGCAGGCTCCACTGCAGCAGGAGAAGAATGGGGGACCGCAGCGGAGATGGCCCGAGACTCCCCCTGTGCAGAGGCGGGAACTCGACCCCTAACATATAGTGCAATGTATTGAATTCACTCAATTGTGAGTTTTGCGTAGTAGACTATTAAATTTGTATAGGTTTGGCTATTATCCTAAGTCATGTGACAAGGCTCGTTAAAGGGTTGACACTGACTTGTAGGATTGCTACTTCCAATAGGTGGCACTAGAGTCCTAGTTCTCTTCCTCTCTGAAGAGACCATTTGCATAATTAGCATATTTCCCAGAGGAGGATTGTGGTTTTAAGTCTCCTCATTTCGGCATGCTTAGCACGTCGATCTCCGCCAGGAGAAACCATACTTCTTGGATATAGATTTTTGTTGGGATTGATGCTTTTGCATGTCTGGGACAGACAATTAGCTATACTATAATGTTATTATAGTCTTATATCACTTTAATATGCTGCACCAGCTACATTTAGTGTAAAATAAATTCTTAGTCCTTCTAAATGATTGAACTCGATAATGTATATACGTAGAATTTCAAATAGGTGTATGATCCCAATATGAAAACTGCCCCAACCACCGTTTTATAAGACCTTGCTACCTCTGCTGTTTTATCCAGCAGCCTGATGTAAGCAGGTATAAGATGGTCCAACACAACTCGTGGACCAGTGCTATGTGCTTGCTCCACAGGCTAAACTATGCTAGGGGTAACATTACAAAATATAAGAGATAATGACAAGTCACAAAGAAATCCAACCGGTTCCGAAAGTTACTGACTTGTCTTTTGAGATTGCAGTAGCGGTGCAACCCTGTTCACCTGCATTACGGTATGTTGTGTTGTGGCAGTCACGTAAAGCAATTTTTTGGGGATCTGCCAAAATTGCCTTATTCAGCCAGGGAATAAATGAATAGATTGCCAACTGAGCATTGCCATTCCCTATACTGCAAAGGGAAATGATGACTCCAAAGTGTCAATTCACGCGTTTCCAGGAGGAAGACCGGAAGCACGGCACAATGCGGAGTTCTGAGGAAAGATGCCGCAGTCTCATTATTTCTTGAGAAAAGTATTTATTGAAAAACAAACAGACCTTTCGGGAGAGCAGACAAATCCTCTTTAACCACATCAGGTCCATACGCATCTATAGATTTTGGCCGCCCCGGAGCAGAATAATCTTTACATTGACGTTCCTGGTAATGGAGCAGCTTTCTCCGCTGACTCAACAATTCTCAGTTGTCACCTCGAAAGGACTTTTGAGACTGCACTTAAAATTCATATTTTCCCCTTGATCCATTCTGTCTGCTGCTTCAGCTTCCACGATCTCCGAGAGATACAGACAGTCCTGGACCCGGTGTCTCCTGAGGGAATGATCTGGCTGCTCTTTATCATTCCAAGCACAAGTCTTTACTTTGTAAATGACCTGCGGGCATAATATGTTATACCAGAGAGACAGGAAACTCGGTGAGACCCAGGCAGGGAACGCTGAGCGCCGGCGTGAAGACAATGCTAATGCACAGGCATTACAGGTCTAAACATCCCATATTTGCTCAGTTCAGGTTGGATCTCCAAAATGCTCCTGATCGGATCTGACTAGGGCTCTGTTCACATGTCCACTTGGTATCCATTTGTAATGGATCCAGTATTAAATAAAGACATTGCTGTTGCAAACAGAAGGAAATTGGAAAACCAGTTTCCATTTTGTAAACAGGTTGTAAAAAAAGAAAAACAGACACATTGTTTTCCTTTTTTTTTTTTTGCTTCATTTGCAACTGATCAATTTATACTTGTGTTCCGGGTCATGAGCAGTGCTAAAAAATGGATCGGTTAACGGATAACTATCCGTTTCCCATAGTTTTTTTTTAAACTTCGGTTTGCCAACCATTTTATGGTCAGGATAATAAAGTGCCGACTTCGTATTTTTTTGTTCCTGCTGAAAAAGGGACTGCAGCTGTAAAGGAGACAAATGGAAGAAATCTCAAGACCCTTCTGTTCCCATTCAAATAAATGGAAACTGTACTGGTGTATTTTATTTATATATTTTTTATGATCCCAAGACAAATTAAAAAGCAGAAATAACTTTTAGAGATGTTGCACTCTTTCTCTCTATATATAAGAATATAGGATATATATATATAAGAATATCTTCACCAAAGATTCAACACTTATTACAAAGATACAGAAACAGAACCAAGTTTACTACACAGATAAGGGAACAGAACCAAGCTTACTAGATAGTCTCGTTAACAGAAGCAAACTGGGGTCTTGTTGCACACTGATTTCTTTGCTTTCTTTGTCTAGATCATGTCTCCGTCCACTCTCCCTATGTAAGGGCTGATGGAGCACTGAAATATCAGGTACTGGACGTGGCTTCATACAGGTAGATTTTGTGTCATTTGGGGGGGTTTACCCACAATGGGATAATTTTTAATTAGCCAAAAGCAAAATTTCTATCATATTCCTGCACTTGGTTCCTATGGGGAAGGCAGACTCGTATCCACTCTATATGGCAAAATATATGTGGTGCACTGTATTTCCCTATGGGGCATGTGCCTATCGTACCCATAAAGCCCCATTCATTTTGTGTACACCATAAGAGCATTTCTGCACATATACAATGGGTATGGAAAGTATTCAGACCCCCTTAAATTTTTCACTCTTTGTTTCATTGCAGCTATTTGGTAAATTCAAAAAAGTTAATTATTTCTCAGTAATGTACACTCTGCACCCCATCTTGACTGAAAAAAAAACAGAAATGTAGAATTTTTTGCAAATTTATTAAAAAAGAAAAACTGGTCATAAGTATGCAGACCCTTTGCTCAGTATTTAGTCTTCTTGGGAATGATGCAGCAAGTTTTTCACCCCTGGATTTGGGGATCCTCTGCCATTCTTCCTTGCAGATCCTCTCCAGTTCCGTCAGGTTGGATGGTGAACGTTGGTGGACGCCACTTTCAGGTCTCTCCAGAGATGCTCAGTTGGGTTTAGGTCAGGGCTCTGGCTGGGCCAGTCAGGAATGGTCACAGAGTTGTTCTGAAGCCACTCCTTTGTTATTTTAGCTGTGTGCTTAGTGTCATTGTCTTGTTGGAAGGTGAACCTTCGGCCAAGTCTGAGGTCCAGAGCACTCTGGAAGAGGTTTTCATCTAGGATATCTCTGAACTTGGCCGCATTCATGTTTCGTCCTGTCCCTGCAGCTGAAAAACACCCCCATACCATGATGCTGCCACCATGTTTCACTGTTGGGATTGTATTTGGCAGGTGATAAGCAGTGCCTGGTTTTCTCCACACAAACCGCTTAGAATTATCACCAAAAAGGTCTATCTTCATCTCATCAGACCAGAGAATCTTATTTCTCACAATCTGGGAGTTCTTCATGTGTTTTTAGCAAACTCTATGTGGGCTTTCATATGTCTTGCACTGAGGAGAGGCTTCCGTCTGGCCACTCTGCCATAAAGACCCAACTGGAGGAGGGTTGCAGTGATAGTTGACTTTGTGGGACTTTCTCCCATCTCCCTACTGGATCTCTAGAGCTCAGCCACAGTGACCTTGGGGTTCTTCTTTACCTCTCTCATCAAGGCTCTTCTCCAACGATTGCTCAGTTTGGTTGGACTAGGAAGACTTCTGGTTGTCCCAAACTTCATCCATTTAAGGATTATGGAGGCCACTGTGCTGTTAGGAACTTTGAGTACTGCAGACTGCAGAAATTCTGTTGTAACTTTGGCCAGATCTGTGCCTTGCCACAATTCTGTCTCTGAGCTCCTTGGCCAGTTCCTTTGACCTCATGATTCTCATTTGGTCTGACATGCACTGTGAGCTGTGAGGTCTTATATAGACAGGTGTGCGCCTTTCCAAATCAAGTCCTATCAGTTTAATTAAACAGCTGGACTCCAATGAAGGAGTAGAACTATCTTAAGGAGGATCACAAGGAAATGGATAGCGTGTGACTTAAATATGAGTGTCTGAGCAAAGGGTCTGAATACTTATGACCATGTGATATTTCAGTTTTTCTTTTTTTATTAAATTTGCAGAAATTTCTACAGTTATGTTTTTTTTTTTCAGTGAAGAAGGGGTGCAATGTACATTTCTGCCCACTGTAGATGGGAGGAATTATACTATATAGGTGGCTGTGTAAACATCAAACTGTAAAGGGGCCTGTGGTGACCATACTGTCTTGTGGAATGTGGTGATCATACTGTCAGGGGACTGTTGTGACCATACTGTAAAGGAGGCTGTTGAGGGCATTAAATTGTACAGCTGTGGTGGCATTACACTGTATATCGGGGGCTTTGATGGACATCATACTGCCTGGACAGCTATGTTGGACATCATTTTTGTATGTTGAGTGTCAATTGTGGATATCATACCGTATGGACGGCTGTAGTGACTATCATACCATGTAGGGGAGTACAGTTTGGAGAAGACAACGTGGTGAGCAGTATGAGGGCATAGAATGTAAGTCCGCAAGGACAGGGTCCTCTCCCCTCTGTACCAGTTGGTCATCGTAAATTTGTTTACTGTAAACGATATCTATAACTCTGTATGTAACCCTTTTCTCATGTACAGCACCATGGAATTAATGGTGCTATATAAATAATAATAATAATGATAATAATAATAATTAGTGTGAAAAGGGCACTCATTAAGAAGATAGGTTAGCCTGGCTGGGGGACAGTGTGGAATTACACTGATAGGGATTCTAGATTGTGAGCCCTGATGGGGACAGTGCCGATAATGTATGTAAAGGGCTGTGGAATTAATGATGCTATATAAGTGAGTAAAATAAATAAATAGAAATAAATAAACCGTGGTACATGTTGTGGTTCGTAAGGGTGGACGGTTTGGTGGTTATAGCTGATAATGGCAGTAAGTGTGGTGGTTAGAGATCATTACAGGGAACGTGTGGAGGCCATTTACCATAGAAGGCTTATTTAGGTCATAATATGGACAAATGTTTTATGCAAAGGGCATTTTAATAACAATATTATTTTTAAGGGCTCTGTGTTGGGATGTGCTGCAGAAGACCAGAGGATAGGGAATCTGGAGAGAAGAGCTGTGTACGTGAAAAGGCATCTGAAAAAATAGAGATGAATAGAAAGAAAAGACTCAGAGAAGATTTAACCTGTAAGGTTCCTGGATGTACATGTTTATTTGTTGATACTAACTACGTCTCATCAGTACTGTGGTTCCTGTATGGTCTGCAGTCTGATAAACACTGATAAGAACAACTCCCAGCATCTCCTTATCATTGGTAAGGACATTCTGGGAGTTGCAGGTTCATGAGACACAAGTGTATATGGGCCTGGCTTAACATTACAATTGATTGTTGTACGATGCGTGGTGATGTACAGTACTCATGTACTGGTGGCGGTTCTGGTGATGTATACTTGTACTGATGATGGTACTGGTGTTGTATTTATTTATTGACAATTATTCTTATGATGTATTAATTTACTGATTGAGGTTCTGGCGACTCATTAATGTATTGATGGTGGTTCTGGTGATGTATTCATGTACTGATGGTGGTAATAGTGACATACAGGTGCTTCTCACAAAATTAGAATAACATCAAAAAGTTAATTTATTTCAGTTCTACTATACAAAAAGTGAAACTCCTATATTATATAGAGTCATTACAAACAGAACGATCTATTTCAAGTGTTTATTTCTGTTAATGTTGATGATTAAGGCTTACAGCGAATGAAAACCAAAAAGTTATTATTTCAGTAAATTAGAATACTTAGCAAAACACCTGTAAAGGCTTCCTAAGTGTTTAAAAATGTCCCTTAGTCTGTTTCAGTAGGCTCCACAATCATGGGGAAGACTGCTGACTTGACAGATGTCCAGAAGGCAGTCATTGACACAATCCACAACACCGCAACAGAATTATCATGACTACATGAATACAATCAGCAGAGCCATCAGTAGTACATAAATGCAGCACCAGACCAACCATCACAACATGAATACAGCATCAGAATCACCATCAATACAGAAATACAACACAATAACCACCATCAGTACAAGAATATGGCACCAGAATCACTATCAGTTTTGCTGCCAAATGGAATTTGTCGCATGACAGATGTAAAAACCATCATACCTGTCCCCATATGTATAATGGGGTCTGTTTAGTTTCCATTATGGTATCCGCCAAATGTTAGACACCTTAATTTGTCCCCATTACAGATAAGTTATATTAGTTTCCCTGACCATCCTTGTGTCTGACATTGCTAGTTGGCTCTTGTATTGTGTAAATGGTTCCCAAACAATGAATAATTCTATATGTAACTTTGACATCAGTCTCTTTTCTATTCCTTTATTTGGGGGCTGAGGGCACATTAGAGGGTTGGGGCACCATTGTTTTCATCTGCCTAGGGCACCAAAACACCTTGTCCTGGCCCTGGTTGCTGGCTGTAATTTTTGGCCAGTAATACAACAAAAATTATTATTCAATCTTTAAATATTTTTTTTTTCATCAAGTGAAATCAGGTTTTCTGAAAGTATTGGTTCAAATTAACCTTCCCCACAATATGTCAATTTATAGCATTTCACCACTAGATGGTGCTATTGGCTTTTTATCGACATAGATCACATTTGGCCCTATATTCGGCATATACTGTATAAGTTATATATAACAGGAAATGCTCCTGATGTCCATAGAGTTCTACTATACAGATGTGACGACGTGCTTTTATCAATTCTATCAATACATAATGTTTGGGCTCGCCTTTTGAAAAACCTTATGGACACATTCAGGGCACATACTGTATACATATATATACATATATATATATATATATATATATATATATATATATAATAGCTATTGAACCCGTTCTACGCCCGGGTGGCGAGCATTTATATTGGTATATGGTCTCCATCCTGGTATGTGCTGCTCCATCCTGCGCCCCCACCCTGTCATGTGCTGCTCCATCCTGCATCCCCATCCTGTCATGTGCTGCTCCATCCTGCATCCCCATCCTGTCATGTGCTCCCATCCTGCGCCCCCATCCTATCATGTGCTGCTCCATCCTGCGCCCCATCAGTGCGGGCGGCTGTGCTGAGTGCGGGCGGCTGTGCTGAGTGCGGGCGGCTGTATGTGGCTGTGCGTGGGAGGCTGCGCGTGGCTGTGCTGGGTGCGGGCGGCTGCGCGTGGCTGTGCTGGGTTCGGGCGGCTGGGCGTGGCTGTGCTGGGTTCAGGCGGCTGTGCTGGGTTCAGGCGGCTGTGCGTGGCTGTGCTGGGTGCGGGCGGCTGTGCGTGGCGGTGCTGAGTGCTGGCGGCTGTGCGTAGCTGTGGGCGGCTGTGCGTGGCGGTACTGAGTGCAGGCGGCTGTGCGTGGCTGCGGGCGGCTGTGCGTGGCTGTGCTAGGTGCGGTGGCTGTGCTGGGTGCGGCGGCTGTGCGGTGGCTGTGCTGGGTGCGGTGGCTGTGCTGGGTGCGGTGGCTGTGCTGGGTGCGGTGGCTGTGCTGCTCCATCCTGCGCCCCCATCCTGTCATGTGCTGCTCCACCCTGTCATGTGCTGCTCCATCCTGCGCCCCCATCCTGTCATGTGCTGCTCCACCCTATCATGTGCTGCTCCATCCTGCGCCCCCATCAGTGCGGGCGGCTGTGCTAAGTGCGGGCGGCTGTGCTGAGTGCGGGCAGCTGTATGTGGCTGTGCGTGGGCGGCTGTGCGTGGCGGTGCTGAGGGCGGGCAGCTGTGCGTGGCGGTGCTGAGTGCGGGCAGCTGTGCGTGGCGGTGCTGAGTGCGGGCGGCTGTGCGTGGCTGTGCTGAGTGCGGGCTGCTGTGCGTGGCTGCGCTGGGTGCGGGCGGCTGTGCGTGGCTGTGCTGGGTGTGGGCGGCTGTGCTGGGTGCGGCGGCTGTGCTGGGTGCGGCGGCTGTGCTGGATGCGGTGGCTGTGCGTGGCTATGCTGGGTGCGGCGGCTGTATGTGGCTGTGCTGTGCGTGGGCGGCTGTGCGTGGCGGTGCTGAGTGCGGGCGGCTGTGCGTGGCTGTGGGCGGCTGTGCTGGGTGTGGGCGGCTGTGCGTGGCGGTGCTGAGTGCAGGCGGCTGTGCGTGGCTGTGGGTGGGTGTGCGTGGCTGTGGGTGGCTGTGCTGGGTGCGGTGGCTGTGCGTGGCTGTGCTGGGTGCGGCGGCTGTGCGTGGCTGTGCTGGGTGCGGTGGCTGTGCTGGGTGCGGCGGCTGTGCGTGGCTGTGCTGGGTGCGGTGGCTCAGGCTGTGCTGGGTGCGGGTGGCTGTGCTGGGTGCGGTGGCTGTGCTGGGTGCAGCGGCTGTGCTGGGTGCGGCGGCTGTGCGTGGCGGTGCTGGATGTGGTGGCTGTGCGTGGCTATGCTGGGTGCAGCGGCTGTATGTGGCTGTGCGGTGCGTGGGCGGCTGTGCGTGGCGGTGCTGAGTGCGGGCGGCTGTGCGTGGCGGTGCTGAGTGCGGGCGGCTGTGCGTGGCTGTGCTGGGTGCGGGCGGCTGTGCGTGGCTGTGCTAGGTGTGCGTGGCTGTGCGTGGCTGTGCTGGGTGCGGCGGCTGTGCGTGGCTGTGCTGGGTGCGGTGGCTGTGCTGGGTGCGGCGGCTGTGCGTGGCTGTGCTGGGTGCGGCGGCTGTGCGTGGCTGTGCTGGGTGCGGTGGCTGTGCTGGGTGCGGCGGCTGTGCGTGGCTGTGCTGGGTGCGGTGGCTGTGCTGGGTGTGGTGGCTGTGCGTGGCTGTGCTGGGTGCGGGCAGCTGTGCGTGGCTGTGCTAGGTGTGTGTGGCTGTGCTGGGTGCGGTGGCTGTGCTGGGTGCGGCGGCTGTGCGTGGCTGTGCTGGGTGCGGTGGCTGTGCTGGGTGTGGCGGCTGTGCGTGGGTGCGGGCGGCTGTGCTGGGTGCGGTGGCTGTGCTTGGTGCGGTGGCTCAGGCTGTGCTGGGTGCGGTGGCTGTGGGCGGCTGTGCTGGGTGCGGTGGCTCAGGCTGTGCTGGGTGCGGTGGCTCAGGCTATGCTGGGTGCGGTGGCTCAGGCTGTGCTGGGTGCGGTGGCTGTGCGTGGCGGTCCTGGGGGCCTGAGCAGGCGGGGACACCTGGGCCTGATCCAGCGCTGCGCGCCGGTCTGTCTTCCGGGTCCTCTGGCTGTGACTGTTCAGTCAGAGGGCGGCGCGCATTAAGCGCGTCATCGCGCCCTCTGAACTGTGAACGTTACAGGCAGAGGATGTGGACCGGAGGACGGAGGAGCAGCGCGCAACGGAGGAACGGGACAGGTAAATATATCATACTTACCCTCCTGGCGGTCCCTGCTTCTCCGTTGGAGATCGCGGTGTGCGTTCAGTGTTTACGCATACCGCGATCTCCTGGGAGCGTCGCTCTGTGGGGTCTAGACTGCGCCGGCGCTTGCGCTTGCGCAGTCTATAGAGGCTTCGGACAGAGTGACGCTCCCAGCATTATATTATAGATATACAGTATATAGTGACAGAGTCACTGGCATAGTATGTGAAGGGAGATGTGTGTCATTGCGCATAGTGCGGTCAGTGATGTAAAACCAGAGTGTTTTTGCCCCCAGCACACAAGTGCTGAGAGAGTAAATAGGAACCTATGTTGTGGACTGGTTTTAGTGGACCTCCATAGAGCAGGTGGCAGGGGGTCCACCGTATCTCCACCTGCAGAGTCCTGATATGACATGTGTGATGTCAAGGTCATGTGATCATCCAGAGGTGTATCTAGGGTTTCTGGCACCCGGGGCAAGAATTCATTTTGGCGCCAACCCCCCCCCCCAATCAAGGACATATGCGATTTTCACACTCAGTCATGTGCCCACGACCTCATCTCCCTAATACTCTCAATGATCAGTGAAAAACAGAGAAGCGGGAAGAGAAGCTCGTTGTCATAGGACCATAAGTATGAAAGTCGCATATGAGTGAAGTGTCCATGTGACGACTACTGGAACCTGCAGAGCTGAATCCTGACATCGCAAACTTCTGAATTCTCACAACGAATGCACTGCAGACTTTTAGGATTCTGCCTTGCCAGTGGACAGTCATGTCAGCACAAGCATGTGTTTTGTATACTTCTGACCACATTCCAACTAGACGTGCCTGGCCTCGCTCAGTTCATTATCATTGAGTGAGGCCACACATGTCTAGTCAACATGTGACCGCATGTATGTAAATCGCCAGCACCAGAGAATCCTGACAGCGTGCAGTGCGCACTGTGAGAAGTCACAAGTCTGCAGTCACAAAGAATGGCTGCAGACTCAATACAAACCTGGACATCCCCTTTAATGCTCCTAACATAAATAAAAACATGATTGTTAGTCAGTATCACAAATAACATTTACATCCAGGTACCTTATAGATGACGTTGTCTCAGGAGCCGTTCTCCTTCTTTTCTTCATCTTGTCCAGATCCCATGATGCGTTTTCTCATCCACAGCCATCTCTGCAGACTTCCATCTTCTCCGCTCTTTTGCAGAAAATTTCCATATGATGCCCTTAAAGATACAATTGTCATTAAAGTGCTCCTGAATAAAAAATTGCCCCATCCCCAAATTCTCCCCACACATAATGAATCCCCCTATCCTCACTCAAATTGTCCACACACATATTATTGTCCTCTACCCCACCCCATCATTGCTCTCTTCACCACCTCCAGCATTGCCTTCTCCGTCATGCCCATCATTGCCCATTTCACCACCTCCAGCATTTCCTCCTCCCAATCCCATGATTGCCCTTTTCACCACATCCATCGTTTCCTCCTCCCCCACATCCCCATCTTTGCCCATTCCACCACTTCCATCATTTCCTCCTCTACCACCCCATCATTGCCCATTCCACCACTTCCATCATTTCCTCCTCCCCCACCATCCCCATCATTGCTCTCTCCCCGTCAGCCCCATCATTGCCCTCTCCTCCCCCACCATCCCCATCATTGCTCTCTCCCCATCATCCCCATCATTGCTCTCTCCTCCCCCACCATCCCCATCATTGCTCTCTCCCTGTCAGCCCCATCATTGCCCTCTCCTCCCCCACCATCCCCATCATTGCTCTCTCCCCATCATCCCCATCATTGCTCTCTCCTCCCCCACCATCCCCATCATTGCTCTCTCCCCGTCAGCCCCATCATTGCCCTCTCCTCCCCCACCATTGCTCTCTCCCCGTCAGCCCCATCATTGCCCCCTCCTCCTCCACCATCCCATCATTGCTCTCTCCCATCAGCCCCATCATTGCCCTCTCCTTCTCCACCATCCCCACCATTGCTCTCTCCCCGTCAGCCCCATCATTGCTCTCTCCTCCTCCACATCCCCATCATTGCTCTCTCCCCATCAGCCCCATCATTGCACTCTCCTCCCCACCATTGCTCTCTCCCCGTCAGCCCCATCATTGCCCTCTCCTCCACCATCCCCATCATTGATCTCTCCCCGTCAGCCCCATCATTGCCCTCTCCTCCCCCACCATTGCTCTCTCCCTGTCAGCCCCATCATTGCCCTCTCCTCCTCCATCATCCCCATCATTGCCCTCTCCTCCTCCTACACACACACACCATTTACTTTTCTGCACATTCCCCTGCAGCGCACCACACACACACACACACACACACACACACACACACACACGCATGCATGCACACACACACACACACTCCTCTCACCTCTCCTCGCACTCTGCCGCAGCATCTCCATCGCCTTCCTCTGACACAGCAGGCTGCTGAATGATGACGTCATCCAGCGGCGTGTCTGTGTGAGAGGAAGCGCGGGCAGGAAGCAGGAAGACAGATCGCTGCAGCTCCCCTGCTATTTTGTCTTGTAGGCAGCGGAGCTGCAGGGATCTCTCCCTGCCCACCGCAGCCACCCTGCAGGGCCCCTCTCCATCTCCGCACATGTTGGGAGCCGGCACTCTGCAGCTTCTCTGTGCCGGCTGTCAGATTGACAATCGGCATAGAGAACAGCTGACTCCCAGACCGGGGGCGGCAAAATGCAGCCGCCGGGGGAGACATCGGACCGCCACATTAGGCAGCACGACTGCGCCCCCCTGCCGGCTGCGCCTGGGGCACATGCCTCGGCTGCCCCCCCCCCATAGATACGCCACTGTGATCATCACATGGGGTGTTAAATACCTGGCCATGAGAGTCAGTATGTGTCGTCTCTTGGGAGAGCGGGAACTCCCAGATAGCTCCCGGAGGAGCTAAGGACTGTGTGGGTTAACTGCAGGTTGAAGCCTGCAGAGAAAGGACTTTATTTGTTTGATACTTTATTTGTTTTGTTTTCTGTTAAGCCAGGAAGGCTCTTTTGTTATTCTGAAAACTGCCTTGGTGTATGCTGATGTTAATAAACCAGCAGGTGTTACAGCACCAAAGTGTTACTGTGTCTACCTGAAGAAGCAGCCAAGTGTGTCAACCCTTTACATGTGGCGGAGAATGAGGGCAGCATTCCAGGAACAAGCATGGAGGAGGATGTGAAGCATTTCATCCAAGTACAGTAGCAACACCAGCTCGCCAGTCAACAGGAGCAAACGGCGCAGCAGGAGACGAATAAGCTTAAGCACACCAGCTGCAACAGCTGCTGCAGATGCTAACATGGCAAATGGAGCTCCTCACACAGGCGGTTCCTATAAGGCCGGCGGTCTCCTCTCCGCCTCCAGGTGATGATGCGCATGGAAAACAGTAAGATGAGCCGTACAGAAAATGACCCGGTGGATGATGTTGAAGCCTTTTTGACTGTGTTCGAGCGGGTAGCAAAGTGTGAGAGGCTACTGCCAGAGCACTGGGCAGAGGTGCTGGCCCCCTATTTGACTGGTGAACCCCAAAAGGTGCATTACAACCTAGCCCTCCAGGATGCCAAAGAGTTGGGGAAATTAAAAAATGACATTTTGTCACCCCTGGGAGTGACAATGTCTGTAAGGGCTTAGCAAGTCCTCCACCGGGCGTATGCTGGTGACAAACCCCTACTCTCCCAAATGTTTGATCTGTTGCACCTGGTTCAAAAGTGGCCGCAGCCAGAGACTTTCATTCCAGCCCATATGGCTGAGCTTGTAGTGATGGACAGGTTTGTCCACTCCCTCTCCAGGCCAATACAGACCTGGGTTGCCCAGGGCGACCCCCAGAACGCAGACGACTTGATCGCCTGGTTGAGAGTTACCAGGTTGTGGAGAAATCCCTCAGGAAACCAGATCTCGCTACTTACCCATACTGGGATACCCAAAAGGGGGCAGGCTCACCACGGAGGGTGGTTAGACCCACACCTGGGGGTGTCCCAACCCTGCTGAGGGGTCAGCTAAGCCTGTTATGAAGGATGTGGTCTGTTGGCGGTGTCACAATCCTGGACACATTGGCGCCCAGTGTCATATGCCCCCTGAGCCTATGGACTGTAGCTTAGGCAGGCGCTGCTCCTCCTATGCCTACCCGGCCTGCTGTGTGGACTGTAAACCTGGCAAGCGTCCCCAGTCATGTGCCGTGTCCGTCAATGGGGTAATGGATCTGGGACTATTGGACTATGGAAGTCTGGTGACCCTAATCAGTGCTGCACTGCCCCGCCAGTTAATCCCTAACAAGTTTGTGGGCGTCCGTTGCATACACGGAGATGCCAAGGACTACCCTATATCCCGCACAACCATGGGAACAGAATGCGGTGATAGAGCCCATGAGGTTGGGGTAGAAAAGGACTTAATCCATCTGGACATACTGAGGCAGGATTTTGCTGTTTTGAAACTTATGGCAAAAGGGGGCTGTACAGAATGTTTTCAGTTCAAAAGCCAGGCCCTCTGAAGGTGACTCCATCAAAGTCAGATGTGAAGGAGTTTCCCCTATGCATCCTGCCTGGAGAAGAGGATGAGACAGTAACAGATGAGCCCAGCTTCCTTGACTTAGAGGTGCCCAAAGAGAACTTTGGGACTGCTCAACTTCGGGACTTTATTTTGAAGGGGGCATTGAGAATATGACTGTATGCAATGGGGTTGCTCAAGAGCCGGGGGCAGACACCAGGTTCCCTCATTTTGCAGTACATAGAGAGTTATTGTATCAGGTGACCAAACTCAGGGGAGAAGAGATAGTAGAACAGTTGTTAGTTCCAGGACCCTACCGGTGGAGGGTTTTAGACATGGCCCATTCACATGTTTTGGGTGGACATCTGGGGTGCAGAAAACTCAGGAGAGAGTACTACAGAGGTTCTATTGGCCAGGGTGTTACTGAGAGATCCTGAATTATTGTAGGTCCTGCCCCACCTGTCAGATAACTGCTCCTACCTCTCACTTCCGAAGCCCCTTAGTGCTCTTACCTGTGATAGAAATCCCGTTTTAGAGGATTGCTATGGACCTGGTAGGTCCCTTTGTTAAATCAGCACGCAACCATCAGTACATCTTAGTGGTCATGGACTACGCAACCCGATACCCGGAAACAGTGCCGGGAGCTTGTCCATATCTTTGCCAGAACCGGTTTGCCCAAAGAGATTTTGATAGACCAGGGGACCCCGTTTATGAGTAAAGTAATGAGAGAGCTGTGTAGCGTGCTCTAGATCACCCAGCTACGAACCTCTGTTTACCATCCGCAGAGTGATGGGCTGGTGGAGCGCTTCAACAAGACCTTGAAGGCCATGCTCAAGAGGGTCATTGAGAAGGATGGTCAGGACTGGGACTATCTGCTCCCATTTTTGCTCTTTTCTATCAGAGAAGCCCAACAGACCTCCACTGGCTTACCGCCGTTCGAGCTCCTGTACGGCCGACATCCACAAGGGCTACTAGACATTGCCAAGGAAACTTGGGAAGCCGACATCACGCTGCACCAAAGTGTCATTGAGCATGTCATCCAGCTGCAATAAAGGATGGCAGACGTAATGCCTATAGTAAGGAAACACCTTCTCCAGGCACAGGATGCCCAAGCGAGGGTATACAACTGATCAGCAAGGCTAAGGCAATTCCAGCCCGGGGACCGCGTGCTAGTACTTATCCCTACGGTGGAGAGAAAGTTCTAGGCAAAGTGGCAAGGCCTGTATTAGATAGTGGAAAAACTCAGGCCATGAACTAAAAGGTACACCAGCCCGTTCGCAGGAAGCCGCACCAGGTACAGTACAGACCAAAAGTTTGGACACACCTTCTCATTTAAAGATTTTTCTGTATTTTCATGACTATGAAAATTGTACATCCACACTGAAGGCATCAAAACTATGAATTAAGACATGTGGAATTATATACTTAACAAAAAAAGTGTGAAACAACTGAAAATATGTCTTATATTCTAGGTTCTTCAAAGTAGCCACCTTTTGCTTTGATGACTGCTTTGCACACTCTTGGCATTCTCTTGATGAGCTTCAAGAGGTAGTCACCGGGAATGGTTTTCAATTCACAGGTGTGCCCTGTCAGGTTTAACAATTGGGATTTCTTGCCTTATAAATGGGGTTGGGAACATCAGTTGTGTTGTGCAGAAGTCTGGTGGATACACAGCTGATAGTCCTACTGAATAGACTGTTAGAATTTGTATTATGGCAACAAAAAAGCAGCTAAGTAAAGAAAAACGAGTGGCCATCATTACTTTAAGAAATGAAGGTCAGTCAGTCCGAAAAATTGGGAAAACTTTGAAAGTGTCCCCAAGTGCAGTGGCAAAAACCATCAAGCGCTACACAGAAACTGGCTCACATGAGGAAAGGAAGACTATGAGTCACCTCTGCTTCTGAGGATAAGTTTATCCGAGTTACCGGCCTCAGAAATCGCAGGATAACAGCAGCTCAGATTAGAGACCAGGTCAATGCCACACAGAGCTCTAGCAGCAGACGCATCTCTACAACATATGTTAAGAGGAGACTTTGTGCAGCAGGCCTTCATGGTAAAATAGCTGCTAGGAACCACTGCCAAGGACAGGCAACAAGCAGAAGAGACTTGTTTGGGCTAAAGAACACAAGGAATGGACATTAGACCAGTGGAAATCTGTGCTTTGGTCTGATGAGTCCAAATTTGAGATCTTTGGTTCCAACCACCGTGTCTTTGTGCGACGCAGAAAAGGTGAACGGATGCACTCTACATGTCTGGTTCCCACCGTAAAGCATAGAGGAGGAGGTGTGATGGTGTGGGGGTGGTTTGCTGGTGACAATGTTGGAGATTTATTCAAAATTGAAGGCATACTGAACCAGCATGGCTACCACAGCATCTTGCAGCGGCATTCTATTCCATCCGGTTTGCGTTTAGTTGGACCATCATTTATTTTTCAACAGGACAATGACCCCAAACACACCTCCTGGCTGTGTAAGGGCTATTTGACCAAGAAGGAGAGTGATGGGGTGCTACATCAGATGACCTGGCCTCCACAGTCACCAGACCTGAACCCAATCGAGATGGTTTGGGGTGAGCTGGACCGCAGAGTGAAGGCAAAAGGGCCAACAAGTGCTAAGCATCTCTGGGAACTCCTTCAAGATTGTTGGAAGACCATTCCCGGTGACTACCTCTTGAAGCTCATCAAGAGAATGCCAAGAGTGTGCAAAGCAGTCATCAAAGCAAAAGGTGGCTACTTTGAAGAACCTAGAATATAAGAGATAATTTCAGTTGTTTCACACTTTTTTGTTAAGTATATAATTCCACATGGGTTAATTCATAGTTTTGATGCCTTCAGTGTGAATGTACAATTTTCATAGTCATGAAAATACAGAAAAATCTTTAAATGAGAATGTGTGTCCAAACGTTTGGTCTGTACTGTATACCATGTGAACCTACTCAAACCTTGGCAGGACCGTGAATCGCTGGAAGCTCCTTGCTTGGAGTCCTGTCTCGAAGCCAGGATCGAGGAGGTCGAGATCGCTGAGACGCCGGCCAAGAAGCAACAATGTCGAGAACTGCTGCAGCAGAACCGTGACTTGTTCTTGGAGTGCCAGCGTGCACACAGGTCGTGGGACACGATGTGCTAATGGAGCCACATGTAAGGGTAAACCTCCAACCCTACAGAATTCCCAAAGCATGCCAGGAGATAATCTCCAAGGATGTGAAGAGAGTGCTTGACCTCGGAGTGATAGAGGAATCAAGAAGGGGCTGGTCATCAAGTCCCATCATTCTCGTACTGAAGCCCAATGGCGAATGGCGATTTTGAAATAACTACCGCAAGCTCAATGAGGTGTCTCGATTTGAAGCATACCCGATGTACCGAGTGGATGAACTCATTGAGTGACTGGGACCTGCAAAGCACATCACAACCCTCGACCTGACGAAGGGGTACTGGCAGATCCCCGTGTCCCAGAGTGCCAAGGAGAAGACGGCCTTCTCGACACTGGATGAGTGTTTTCAGTACACCAGGATGCCCTTCAGACTGCAGGGGGCCCCAGCTACCTTCCAAGGGCGATGGATCGAATCTTGGCTCCACATTTGGGCTACTTGGATGACAATGTCAATTTAACCCTGACTGGAGTTTGCACCTGCCCAAGGTACAGGCGATCCTCGATGCATTGAGGAAAGCATGATTTACCATAAATCCAAAGAAGTGTGCCATAGGGAAGGAGGTAAGGAGGTGGCCAGATACTTATGCTACATCATCAAGAGGGGTGAGATCAAGCCCCAGTTGAATAATATAGAGGCAATTCAGAAGTGGCCGCAAGCGCTATCCAAGAAACAAGTGAGTGTGTTTCTTGGGATTGTGGTTTATTACCGCTGTTTTATTCCGAACTTTGCCATAATTGCTGTACCGTTAACGGATCTCCTTCTGGGCACCAAGTCGACGATGGTGAAATGGACTTCTGACACAGAGATGGCATTTTAAGAACTCAAGCAGGCTCTGTGCAAGTGGAGCGCCCGCTATGACCGTGGGGTACTCGGACCGGGTTCGACGGTTCTTCAGGGGGTTGTCATGGCAGCAGTGACCCAGTCCTTGGCCCTGGGCATCCAATAAAATTAATGAAATGAAGGGGAAATAAAGATTATAGGGGATTTGTTGGTGACGCCACCCGTGGTGCTCAGCAATAGGGAAATGGCTGATGCTGCGGTTCAGGTCCTCTGGGGCAGATGATGACGCAGTAGAGATGTTTCAGCTCTCCATGGGTAGAGCTAGGCCCCAGGGCAGTTAAAGAGTTAGCGTTAATGATGGTGAATGTTGTGATACAGGGCAGGTGACGCAGTAATAATTCAGAGGACACAGCAAGGTGCAGTTTCCACACTTTACTCACAGTTCTTATGAGCAGTCCCCAGCCGGAGTGCTGTGTCCTCCGAGTCAGTGGTCCAGCCAGCTCTCATGTAATTTGGAGTACACTTTGCCAGAACCCTCTTCTCACTGCGCTGGCTCCTGCCTCTCCTGCCCTGCGCCTTCACACACAGTGTCCCAAGCCAGCAGCCTCAGATCCTGTCGGGCGACGTCCTCCTGGTCCCCTTGATCCTATGTGGCTGCCTTTTTGGCAAATATGTGTGGTTGTGCCTACGGTACATGTAATTACCACAGCCTCCGGTTTGCTAGCTGAGCCTTGTAGTTCTCCACTAGTCTGGGGCCGGTCCCCTACTGCGACCTGGTTCCTCCACCCAACCACGGTCGACGTGGATTTGGGCCCCACGGGTGGATTCCTTACTACCTGTGCCCCTAGGACCCCTTCTTTCCTTCTCTCAGGAGCTTCTTCCTGCACGTCTGCTCTCCTCAAATTCTCCTTACTCTTCTCCTCACTGACTCACTAACTCATCCCTTTTTGCTTCCATGACAGCTCCTCTAACTATCACTCTCTCCACCCACACCTACCTAGTCCCTCCCTGGCCTGGAGAGGTCTAATGTTGGGTGCTAGTGTGTGGGTACTGGGTAGTGTCCCTCCTTACCCGAGAGTGGAGTATCACACCTCTGGCTGAGGTGCAGTACCTCTGTGGTGACTTGACCCTCAGGGGCATCACACAAGCACCTAGTTCTGATTGAACCAGACTTTAGCAAATAATTTGTGGTCAAGACTGATGCTTCAGAGGTTGCTTTGAGAGCTGTGCAGTCACAGGAAATAAATGGTGAAGAGCATCCTATCCTATACCTGAGCTAGAAACTCTTCTTGCGAGAAGAACTACGCCATTGTTGAGAAAGAGTACTTGACTATAAAGTGGATCGTAGACACCCTGAAGTACTACCTGCTAGGCCGTAGGTTTAAGTTAGTGTCAGACCATGCCTCTCTGAGGTGGTTGAGAGAGAAGAAGGGTAAGAACAGCAGGGTGACTATGTGGTTCTTAGCCCTTCAGGACTTCACTTTCCACATAGCACATAGGCCAGGGAGGTTACATGGTAATGCAGATGCTCTTGCAGCGCCCCTGAGTCCAGGTCGTTGCAGTACTGTCGCTCCGCCACTAAGGGGAGTGATGGTACGTCTGATGGCACTAAAGGAGTTTACCTGACCAGGTATCACAGTCACACATTACACTTCACACTCCGGCCACCAGGGGGAGCAAAGGGTTCTATGTATTAGGCCACTCCTCACACTCTGGTAAAACTGGGGGTTGGATAGGAAGTTAGACAGAAGCTGACTGGGTTTTGCCCAGGTAACGTCTAGTGAGAGAAGAGCGTTGCTTGGGAGGATCCAGGGGGGTCCCTGTCAGGGGTGGGATCCTGACAGAGGCCTAGCGAAAGGACAGATCGTTACGGAGCCGCGCCTGCACTTCATTGCGACGGCATCCTAAGAAAGGACACGAAGCAAAGGATATTGTGGAGAAGTGAGAAACAAGATCACAGCACAAAGGCGATAGAACCAGTAGGAGTCGTGCCCCGAGATCGGCAACATCCTACTGAGGCGCGTAGCCGGCGGCCGGAACGCCGAGGAAGTATTGGGCTCTACGCATTACTTCAAACCAACGGCAGGGCAGTTAATTTTAGGTTGGCTGCCTCACCTAAATCACCTAATGAAGACAACGGAGGCAATATGTGGGAGAGGGGCGTCTCTAGGGTCCCTATAAAATAACTCCAGGCCTACCCCATCATACGGGTGCGTCCTATCCATATCATCTGGGGGACGGAGAGAGAACATCAGAAACATACACAACAGTTGTGAGGACTATCCCGTGGTGCTCAGCAGGGAGGTACTACAACACCCAGGCACTAGTAGGTAGGCACTGATTTCCACCTGCAAAGGGAACTCTGGATGTGCCTTCGGACCGGCCGGTCTCAGCCAGCCCTGTTAGCAGTGCTCTGGATTGCGGATGCCGAAGCCTTCAGTAAAGAGGTAAAGAGACTGCAACCCTGTGTCCTCGTTATTTACTGCGATCTACACCGTCACATACACCTTTTATTGGGCGCCCCTTAGCAGGACCACGGACCGGGTCGGGCCATCGTGACATCCCCAGAACCAAGAGACCCGGATCCGAGTACCCCGCTGTCCTGCGTCTGGGGGCCGCTCCACTCTCTTCCGAATTCCCTGTTTGATATCTAAAAGTGCCAAAACCCCCTGGCTTTGGGCAGAGGGGGGGAATATGTGACAGAGTCACTGGCATAGCATGTGAAGGGAGATACGTGTCAATGCGCATACTGTGGTCAGTGATGTAAAACCAGAGTGTTCTTGCCTCCAGCGCACTAAGTGCTGAGAGGGTTAATAGGAACCTATGTTATTGGCTGGTTTTAGTGGACCTCCATAGAGCGGGTGGGAGGGTGAACCCTGCCTTGGTGTATACTGACGTTAATGAACCAGCAGGTGTTACAGCACCAAAGCGGTTCGGTGGCTGAAGAAGCAGCCAGGCGTGTCAACCCCTTGCAATATATATATGTATATATACTGCTCACAAAAATAAAGGGAACACTAAAATCCCACATGCTAGATATCACTGAATGAAATATTCCAGTTGTAAATCTTTATTAATTACATAGTGGAATGTGTTGAGAACAATAAAACCTAAAAGTGATCAATGTAAATCACAACTAATATTGCACGGGGGTCTGGAGTTGGAATGATGCTCAAAATCAAAGTGGAAAATGAAGTTACAGGTTGATCCAACTTCAGTGAAAATGCCTCAAGACAAGGAAATGATGCTCAGTAGTGTGTGTGGCCTCCTCGTGCCTGTATGATCTCCCTACAATGCCTGGGCATGCTCCTGATGAGGCGGCGGATGGTCTCCTGAGGGATCTCCTCCCAGACCTGGACTAAAGCATCTGCCAACTCCTGGACAGTCCGTGGTGCAGCGTGACGTTGGTGGATGGTGCGAAACATGATGTCCCAGATGTGTTCAATCGGATTCAGGTCTGGGGAACGGGCAGGCCTGTTCATAGCTTCAATGCCTTCATCTTGCAGGAACTGCTGACACACTCCAGCCACATGAGGTCTGACATTGTCCTGCTTTAGGAAGAACCCAGGGCCAACCGCACCAGCATATGGTCTCACAAGGTCTCTGAGGATTTCATCTCGGTACCTAATAGCAGTCAGGATACATCTGGCGAGCACATGGAGGGCTGTGCGGCCCTCCAAAGAAATGCCACCCCACACCATTACTGACACTGCCAAATCGGTCATGCTGAAGGATGTAGCAGGCAGCAGATCACTCTCCATGGCGTCTCCAGACTCTGTCACGTCTGTCACATGTGCTCAGTGTGGACCTGCTTTCATCTGTGAAGAGCACAGGGCGCCGGTGGCAAATTTGCCAATCCTGGTGTTCACTGGCAAATGCCAAGCATTCTGCACGGTGTTGGGCTGTGAGCACAACCCCCATCTGTGAATGTCGGCACTCAGACCATCCTCATGGAGTCGGTTTCTAACCATTTGTGCAGACACATGCATATTTGTGGCCTGCTGGAGGTCATTTTGCAGGGCTCTGGCAGTGCTCCTCCTGTTCCTCCTTGCACAAAGGCTGAGGTAGTGGTCCTGCTGCTGGGTTGTTACCCTCCCTCAGCCCCCTCCACATCTCCTGGTGTACTGGCCTGTCTCTTAGTAGCGCCTCCAGCCTCTGGACACTACGCTGACAGACACAGAAAACCTTCTTGCCACAGCTCGCATTGATGTGCCATCCTGGATGAGCTGCACTACCTGAGCCACTTGTGTGGGTTGTAGAGTCCGTCTCATGCTACCACGAGTGTGAAATCACAACCAACATTCTAAAGTGACCAAAACAACATCAGCCAGAAAGCATTGGTACTGAGATGTGGTCTTTGGTCCCCACCTGCAGAACCACTCCTTCACTAAGTATGTCTTGATAATTGCCAATAATTTCCATCTGTTGTCTATTCCATTTGCACAACAGCATGTGAAACTGATTGTTAATCAGTGCTGCTTCCTAAGTGGACAGTTTGATTTTGCAGAAGTTTGATTTACTCGGAGTTATAGTCTGTTATTTCAGTGGTCCATTTATTTTTTGAGCAGTATATATACACTCACTGGCCACTTTATTAGGTACACCATGCTAGTAACGGGTTGGACCCCCTTTTGCCTTCAGAACTGCCTCAATTCTTCGTGGCATAGATTCAACAAGGTGCTGGACGCATTCCTCAGAGATTTTGGTCCATATTGACATGATGGCATCACACAGTTGCCGCAGATTTGTCGGCTGCACATCCCTGATGCGAATCTCCCGTTCCACCACATCCCGAAGATTTCATGTTGTTTACGCCAAATTCTGACCCTACCATCCGAATGTCGCAGCAGAAATCGAGACTCATCAGACCAAGCAACGTTTTTCCAATCTTCTACTGTCCAATTTCGATGAGCTTGTGCAAATTGTAGCCTCAGTTTCCTGTTCTTAGCTGAAAGGAGTGGTACCCGGTGTGGTCTTCTGCTGCTGTAGCCCATCTGCCTCAAAGTTCGACGCACTGTGCGTTCAGAGATGCTCTTAGGCCTACCTTGGTTGTAATGGGTGGCGATTTGAGTCACTGTTGCCTTTCTATCAGCTCGAACCAGTCTGCCCATTCTCCTCTGACCTCTGGCATCAACAAGGCATTTCCGCCCACAGAACTGCCGCTCACTGGATTTTTTTTCTTTTTCGGACCATTCTCTGTAAACCCTAGAGATGGTTGTGCGTGAAAATCCCAGTAGATCAGCAGTTTCTGAAATACTCAGACCAGCCCTTCTGGCACCAACAACCATGCCACGTTCAAAGGCACTCAAATCACCTTTCTTCCCCATACTGATGCTCGGTTTGAACTGCAGGAGATTGTCTTGACCATGTCTACATGCCTAAATGCACTGAGTTGCCGCCATGTGATTGGCTGATTAGAAATTAAGTGTTAACAAGAAGTTGGACAGGTGTACCTAATAAAGTGGCCAGTGAGTGTATATATATATATATATATATATATATATATATAATATATTTTTACGTAAATGCAGTAATTATGGATGAAAAATAACTTTTGCAATTGGGTTTCATTACAGATTTTGCACCACTTGGTTTTTACAAACTTGTTTGTTTCCCTGCTCATTGCTGGACGTTGAATGAGATCAAAGGGGTTGACGAACAAACTAAAATTTTAATTCTCTTAAAGTAGAAAAACTAAGGCATACTCGCCTATATGCAGCCCCGTGAACCAGGCACAAGTTGCATGGATGGGAGTTCTGTCCTGGTTCTGGAAGTGATGGCTGAAGTATAGGTCCAACGAAGCCTGTGATTGGCTGCAGCGGTTAGGTGGCAAGGTAAAGCACGTCATTGGATGTTTCTCAGATGACGTGCTCTTCTTGATCTTCTAGATTTTCTTCTCATTTTCGGCATTCTCTCAACAGGTCTAATTGTAACGGCATTCCTAACAATTCTTACCGTTCCAGTGCCAACAGGCACCTAGTAAATTTTGGGCTTGTATGAAAAAAGCTTTTTTTTCCTTGCCTTCTGGCACATACTCTTCCAACCCTTTCCACAAAATAGCTTTGATTTCTTGGCGAACATTTTTTTTCCTACTTCCAAAAGTGTTAAAATAAATAATAAAACTGCGCTGATACTTAGTGCTCTGATTCCATTATTACTAATGGTAGCAGTATGCCATGGCGCCTGGCTCCAGCTAATCCAGGCTTTTTTTTTTTAGTAGCTTTTTATTCCCTGCCAATCATAAGAATCTCTCCTCCAACTCGCCCACCAGATTTCCACCGGCAGTTTATAAAATTGCTTTATTTTTCAAGTTATTTATGGAGTCAAGAAGTTTTACTCTATCAAAATAATTTTGAGAACCGCGTGATTTATTGGGGAAAACGCAATTCGGGTTTTTAGGAGGAACTGGAGACCTTAAACAGTGGAAAACATGGCAGGAGAATTTGCGAGAGGAAGAAAAATGGTTCCAATGGGAGTTTCCCTGCACATAATATATTTTACTTTATTTTAGTATGATTTCCAATTAAACATTTTCCATCTTATGAGGCTGGATGGTAAAATATTGAAAAAATTTAATTATCTGCAGGTGCATCACATCTGCCATCTGTACGTGTATGGTGAGCTATATTTTATCCTGTGGGTCAAGGCGGAGAGGTGGAAATACACAGTTCTGCCATTTTATTAATTGGTTTCATGCACTGGTCATTGGAGCGGTAGCAACATTAGGTTAGGGTGATGACACTCAACATACAAAAATTCTGAAAAAATATTCACACCCCGTGAACGTTTCCACATTTTTTCACTTTAAACCCTCAAACTTAAATTTTTTTTATTGGGATTTTATGTGACATATCAGCACAAAGTAGCAAGCTTTTGTAAAGTGTAAAGGAAATTACCGTATATACTCGAGTATAAGCCGAGAATTTCAGCCCATTTTTTTAGGCTGAAATTGCCCCTGTTGGCTTATACTCGAGTCATACCCAGGGGTCGGCAGGGGAGGTGGAGCGGCAGTTGTCTAACAATACTCACCTGCTCCTGGGACGATCCCTGCACGTCCCTGATTCTCCAGGCGCCAGCAGCGTCTTCCTGTAGTGAGCGGTCACGTGGTACCGCTCATTACAACGATGAACATAGACCCGACTCCACTCCCATAGGGGTGGAACCGCATATTCATTACTGTAATGAGCGGTACCATGTGACCGCTCACTACAGGAAGAAGCTGCCAGCGCCAGGGAACAGACGTGAAGTGACCGCGCCAGGAGCAGGTGAGTATGACAGGGGGCAGTGCGCGATATTCACCTGCTCCCCGTTCCACCGTCGGCGCCGCTGCGTCTTCCCCGTCATCTGCAGTGATGCTCAGGTCAGAGGGCGCGGTGACGCGATTAGTGTGCCCTCCGCCCTCTGCCTGAGCGTCAGTGCAGAGGACGGGGAAGACACAGCAGCGGTCGGCACTGGAACGCGGAGCAGGTGAATATAGCAAGTGCCGGGGGCCTGAGAGGTGAGTATGTAATTTTTTATTTTTTTAATTGCAGCAACTGCATATGGGGCAAATATCTGTATGGAGCATCTTATGGAGCCATGTGCAGCATTATATGGGGCAAATATCTGTATGGAGCATCTTATGGGGCCATGTGCAGCATTATATGGGGCAAATATCTGTATGGAGCATCTTATGGGGCCATGTGCAGCATTATATGGGGCAAATATCTGTATGGAGCATTTTATGGGGCCATAATCAGCATTTGTGGAGCATTATACGGGGCAAATGTCTCTATGGAGCATCTTATGGGGCCATAATCAGCATTTGTGCAGCATTGTATTGGGCAAATATCTGTATGGAGCATCTTATGGGGTCATAATCAACATTTGTACAGCATTACATGGGGCATATTTTAATATGGAGCATCTTATTGAGTCCATCATAAACTGGAGCATTATATGGGGCGTATTTTGTTTGGAGCATCTTATGGGGCCCATCATGAACTGTATGGAGCATTATATGGGGCTCCTGATTCAATATGGATATTCAAAAACACTTAAACTACTGATGTCTCAATTAATTTTACTTTTAATGGTATCTATTTTTATTTTTGAAATTTACCAGTAGCTGCTGCATTTTCCACCCTAGGCTTATACTTGAGTCATTAAGTTTTCCCAGTTTCCCAGCAAAATTAGGGGGGTCGGCTTATCCTCGGGTCGGCTTATGCTCGAGTATATACGATATATGTTTTTCTAAATATTCTAAAATTATAAATCTGAAAATTGTGAGATGTACTTGTATTCAGCCCCCCCGGTTCATACTTTTGCTGCAATTACTGTAAGTCTTTTGGGGTCTGTCTCTACCAGTTTTGCACATCTGGAGGTGACATTTTTGCCCCTTCTTCTTTGCACACTCACTCTCGCTCAGTGAGGTTAAATTGAGACGTCTGTGAACAGCAATTTTTAAATCATGGCTGAGATTCTCAATGGGATTTCGGCTTGGACTATGACTGGGCCGTTCACACACATGAATATGCATTGATGTAAACCATCCATTTTTGCTATGGCAGGATGTTTAGGGTTGTCATTGTCTTGCTGTAAGATGAACTTACACTCCATTCTCAATTCTTTTGCAGCCTCTATCAGGTTTTCCTTCATTATTGACCTGTATTTAGCTCCATCCATCTTTTCATCACCTATGACCAGCTTCCCTGTCCCTGCTGGAGAAAAGCCTCCCATAGTATGATGCTGCCACCACCATGTTTTATGGTGGGGATGGTGTTTTCAGGGAGATGTGCAGTATTAGATTTCCACCATACATAGTGTTTTGCATTTAGTATAAAAAGTTATCCTTTGGTCTCATCAGACCAGAGTACCTTCTTCCACATGCTCACTGTGTCCCCTACATAGCTTTTTGCAAACTGCAAATGGGACTTCTTATAGCTTGGTTTAAAAAGTAGCTTTCTTCTTGACACTTTTCCATAGAGGCCAGATTTGTGGAGTGTATGACTAAGGGCTTGTTTCCATTTGCGAGAAACACGTCCGTGTCTCGCATGTGGAAACCAAGCTGTGGCGCCGGCACTCCAGAGCAGAGCGTGCAGCTCCATGTGTTGCTATGCGGCCGCACGCTCCGCTCCCAAGTGCCGGCACCAGAGCTTGGTTTCCACATGCGAGACACGGACGTGTTTCTCGCAAATGGAAACAAGCCCTAATAGTTGTCCTGTGGACAGATTCTGTTATCTGATCTGTGGATCTGTGCAGCTCCTCCAGAGTGACCATGGACAGCTTGGCTGCCTAATTAGTTCTCTCCTTGCTTGGGATGTCAATTTAGGTGGACAGCCATGTCTTGGCAGGTTGCAGTTCTGCCATTTTTGGATGATGGATTAAACAGTGCTTCATGAGATATTCAGAGCTTGGCAATTTTTTTCTATAACCTAACCCTGCTTTAACCTTCTCCACAACTATATCCCTAACCTGTCTAGTGTGTTCCTTGGTTTTCATGATGCAGTTTGATACTTAATGCTTTCACACAAACCTGTGAGGTTTTCAAAGAACAGCTGTAGTTATACTGAGAATAAATTACACAGGTGGACTCATTTTACTAATTATGTGACTTCTGGAGGCAAGTGATGACTGTGAGGCAGTGACCAGAGTCATATGTGAGGGTTGCTATGTGTCCCCCAGGATGTGCATACAAGCATATTGAGGCCGTGGGAGTGCATTGCAGTCACAGGCAGAGCTGTGATTGCAAGGCAGAATAAAAGGAATAAAAGTGAGTGTTGGCCTTGGGCAAGCTATTTGTCCAAGGCAAATTTAGGAAAACCTGTCATGGGCTTTTATTTTTTAAACGGACCACGGGAAGGTAGTGGGGCAGTCCGTTTCCTCCCCGGACCGGGTTTTCCATGTGGCCTACAGCCACAGGTTCCTTGTAAAATCTCTTGCAGCAGAGGGTTGGATGTGTCAGTGTGGAGTTCGCAAGGTGCAAAGCGGACAGCTCTTCAAAATCTCAGCCTGTGTGAGGAAACACAGAATCAAGCAAAGCAAACCCCTGGCACCCCGCGGCATAGTACGGTGGTGCAGTCGCCCTCGGCAACCGGATGCATTTAAGGACTGTCTTGTTTTTCGACTGCGATCCGGAGGATACTGTTTTGTTTGTAAGTTTGGACATTAAAACTACATTTACTTTGAACTTTCCTGGGTCAATGTGTCATCATTGCACAGTGAGGACACCGCTGCACTACATCACTCAGGATTATATTTAATGGTATCAGACTACTGGGGGCTGAATACAAATGTACGTCACTATTTTCAGATTTATATATTTTTAAATAGAATTAGAAAACCATGTATCATTTACTTTATACTTCACCACTACTTGTTCTTTGTGTTGGTATCACATAAAATCCAAGTAAAATACATTTAAGCTTGTGGTTATAACAAAAAATAATGTGGAAAAGTTCACGGGTTTGAATACTTTTATAAGGCACTGTAAGTGAAAGATGCTATGGACTTCTCCCAGCACGAAACATAATACTATATTACCCTTTAAGAAGAGGTCCCTTAACCCCTTCACGACCTATGGATACGTCATAGGTCATGTCTCGGCATTTGATGCAGGCTCCGACGCTGAACCCACATCTTTTCAGGCATATGACAGCTGATTTGATTAGCTAGCTGTCATGTGCCCCTAACAGCCGCGGGTGGAATCTCTGACAGTGGCATCGGCACATCGGCACCCCTGTCACATGATCGTGGGGCGTCAATGGGTTAGCATATAGCCCGGGGTCTGCAGGAGAACCCTGTTGTGGTCATTGCTGATCTGCTATGAGCGCTGCCCTGTGGCCAGTGTTCATTGCAGATGATCAATCAGCTACACATAGCAGGACTGAAATCCTGCTATGTGTAACACAAGTGATCGGACAATTGCCGCTTCAGGTGTCCTAAGGAAACTATTGAAGCAAGTGAAAAGTTAAAAAAAATTGTTTTTACGAATATTTAAAAAATACAAACGTTCAGATCACCCAACTTTTAACCCATTCAAAATAAGACAACAATAATATTAAAAAAATAAACACATTTGGAATCGCTGTGTTCAAAAGTTCCCAATCTATCAAAATATAAAAAGAATTAATATGATCAGTAAACGGCGTAACGAAAAAAAAAAATCTAACGACAACAGTGAAATAACAAGCGATCAAAACATCGGATCTTCTACAAAATGGTATCAATAAAAATGTCAGCTCAGCGCGCAAAAAATAAGCCCTCACCCAGCCCCAGATCACAAAAAATGGAGACGCTAGAGGTCTCGGAAAATGGTGCAATTTTGGATTTTATTTTTACTCCTTAAATAAAAAGAACCTATACACGTTTGGTTTCTGTGAACTCGTACTGACCTGGAGAATCGTAATGGGGGGTCAGTTTTAGCATTTAGTGCACATGGTAAAAAAAAAACAAAAACAAAAACACTGGCTCTACATTTCTGCCGGCTGTCAGTCTGGGCCTTGGTCGCGGTTACTCTCAGGCCGGCGTCACACTAGCGAGTTTTACGGACGTAAGAGCGCAGAAAATATTGCGAATCTGAATTGCGATCTCGCGAGATGATGACGTGCGGTCATGTAATGTCCTACATACTGGCCCCCTCCTTTAATAATGTCCCTTGCCCTCGCCCCCTCCTATAATAATATACCGTCCTGGCGTTCTTCTTCAACACATTATAAAAAAGATATTTCTTACCTGTCCAGATTCCAATGATGAGCATGGTCCTCTTCATGGTGCACAGCTGGCGCAGGGGTCTATGCCATGCATGGCAGTGACGACATGCGCCATAATCAACGGGCACATCTATGTCAGCTACTGGCCTCTGGTTGGCCGGTGGCTTGTATAGCTACTTAGCTACTGCGGTGAAGGGAGCCGGTGGTTCTTTGAGTCACTATTAGGCCGGCGTCACACATGCGAGTTTTACGGACGTAAGAGCGCAGAAACTACGTCCGTAAAACTCGCATAACATACGGCACAATTATTCTCAATGGGGCTGCTCCTATCAGCCGTATATTACGGATCCGTAATATACGGCTTTCTACGGCCGCAGAAAATCGCAGCATGCTGCGTTTGTCAGCGTATTGCGCAAAAAAATCGCCAATGAAAGTCTATGGTGGCGAGAAAAATACGGATTCCACACGGACCTGCAGTGTGACTTGCGAGAAATACGCAGCGGTGTTAGTGAAAAGTCGGTAATTCAATTGCCGGCTTTTCATTTCTCCTGCACAAACCCGACAGGATATGAGACATGATTACATATAGTAAACCACCTCATATCCCCATTTTTTTGCATATTCCACACTACTAATGTTAGTAGTGTGTATGTGCAAAATTTCAGCGCTGTAGCTGCTAAAATAAAGGGTTAAATGGCGGAAAAAATTGGCGTGGGCTCCCGCGCAATTTTCTCCGCCAGAATGGTAAACCCAGTGACTGAGGGCAGATATTAATAGCCAGGAGAGGGTCCATGGTTATTGCCCCCCCCCCCGTGGCTACAAACATCTGCCCCCAGCCACCCCAGAAAAGGCACATCTGGAAGATGCGCCTACTCTGGCACTTGACCACTTTCTTCCCACTCCCTGTAGCGGTGGGATATGGGGTAATGAAGGGTTAATGCCACCTTGCTATTGTAAGGTGACATTAAGCCAGATTAATAATGGAGAGGCGTCAATTATGACACCTATCCATTATTAATCCAATAGTACGAAATGGTTAATAAAACACACACACACATGATTAAAAAGTATTTTAATGAAATAAACACACAGGTTGTTTTAATATTTTATTGCTCTCTCAATCCATTTGCAAACCCTCGCTTGGCAAAATAATAAACGCACAAGATACATACCCTCAGATGAACCGTCACGTCCCACGAGGTAATCCATCTGAAGGGGTTAATTATTTTACAGCCATGAGCTGCGCTAATGCACTCGCTCGTGTCTGTAATCCCCGGGTAATGAAGGAAATCTGAGTGATCTGTACTTACATTGAGTTGCGGTGATGCGCCCTCTGGTGGATGAACTCATGAACTGCAGCCTCGGAAAAGTTCCCACGCTCGAGTTCATATGAGTTCATCCACCAGCGACGCTGCAGCGATCGGCATCGTTGTCGATATCGCTGCAGCGTCGCTTAATGTGACGGTACCTTTAGGCTGCTCTCACACATTCAGTATTTGGTCAGTATTTTACATCAGTATTTGTAAGCCAAAACCAGGAGTGGGTGATAAATACAGAAGTGGAGCATATGTTTCTATTATACTTTTCCTCTGATTGTTCCACTCCTGGTTTTGGCTACAAATACTGATGTAAAATACTGACCAAATACTGATCGTGTGACGGCAGCCTAAAGATAATTTTGTCCCCATTGCATTTGGCTGCGTGCAGGTGACGGACAGCATGATAAAGCTGATAACCTGCAGATTAACCCCATATCTGCAGGATAACAACATTATTCCTGGTGACAGGTTCCCTTTCATGATATTCGCTGTATGTTTGTGGTCGTTTTCCTGCTGGAGAATTAATTTCTAGCCAATCAGACGTCTCTCTGATGAGATTACATGATGGATAAAGTATCTGCCTGTATTTCTCGGCATTGAGGACACCATTAATCCTGGCCAAATCCCCAATTCTTATTGTTGAACTGCAGCCCCAAACTTTCAGGACCCTCCACCATGGTGCATTGTTCCTACAGACTCTCATTATTGTGTCGCTCTCCAACTCTTCAGCAACAAGCTGCCTTCTTTTACACCCAAATATATCCCATTTTGGCTCATGAGTCTAGAGCACCTGCTGCCATTTATCTGCACCACGGTTTCAGTCACTTATAGGACTCCATGTTCTTCTTTACGCTGAAGATAGTTCTTTGTGCATAGTTGAGAATCTTGGTCTTGTTTCCATGTAGAAGGTTTCGGTTTTTGGCCACAATTCTTCCATGAAAACCACTTCTCGCCAGACTTCTCCGAACAGTAGATGGGTGTAGCTTAGTCCCATTGGTTGCTGCCAGTTCTGAGCTGATGACACTGCTGGACATCTTCTGATTTAGAAAGGAAGTAACATGTGAATTTCATCTGCTACACCAAGTTTGCTTGGCCGACCAATGTGTCTTCAGTTCTCCATGTCGTTCATTTCTTGGTGTCCTCAATGCTGAAAAATACAGTCAGACACTTATCCAGCAAGTAATATCATCAGGGAGGGTTGTCATTGCCTCCAATTTTATTTTATTGCAGGACATCAACCCCGAACTTCCAGCTATTGTCATTGGAACTATCTTTAGAGTAAAGAAGAACAAGGAGTTCTGCAAGTGATGACCCGGGCACCACAGAGCCCTGATCTCAGCATCATCCAGTCTGTCTGACATCACATGAAGAGACAGAAGGATTTGCACGATCCTCATCCACAGAAGATCTGGGGTCAGTTCTCCAAGATGTTTGGAACAACCTCCTGTTGACTTCCTTCAAAAACTATGTGCAAGTACAGGTTTCAAGAATTGATAAAGGTCAAGGGTGGCCAAATATTGATGTGATGTACATTTTTTTTCTTTTTCTTCATTCATTCATTTTGTATTTTGTTAAAAATAAACTATTAACACTTCTACTTTTGGAATCATTCTTAATTTTGCAGCATTTGTTTCCCACCTGTCTAAAACGTTTGCACAGTACCTTTGCTAAGACATAGACTTTCTACATCCCCTTGGAGTTCCTCATGTTCCTACTTTTTTTTACCTGGTATTCGCATTGCTATTTGATCTGTTCTTGCTGCCGTTGGTCACTGTTGAATATAATTATTTTTGCTTGGAGCATTGTACAAAGCAGTAATTAGCAATGACTTGTGCCAGTGTAGACGTTCTCTTTACTGAAGTACTTAATGCGGTCATGGGATTATAGCAATAATTAGCATATTCAGGAAAGAATCAGCTCGCTCTTGTCTTACAGATAATGAGGATGTGTACAGACTGTGTCTGAAGTCTTCCCTGCGCACCCTTAGCCCTGACTTTAAGACACAAAAAAGGCGTTCTACAGCCAAACAGGACTCCTTATGTGTGACCGTCACTGCTGGAAGTCACAGACAATACACTTGAAGTATTCGGGTCATTAACAGCCGCCTTGTGCACCTAGTAATGAAGCCAAACTTTGACAATATGGATTGTCGGACACTTCTGATCCATTACACGTACATGATGGACAGACTATAAAAAACTCATGATTGTGACTTCAACAAGAAAACTTCCTATTAACGAGGTCCCTGCTTAAATGTCTTGATGCAAAAATCCAATTTCTATTGTGGCAGCGGCGTAACTAACATGGAGGTGAGGTTGGCATACTTACCGGAATTTCGACACCATCTCCAAGATCACCCACAACTGCCCAAAAGACACTAAGGAACAACCACTTTTGTAGTTCAGTGTCCCTGCAAAAGTCAAAACTTTTGACCAGTTGTGTAGGGTGGGATGGGTTGGAAGAGATAGCGGCCGGTCAAACAACGTTCAAAACTTACCGCACACAGAGCTTTTGCAAGGTATTTTTTTGGGAAAGGGTCCACTTAAAACAAATGCTTAAAATACTATTCTTATTTATTTCTATTGTAAAGCCCTTATTTATATAATCAGTCTTCAGAGCTCTTTTTTTCCACTTCAGGTTTGGAAAATCACTACTTGGGGAACTAAAAAGAACGTACATATCACTTCTCACACGCTGCTTCCGATTAAATCTGGTCTATTTCAAACACTGTCCAATCAAAAGGCTGCAAATGCAAAGAACGCTTCTTTAAAAACTTTACAAAACTGATTCAAAAAATGAAAAAATCTCTCAAAAACTATCCAAAGATGGAGTGTTTCCCAATGGTTGAGACTCCAGCCGTCAAAAAATGGAAAATCCTGTGGCTAGAGCACAACTTGTGATTTTGGGGAATTTGTCTTTAACTCCCTTCCAATATGTGAGGCATCCTATTTGGCAGATGTGGCTGTGTTATGCAGCCAGCATCCGCTGCTTTCAGCTTGTTCCTATCCCTAAATGCTGCTATCAACCTCTGCCAGTGGCATTTAATGTGCACAATGTACTTGGTGTTGTACTGTTTTGGGTGTACATCGACTGATTGTGATTGTGCTGATCGGTTGTAATGGCATCCGTGTATCTCCAGAAGGCTCTCATGGCTGTCATGTTAGTACACCTGCAAAGCCCAGTTAAAGACTGGATGTCATAGAAGACCATCACTTTCCCTAATTACAGCAATTCTGTAGTTTTGCAGTATATAAAACAAATGATCAGACATTTGCAGGTTCAAGTCCCCTAAGGCACATACTGTATGTCAAACTCTGGCCTGCTTGCCAAATCTGGCCCTCGGGGTGAATGTATTTGGCCTGTGACGCTGGACGAGTTCCCAAAGTATACTTGGCCCACAAAACCGGGCAGATCCCCAGCCTGGCATCGCACTTTCAAATACATCAGCATCTTGGACGTCGATACAGTTGAAAGCAATGATGGAGGAGGGAGCGTCAGCTGATGCTCCCTCTCCCATCATTTCCCCTCTGCGTCTGACATCTCAGCGCAGTAGGAGCAATGACATCATTACAACGTGCCCACTATGCCGAGTTATGCAGAGGATTTGAAGACACCATGAAGAGACTGGAGCAGCCGGGAATGGGCAGAGGTGAGTAGTTTTTTTGTAATGTGGGGTCCTTTATACTGTATAAAGCAGTATGAAAAGTCATTATACCATATGGAGTACTGCATGGGGTAATTATATTGTATGGATCAGTATGTGAGCCATTATACTGTATGGTGCATCATGTGAGGCCATTATTCTGTGTGGAGGACTATGTGAGTCATGTTATACTGTATGGGGTCATTATATTGTATGGAACACTATGTTGGGCCATTGTACTGTATGAAACACTATGTGGGGCCATTATACTGTATGGAATACTATGTGGGGCCATTATACTGTATAGATCAATATGCGAATCACTCTATACTGTATGGAGAACAATGTGGGGTCAAAACACTGTATAGAGCACTATTTGGCATCATTATACTGTATGGAGCACTATGTGAGGCACATTATACTGTATAGAGCACTATGTGGGGTCTTTATACTGTATAGAGCACTATGTGTGGCCATTTTAGTGGTCTAGCATTATGTGGGGCCATTATACTGTATGTTGCACCATACGGGGCCATTATACCATGTGGAGCAATATATGGGGCCATTATACTGTTGTCACTAAGCCACTGTGCTGCCCAAAAAAACCCTTCCATCATAGTTGGCATGATATGAACCTGCGCAGGGGGACCCGGCCATTATACTGTACGGAGCCCTATGTGAGGCTATTATACTGTATGGAGCACTATGTGAGGCCATTATTCTGTATGGAGCACTACGTCAGGCCATTATACTGTATGGAGCACTATTTGGGGTCATTATACTGTATGCAGCACTATATTTGGCCATTATACTGTATAAAGCATTATGTGGGGCCATTATATTGTATGGAACACTATATGGGGCCATTATACTGTGTGGGGCATTATCTAGGGCCATTATACAGTACGGAGCCCTTTTTGCGGCCATTATACTGTATGTGGGGTGATTATACTGTTTACATTTTTTAGTCATCATGACAACCCCCTAAAAATGCAATAAAAGCGATAAAAACACCATGTTTTCGAACTGGTGTCAATAAAACCATAATAAGTCTTCATGCAGCTGCATCAACGGAAAAGTGAAAACATTACGGATCTTGGTGTTATGGTAGTGCAGCTACGGATAACAGATAAATTTAAAGTCTGTAACTGAACCTGCCGGTTAAGGTACAGACTAGAAATCCTGACCCCGCAGTCCCTAGTGGTTCCTGCGTGAGCTGAGATAACCCTAACCACAGACTAGAAGATGCCAACTTGGTCCTATGCTGCCTAAAAGGCTATTGAGCGCATCGGGTTCTTCGTAAAGAACTGGAGTACAGAGCAGAGTGCAAATTACCTACAGAAAGGAAAGTGTGCTGAAAAAAGGAAAGATCCTAGAGTGAGTAAAATTAACCAAAAAATACAAAATAAAGTATAAAGTACGTACAGTTAGAAAATATGCTACCTTTCCTAAAAAGAAACAGAATATAGGTGCAGAGCAAAGATCAGAAACAGCAAAGAGATAAAACCTAGCTGGAAATACACTGACTGGTTTTAAACTACAGTCTTCTGCGGTTTGACGGATAGAGAAGCAACACGCAGGCTCAAGAGTTCAAACCCAAGACCATGACACTTGGAAAACCGGCGATACAAACCAAATTTTATTTTACAAATCTACATTTGATTTCACCAATTCGCATTACACCGAAATTTCATTTTTTTTCCAGGACTTTTTATGGGAAAATGAATGGTGTCATTCAAAACTACAAGAAAAACAAGGAAGGGAAAATTATGCACATTTCAAATTAAATAAATAAAAAATTAAAAAAATAGAGAAAATAAAACTAAAACAGGAAACTGCCCAGTCATGAAGGGGTTAAATTATTGATATTAATAAAATATATATAAAGAAAACCCTCTATGGCTGTGCTTTCTTTTATTAAACCATTTTTTTAAAGGAAAATGATCATGTATTACGCCCCGGTACCACACACAGTCAGCATCTTCCAATACATCCATTAGTGCTACGTGTGTACACAAACCGTCCGCGCCACATCCTAAATGGAGGCATTATACTGAGGAAAACACATCTCTTGGCCGGTGCTTACGTGTAAATCCCTTCACTTCTGCGGTAGCTGTATAAGCGCCATCTTGTGCCTCCTCCGACCATTTAGTAATAATGCAAGCTAGGATAAAAGCCTCTGGATACAGCCGTGACGGTGGAGGAGGTGGTGGATGTTGGGGTACGGTGTGTAGAAGGGGGCTTCAGTCTTCAGAATGATTCCATTAGATCGGAATGCCATCGTCTTAGCCCTCCTTTTTAAAAAATTTCACTTTTTGAAACAAAAATGTTTATTTTCTGTCTGCCGACGACCCATATCCATACGAACAGTCTTTTTTTTTGTTCCCAGTCGCCTCTTCGGTTCGGAAGTGGCCTGCAGATTCTCAATGAGCTTTCTGGATATCTTTTATAATGTCTGTCTGTTACTAGATTTGGGGGAAAATGTTGAAGCATAACAAACACTACCTGTAGAAAAATACCGTATAGATTTTTTTTCTTTGCACAGCACTTCTCTTGAGAAATGGTTTTCATCACTTCACAAATGCTTCCTCACTCGCTCACCCTAAATAAATAGACAAGGCCTTTAGCTAAATAAATGGGCCTGAGAAGAAGACACTATTGCCCTTGTAAGGACTCCTACCACCTACCAGGCTCCGTCCATATGGCAGGAGCACACAATCCCATACACACACACAGCGCCGTTGATGTCCGGGGCTCCCCATGTGTTAGAATAGGCAACAGAACCTGTCAGTCTTCCGCAGTCTGATTCATTCCAACTGGGTCGCTAAGTCCTGCGACTCTACGGGGGTTTTACTATGTGATTTTAGATATCAGTTTACTATTTAAACACATTAATATGAGAACTATGCCGTCTCCGGCGATGTTATAATTTCACAACCCCTCCAGCTGCTCCGAAGTCCCTGGAAGTATTCAGTTATATGGATTTGCTCAAAGGAAATGTGTGTTTTCAGTTTATTTTTTTAGTTGGAGCTATAGTTTTATATTTAAAAACATACATGGGGTGGCCATATTGGAAATATAATTTTTTTTCCATGTATTGTCTTTTTAGGGGTATATGAGCTATATGCCAGAAGTAATAAATGGGAGTGAGTTGTCAAGGAAATGTCTTCGATTATTACAGTCTCCTGGAAGTGATGGAGTACAGGCCCTTCCTCAAAACTAAAGAGTGACAGACGAGCTGCGCACAAAGCCTTATCTGATCTTAGTACATTACTACCCGACCTCATCAACTGTAAGTATCTATCAGTACCACAGACAAGATTACCTTGCCGATCTTCTAATGTTAATGAAATTACTCTTTTCATCCCTCCTCAGTCTGTACAGCAAAGCTGACAAGTGAGCTGCCTCATCTAAGCCTCTAGCAATACCACAGACCTGACATTATCTTGCCAATCTTCTAATGATACAAAATTATTTTGTTCATCGCTCCCCAGTCTAAACAGCAAAGCTGGCAACTGAGCTGCCTCATTGAAGCCTCTAGCATTACAACAGACCTGACAATTTAATGCCCATCTTCTAGTGATAATGAAATTACTCTGCTCATCTCTCTCAAGTCTATACAGCAAAGCTGACAAGTGACTGCTGCATCTGAGCCTCTAGCAGTACCATAGACCTCACATTACCTTACCCATCTTCTAATGATAATAATATAATTTTGCACATCCCTACCCAATCTATACAGCAAAGCTGACAAGTGAGGTACCTCATCTAAGCCTCTGGCAGTACAACAGACTTGACATTACTTAGCCCAACTTCTAATGATAATAAAATGACTCTGATTGATCATCCCTCTCAAGCTTATACAGGAAAGCTGACAATTGAGCTGCCTCATCTAAGCATCTAGCAATAGAATAGACTTTACATTAACTTGCCCATCTCTAATGATAATGAAAAGATTGTGAACATTTCTCCCTAGTCTATACAGCAAAGCTGACAAGTGAGCTACCTTATCTATGCCTTGAGCAGTGTGAAAGACCTGACATTAATTTGCCCATGTCTAATAATAATGAAATGACTCAGCACATTTTTCCCCAGTCTGAACAGCAAAGGCGACAAGCGAGCTGCAGATAAAAGGAAGTGTAAGTTAATTGTGTCTTGGGCTTCAAGGATACACTTACCCAGGTGAGCTTAACACTCACCTGACTGGTGATTCCCAGTAGCTCCTACTGTGATGGAGCAGCGCATTACGTCACCATGTTAATCACCATAATTTATATATATACACTGCTAAAATAAATAAAGGGAACACATCCTAGATATCACTGAATGAAATATTCCAGTTTCAAATCTTTATTCATTACATAGTAGAACGCTTTGAGAACAATGCAACATAAAAATGATCAATGTAAATGAAAATTAACATCCCATGGAGGGCTGGGTTTGGAAAGATACTCAAAATCAAAGTGGAAAATCAAATTGCAGGCTGATCCAACTTCAGTGGAAATGCCTCAAGACAAGGAAATGATGCTCAGTAGTGTGTGTGGCCTCCGTGTGCCTGTATGACCTCTCTACAACACCTGGGCATGCTTCTGATGAGGCGGCAGATGGTCTCCTGAGGGATCTCCTCCCTCACCTGAATTAAAGCATCAGTCAACTCCTTTACAGTCTGTGGTGCAACGTGACATTGTTAGATGGAATGAGACATGATGTCCCAGATGTGCTTGATTGCATTCAGGTCTGGGGAAAGGGCGGGCCAGTCCATAGCATCAACGCCTTCATCATGCAGGAACTGCTGAGACACTTCAGCCACATGAGACCTAGCATTGCCATGCATCAGAAGGAACCCAGGGCCCAGTGCACCAGCATATGGTCTCACAATGAGGGTCTTCATCCCAGAACCTAATGGCAGTCACAGTACCTCTAGCGAGCACATGGAGACCTGTGCGGCCCTTTAAAGAAATACCTCCCCACACCAGTATTGACCCACTGCCAAACCGATCATACTGGAGGATATTGCAGGCAGCAGAACGCTGTCCATGGCGTCTCCAGACTCTGTCACATCTGTCATATGTGCTCACTGTGAACCTGCTCTTATCCGTGAAGAGCAAAGTGCACCATTGTCAAATCTGCAAATTTTTTGGTTCTCTGGCAAATGCCAATCGCCCTGTACGGTGTTGGGCTGTAAGCACACCACCCATTTGTGGACATCGGGCCCTCATACCACCTTCATGGTGTCTGTTTCTGACAGTTTGAGCAGACACATGGATGTTAGTGGCCACTGGAGGTTGTTTTGCAGGTCTCTGAACTGCTCATCCTGTTCCTCCTTGCACAAAGGAAGAGGTAGCGGTCCTGCAGCGGGGTAGTTGCCCTTCTACGACTCCCTCTACACCGCTTGGGGTACTAGCCTGTCTCCTGATATCTGCTCCATGCTCTGGACCCTACGCTTCATGCCATAGCTCGCATTGATGTGCCACCCTGGATGAGCTGCACTACCTGAGCAACTACTGTGGGCTGTAGACACCACCTCATGCTACTGTACTTCTACAGGTGAGAGCAATGACAAAATGCAAAAGTGACCATCAGCCCCCACTACTCCTACAACTGAAAAAGGTTAATTTCACAGAAGTGTGATTGACTTGGAATTACACTGTGTAGGTGTTCCCTTTATTTTTGAGCAGTATATATACACAGGTGCTTCTCACAAAATTAGAATATCATCAAAAAGTTAATTTATTTCAGTTCTTCAATACAAAAAGTGAAACCTATATATCATATAGAGTCATTACAAAGGGAATGATCTATTTCAAGTGTTTATTTCTGTTAATGTTGATGATTATGGCTTACAGCCAATGAAAACCCAAGCTGCTTGAGGTCCAGTGTGAAGTTTCCACAATTAGTGATGGTTTGGGGAACCATGTCATCTGCTGGTTTTGATCCACTGTGTTTTATCAGGACCAAAGTCAGTGTAGTTGTCTACCAGGAAATATTAGAGCACTTCAGGCTTCCCTCTGCCGACAAACCTTTTGGAGATGGAAATTTCATTCTCCAGCAGGACTTGGCACCTGTCCACACTGCCAAAAGTACCAATACCTGGTTTACAAACAACAGTATCACTGTGCTTGATTGGCCAGTAAACTCACCTGATCTTAACCCCATAGAGAATCTATGGAGTATTGTCAAGAGGACGATGAGAGAAACCAAACCTAACAATGCAGATGAGCTGACGGCTGCTATCAAAGCAACCTGGGCTTCCATAGCATCTCAGCAGTGCCACAGGCTGATCGCCTCCATGCCACGCCACATCGATGCAGTAATTGATGGAAAAGGAGCCCCGACCATGTAATGGGTGCATTTACTGAACATACATTTCAGTAGGCCATTTTTATTTTAAAATCATTTTTCAAGATGGTGTTATAAAGTATTCTAATTTACTGAGATAATGACTTTTGGGTTTTCAGTGGCTGTAAGCTATAATCATCAACATTAACAGAAATAAACACGTGAAATAGATCACTCTGTTTGCAATGGCTCCATATAATATATGAGTTTCACTTTTTGTATTGAAGAACTGAAGTAAATTAACTTTTTGATGATATTCTAATTTTGTGAGAAACATCTGTATACAGTTGTGCTCAAAAGTTTACATACCCCGACAGAATTTTTGCTTTCTTGGCCTTTCTTTCCAGAGAATATGAATGATAATACTAAACCTTTTTCTCCACTCATGGTTAGTGGTTGGATGAAGCCACTTATTGTCAACCCTCTGTGTTTTGTCTTTTTAAATCATAATGACAACCCAAAACATCCATATGACCCTGATGGAAAGTTCACATACCCCATTTCTTAATACCGTGCACTGCCGCCTCTAACATCAATGACAGCTTGAAGTCTTTTTTGGTAGTCGTGGATGAGGTTTTTTATTTTCTCAGATGGTAAAGCTGCCCACTCTTCTTGGCAAAAAGCCTCCAGTTTCTGTAAATTCGTGGGCTGTCTAGCATGAACTGTGCTCTTGAGATCTCACCAAAGTGGCTCAATGGTATTGAGGTCAGGAGACTGAGATGGCCACTCCAGAACCTTAACTTTGTTCTGCTGTAGCCAATGACAGGTCGATTTGGCCTTGTGTTTTGGATCGTTGTCATGTTGGAATGTCCAAGTACGTCCCATGCGCAGCTTCCGGGCTGATGATTGCCAATTTACCACCAGTTTTTGCTGATAACGTGCTGCATTCATCTTTCCTTCAACTTTGACCAAGTTTCCTGTGCCTTTGTAGCTCACACATCCCAAAAACATCAGCAATCCACCTACGTGCTTTACAGTAGGAATGGTGTTCCTTTCATCGTAGGCCTTGTTGCCTCTCTCCAAATGTAACGTTTATGGCTGCGGCCAAAAAGTTCAATTTTGGTCTTATCATTCCAAATTACCTTGTTCCAGAAGTTTTGAGGCTTGTCTCTGTGCTGTTTTGTGTATTGTAGGCGAGATACTGTGGTATTTGTGCAGTAATGGCTTTCTTCTGGCGACTCGACCATGCAGGCCATTTTTCTTCAAGTGCCTCCTTATTGTGCATCTTGAAACAGCCACACCGCTATTTTTCAGAGAGTCCAGTATTTCAGATTATGCTATTTATGGGATTTTCTTTGCATCCCAAACAATTTTCCTGGCAGTTGTGGACAAAATTTTAGTTCATCTGCCTGCCCGTTGTTTTGTTTTTACAAAGCCCCTGATTTTCCATGTGTTAATCACAGTTTGAATGCTGCTGACTGGCATTATCAATTCCTTGGATATCTTTTTGTATCTCTTTCCTTTTTTATATAGTTCAACTACCTTTTCCCATAGATCCGTTGATAATTCTTTTGCTTTCCCCATGACTCACAATCCAGAAACGTCAGTGGCTGGATGAAAGATGCAAGAGTCTGTCTGGATCCCAGAAACTCAGCTTTTATGCACACACTGATTACAAGCAAACAGGTCACAGGTGAGGATGTTACCTTTAGTAGCCACTCAAACCCATTTGTGTCAACTTCTGTGCATGTAATCAGGCCAGAATTACCAGGATGTGTGAACTTTTGATCAGAGTCATTTGGATGTTTTGGGTTGTCATTATGATTTAAAAAGAGAAAACACATTAATTTGACAATAAATGGCTTCACCCAACCACTAACCATGAGTGGAGAAAAAGGTTTGGTGTTATCATTCATATTCTCTGAAAAAAGGCCAAGAAAGGAAAAATTCTGCCGGGGTATGTAAACTTTTAGGCACAATACATACATATCTTTATATACATATGTATATAAGTTTATATATATGGCGATATGCACCATAGACTGATCTATCTCTATCCAGACTGTAGTCTTGTATTATTTGCATCATCTCCTAAAATTAATGTCAAAAAGTATGTTAACCAACGTAGTCACAAAGAGGAGCACTGAGGATTTTAACGTTCTAATTAGCTCATTAAGTTGCCCACGCTTGATCTCAACCATCACAAATATTGCACATGTTCTAACAAGTCACATCCCAACATACTTCAAACAAGCGCCTTATTACAGTAAGCAGCTCAGCCTGACCTCGTTCCCGGCTTTGTTGTATTGGTAAATAGGAAATTGTAGACGAGTCTTGGTTACGGTATGAGGAGTGATGCCGGTGCCTTATTGTAAAAATAATGCAAGTTCGAAGAATATAAGTCATGTGTCCAGGAAGGTTGGCCACTCCATGCCACAGAAATGGCCGGGCCATCAAACCATGACTGACTGGCCTGAAAGTTCCTTATTGATAACCATAAGATTATTGATATTATATTGGTTGTCATTAAAGGCTTAAAATACTCCAAGTTAAAGAGGTTATCCAGGAGTATTTAATTTTTGTTCACGATGGCTGTAAGAACTTACTGTTAGGTAGTGGTAAACAACCTGTTTGTTGTGTCTCATACAGAGCAGTTGCAGACCGCTCCTGCTGGCGATTCAGCAGCTTCGTCACAGCGATAGAGCAGCGGCTTCTCTTTCGCTCTGCTCTGTTGACTGCCGACATCATGATGATTGACAGCCGGCTCCCTGTTGCCTAAGAGTGGGAAGATAGCTGTCATTCATCATTTCGTCAGCAGGCACGCCTCGTCAACAGAGCAGCTAGGAAGAAGAAGAGCTGCTCTGCTGACATAGAACAGGTGAATCGCCAGCAAGACCGGTTGGATGACCGCTCTGAGCCAGTGCTGGGTAGACCAAATAGGTAATTGCCTGTGTTAGCAACTTCCTGCCTGTTCAATTTTTATGCCCATAGTAAAAAAAATAGTCTCTTGGATAATCCCTTAAAAAGGCCTCTAATGAGCTAGTGAGCATGCTGCAATTTTAGACAATGTACTAGTGCACATGGGCAATTTTCCAAAAAGGAACAATATTTCAAGTGCAAAAATTGCAGCATTCACTATTCTGGTCTGGACTGAAATATTGTGGGCAATGAAAGGCAGCTCCTGCGACCATACAATCTGCTGGCATGACTGGCCCGATTTGTCATACAGCTGCCTGATCCCAGCACTGGTGGTATCTTCTCACATGTCGTATCTGCAGTGGACTTTCCAATCATGTGAGATGTCAACGTGTCATCATGGCACCCGAGGGCCTATGAATGGACTGCATGGCTGTTGTCTTAGTCCTTCTAGCTGGGTCTAATAGATGAAATTCAGGAGTATTGCAGCTCATTATATAAGTGATTAAGTTCCAGTTCCCCAAAAATAAGAATTAAAAAAAAAATACAAAGAATGTAAAAAAATAAAATGAAGCAAAACTTACCATTCTCCCTTGTTTTTTTTTTAAATAAAAATAAATAAACACATAATTTAAATTGCCATGTTTGTAATGACGCCGGGTATGAAAATGTATTGCTACCTCATCTGTACAGTGAACACCGTAAACAAATAACATAAGCCATAGCCAGAGTTACTTTTTAAAATAATTGAATATTACTATATTAAAAAAATCACATGTACCGAAAATGATACCAATGAAAAACCACAACTCATCTGAGAAAAAAGAAACACTTACAAGGCCGTGCTAACTCTCAGAATATGAAAAAGACAAATGCTTTTATAAAAAATTATATTTTATCACAAATGTAAGAAAACGTAAAACCAAAATATCGCCATAATCATAACTGTTAATGTCACGAGCCTCATTGAAAAAAAGACTCTAGAATCTTGGAGTTTTCATTTGACTCAATGAGACATCCCAAAGATGCGCCAAATTTATTAATAGGGTATGTGCGATGATTATATCGCTGGAGGTCCAACCGCTGGTATCCACGTCAATCCTGAGAACAAGGCTCTAAAGAGCCTCATCTGAATGGAGTGGAGGTCGAGAATGCCCACCTGTGCTCCATTTATTCTTAAAGGGGGTTGTCCCGGCTTGGGATACAAGTCTGCAGCCACCCTATGTGACTGCAGACCTGTGAATGCTCCCAGTGCGCGCTGTCAAGAATGGGCAGTCAAGTGATTACAAGTATGTGAGTTGCATACTTCCAGCCACATTCTGACTAGACATGTCAGGTCGGGCAAGTCTAGTCGGCACACGACCGCATACATGAAAATCGCATACTTGTGGTTAAGTGCCCGCCTGCTAACGAAGCCAGCACCAGAGAATCCTGACAGTGTGCACACTGCGCGCTGTGAGGATTCGCAAGTCTGCAGTCACATAACGCAAATGCAGACTTGTATCCCAAGCCTGGACAACCTCTTTAACGGGAGTAACGAAGTTCGGCTATTTCCAGTGAGAATGAATGGAGTGCAGGTGTGCATACTGGACCTCCACTCCATTCTCAGGATAAGTGGGGGTCACAGCGGTGAGACCCCCAGCGATCTGGGAACTTATCCCTAACCCATTGATAGGGTATAACTTCTAAACTTTGCCCAATTAATTTTAATACATCTTTTGCATTTTTCAACTGTTGTGCGCCGCTGCCAGACACACCCCACCTTGGTCGAAGTCAGCCATCTTTTTGTACAGTTGGCGCAGCAGGCAGAGATGGGCATGTAGACGCTAAAAGTCGCAAAATGTTTGTTCATCTTCGATTCGCGCAAAACAAATTCTGACGTTTCAAGCTGTTTTTTTGTTTTTTTTTCTACTCCAGAATTCCGATGAAAACTGCTCGATGAATCGACCCCTTAAAATACAAAGAGCAGCCTGTGGACTAACTTGGCCGTAGCGAGATAGAACGTTCCCCAGGAGCCCTGACTTGGTAGAATTAACATAGACACCGGTCTGCACCGCGGGCTACAAGCATTTCCATTATTTCCATAGATTGCTCTGTGCAGCTGGTAAATGAGGAGTTCTCTTCTTTAATTAAACCGACTTGTGTTAGGAATTTAAAAATATCAAATGTTAGGAAAATGTATTTTTCTAATGAGCTTTTCCACCTACCGTACAGTCATACAGGGATGCAAAACACACTTCATTAAAATATTACATTAAGGGCACTTTTTTAATAATAAAAAAAAATAACTGTAAATATTAGTCCTCAAGTTATCCTGGGTGACAACCATTACAGCTCGCACAGGGGTTGATGGGTTGTCTCCATGTCTTTCTGAAGTCTTAAACCCAACTTCATTTTTATGACCTATAATGCAATACTGCATTTGCCCTGTAGTGGCCCCTGTAGCTGATGGCACTTTTTGTTTGGTGGAAGTTTTCGGAGACAAGCAGCGATCAGCTGATCGCCAGGATGACCAAGGAGAGGAGTCGGTTAATTGGTATGGAGCAGGCTATACTTAAAGGGTTATTTCCGAGATAAAAAGTTATCCCATGTCTTATTGATTTCGAAATGATTGAAATTTAGTTATTTCCATAGTAAAGAAATAATCAATAGTTCACACAGTAAATTCAGAGTTTCCAGGTAGGGCTGTACCAAGGTTTATTGAGCAGCCAGAATAGCTTCAATCAGTTCCATAATTGTTGGCTAAGATTAAATTGGTAAGAAATAAGGGAGCATGACTCCAGGATCAGACTACGCAGAGTTTGTTTGCAGTCTGTTACCACAGAGACACATAAGTCTGCAGAGTAGTTGAATACACAAAACGGTAGAAGATTTTAAATGAGGTTTTCGAAGAGGTCTTCATTCGTATTTTGGATCAGATCTCATGTATAATCCCTTTGTGTAACTGGCAATTCAAATTCCTTTGGTGTTGTGGCTTTTCTGGGTATTGAAAGCATATATTTTCCTGCAAAAGGCGTAGATAGCCGCTAACTAAGGCAACCATGTCTATACCCTAATCATACTGGTTAGGGGAACCTCAACAGATGACTGTGGTGTTACTGGAAAAAAAACACATTACAAAGGCCATATGGTGACCATATAGTGGTAGATACCGGTCCTGAAAAACAAGAGATCACAGTGCAGTCATAGATGGTGACTTACAGATGAAGTTCTTTCTGATGGAATCGTTCACTTTTCACGTCTTTTCCATCTGGCCCAGACCGACATGGCAACTTCTCCAGCCACAACTCATCGGCAGAGTTTACAACAAAGACACATTTGACTTCTCATATTTCCAGCAGCGTCCCCATCTGTTCCCTACCGCACAAACTCCTCATCCTGCTGATACCCCAATACTGAGCCGCTGCTGCCGTATGTGTCCCTATTACTGCCCCTGCTGTGTGGTACAGAAGCAGGGATCCTATTAATGCCTCACATTATAATGTTACCACTGTGCACCACATAATAATGTCACCACTGTGTCCCACTTAATAATGCCACCACTGTGTCCCACATAATAATGCCACCACTGTGCCCCACATAATAATGCCACCACTGTGCCCCACATAATGATGTCATCACTGTGTCAAACATAATAATGTCACCACTGTGCCCCACATAATAATGTCCTCACTGTGCCCTACATAATAATGCCACCACTGTGCCCCACATAGTAATGCCACCACTGTGCCCCGCATAATGATGTCACCACTGTGTCAAACATAATAATGCCACCACTGTGCCCCACATAATGTCACCACTGTGCCTCACATACTAATACCACCACTGTGCCCCACATATTAATGCCACTACTGTGCCCCAGATAGTAATGACACCACTATGCCTCACATTATAATGTCACCACTGTGCCCCACATAATGTCACCACTGTGCCCCACATAATAACGTCCCCACTGTGCCCTACATAATACTGTCCCTACCGTGCCCCACATAATAATGTCACCACTGTGCCCCACATAATAATGTCACCACTGTGCAATTTAAATGTGATCCCTTTGTGCCCCCTAGATGGTAAGTTACCCCCAAGAAAATACTTATGCCTGTGCATTTGCCCCTAGAAAGTAATAATGCCCCCTATGTGCCCCTTTCATTGTTACAATACAGTGATTGCACCTATAATGTAATGAGGATTCTTAAATGCCCACTGAACATTTAAAATTCACCTCTGAGTGCCTCTAAAAGTAATAATGTCCCCTGTGTGATTCCTTAGCGAATTATAATGCTGCATTGGCCAACAAATGTATTAATGTCCCGAGACAGCCAACATATTGTAATAATGTCCCCCGAGTCCTTGCTACTCTGTCTTTCTGCGTCACTGCAGCCTGTCCCGACACCCGATTAGGACGGGCTGCTGTCTGAATGACATTATGGGGCCATTTTATTACATTCTTGGAGAATCCCTTTAAAAAGGTTGTCCAAGACATTCTTTTAGGCTCTAACCCCGGAGGAACCAGGGCAGACTGCTCTGGTGGTCTCTGCCAAGACATAAAGAAATGACGTCCTGTCCTTCGGTCACCTGAACGATGAGGCCTGTGATTAGCTGAAGTGGTCAGGTGAAACTGATTTCTACTTTATACAACCCCTGGCAAAAATTATGGAATCACCGGCCTTGGAGGATGTTCCTTCAGATGTTTAATTTTGTAGAAATAAAGCAGATCACAGACATGGCACAAAACTAAAGTCACTTCAAATGGCAACTTTCTGGCTTTAAGAAACACTAAAAGAAATCAAGAACAAAAAATGTTGTAGTCAGTAATGGTTACTTTTTTAGAACTTTTTTGTTTAGGGTATTTATATGATATTGTTTTTGAAACCCTTTATGCATAAAATTTAGAATTTTTTCCCTCTGCTTGTTCCAAAAAAGTAACCATTACTGACTACCACATTTTTTGTTCTTGATTTCTTTTAGTGTTTCTTAAAGCCAGAAAGTTGCCATTTGAAATGACTTTAGTTTTGTGCCATTTTCTACAAAAATAAAAAAACAACTGAATGAACATTCTCCAAGGCCGGTGATTCCATAATTTTTGCCAGGGGTTGTAACTGCAATTTTAGAAATACTGTACTATTAGACTTTCTGGATTAATGGATTTTGAATGATTAGAAATATACCTATGTACCGCATTTTGCAGTTTTTGCAGTTTCTTATGTTCTCATTTCATAAATCAATATATATATTGTGGTGTAGTGACCCCTGTGGCAGCTAGGGGGCACTGTGTGTGCTCCTTGGGATATGCATTGAGGCATATCTGTGGTGATAATGGTAGTAAAACAGTGACTGGCAGTGTTGTGAATGGCCGATATGTGTCGCAGAGGGAGTCTGCGTGGTAAGTCTGATGCAATGTTGTCCTGGGACCTGTAGTCCCTCAAGAGTTTGTATAGTTGTAAGGGAAACTTACTAGGCTAGTTGTGTGAGATGGGCGGGACAAACTAGCCACACATCCATACTCCCACCTGTGGGAGTGGTTAGTACTATATAATGTGACCGAGGGCTGGTCACATGGTCTTGGAGTGTGGACCTCAATGGTCTATGCCGGAAGGTCCTGGAAGCCTGTGTTGGAACTCCTGGACAATAGGATTCCTGAAGAGCACATGGCAGGGCTCTGGACCTAGCACATGCCAGTGTGTGGAACGGATGGAGATCCGTGTTGTACTGACCGGGGTCAGAGTGAGAAACGTCTGAAGGATACCTCTGTGGAGAAGAGGTATCCGAGAACCTGTGCGGCACCAACAGGTAACGGAAAGGGATCTGTGTTATGCTAACCGGGGTTAGAAGAGAGAGACATTGGGTATGGGGCACCTCTGAGGCCAAGAGGTGTCCAGAAACCCGTGAAGGTTGCCAACGGGTAACGGCCTGAAACCGTGTGTTATGCTGACTGGGGTCAGAGATGAACTGTGGTGAAGTTGAATAGATAGAGTTCAGATGGTGTTCAAACTGTTACTAAGTTCCTGTGGATGTGGTTTATGTTGTGAGAAATAAACCTAAAAGACTCTGTTTTGATAGAAATCCGTGCCTGAGTGTGTTAATCCTGTGCCAAGCGAGTGTCCCCAAGACACGTAGTAGGCGCTATGCTACAGTTGGTGCTCGAATGCGGGCAAACGGTTCCCTAAGAAGCACATGTGCAGTGCTGGCTAAGCCAGAGAAATCGGCGGTCTGACAACCGTGTGTTATGCTGGTCGGGATCAGTGAGATAAAGTGTTTATACAGTAATGCCTGTAACTCAGCGGGGTTACGAAGGTGACAAGCGTCTTGCTGTAACTCGGCGGGGTTACGAAGGTGACAAGCGTCTTGCTGTGGATCGGCGGGTCCACGAAGTCTGCGGTGGAGCCGTACAGAGCGTTGTGGAGTGCGGCTGCAGTTGCAGCAAGAGGTTCAGCAGCAGCGGCTGGTGATTGCCACCGATTGCTGGTGAAGTGTTGAAAAAAAACCAACAACTTATTTTTCTTCTTTCCGTGCAGACTCTTAAAGGGCCGGTGTGACCCAAAGAGACGTGTTTTTTTTCTCTGTACTGTGTGAACTGGTACTGTTGGGTGTACCCCAGGGACGGGGTGGTGTCCCTAAAGGGTAGCATCCCAAAAAAATGGGGCGGAAAACCCAAACAGGGATGGTTGCCAAAAAGGGGCGGAGTCCCAAAAGGGGGTGGTATCCCAAAAGGGAGTAATTGCCCAAAAAGGGTGGTAACTCTAAAGGGGGTGGAGTCCCAAAAGGGAGCGGTAACCCGGAGAATGCCAGTGTCCAAAAAAGGGGCGGAGCCTCCTGAAGTTAAAGGGGTGGTGCAGACCGGTGGGCCCCAGGGGAAATTGTACTATGCAGGTCCATGTTATACTGTGGATTGCTCAGCTAATGGTTATTAAGACAGTGCTCCTTTTTGTTGGATGGAGAATGTGTGATAGGACTGATAGACCCAGTGAGTAAAGCGACTTTGCTGAGAACCCCTTCTGAATGCACTGTGTCACCTGGGTTAGGGACAAGAGTGAATGACACAGGTGAGGACGTTAAAGGATATTTGGCAGCCTGCCTCTACATTGACATGACAGAGGAGTCCACGTATCATGATGTAAGAGTAGTCCCGGACTTACTGTACACTATCGTAATAGGGCGAGATTTGGAAACCCAGTGGGACTGGTGGATAAAAGGGAAAGTGTCTGTGGAATTAATGTGTATGAAAGTTAATGCAGAGAATGCACCCCCTATAGTTGACAGTCCTAAGTTAGGCGTGACCAAGGAATATGGTGGACGGTCCCAACTTACGGACATGACATCACCTGATGTGTGCCACAATATGACTGTTAGTGATGTGGTAGATAAAACATGTGGAGCTGACACCCGGAAAGAGTGTGACTTGGGGGTTCACCATACTGTGGGGTATGACACAGACTATGCGGGTGACTGTGACTCTGAGGAAGTAAGGGAGTACAGTAAAGAAGAGCCCCACCAGAAGGAAAAGTCCTCCTGTCGCCAGAGACGTAAAGGATGCCATGAAGTGGTACCAGTTGCACCTTGTGAAGAACTGGAGGAGGCCACCAAAGGAGTGGGGCCTGAACTAGATACCAACTCACGTGATGAAAGCTCAGCCAATCCAGAGGATGGAGGGAGCGAGCTAAGCATGGTCCAAGAGGCTGTGGATACCCGTTTGAAGGAAGAGGAGCTTCGAAGACAGGCCGCTGAGTGTCATGTGAGTGCCTTAGAGAAAGAGGTGGTGGAGCTCAGAGGTCGCCTGAAAGAAAGCCAGTCAATGTATAAAGCAGCCTGGGAGAAGGTGGAGCGGCAGGTGTCTATTCTGGCCAAACGTCTGGAAGCTGGTGATGTTCAGAGGAAGTTGGCTCTGAAACCTGAACAAGATGGGTGTCTAATGACAGCTGAAGAGAAGGAGAGTTCCTTGTTCAAATGCATGATAGACGTACCTGAAGGCCTGAGAGAGGCCTGTGCTAGGGAGTCTATGCATGAAGAGTTCAAGAAGGCTGTGGGGGCGTGTAAGGTGAATTGGACCCCAGAAACTAATCAGTTAGTGATACTGTCCACAACTGATGTCACAGCTAAGAGGGTAGCTACCCTGAGTGACATGCACCTGAGATATGTGCATACAAAATGGATGGCCCAATTGCGGAATGAAGAAGATGCTAGACGACTAGAGCATGTGAGGAAAGCTCGGAGTCTTCGAGAAGATGTAATACAGGTACCCGTCTCTAGGGTGAAGAAAGTCATTGGAAGGAATGGTCAAGCCATGCAAGAAATGGTGGATAAGTTTGGAGTGGTAAGGTTGAGAATACCTGGTGTCCATGAAGACCAAATACCCCGAGAAAAGGGTATGGTTCCCTTCTTCGTTGTGGGAACAGTGGAGAGTCTTAGCAAAATACGGACTCTGCTGGAGAATCGCATGGTATATCTTAAGGAAATGGAGCAGTTAAGGGTTGAAGGATGGCACCTTACAGGACTGCTGCGCCCATTTGATGGAAGATGGCGGCCACTTTCGACCCGAAATGTGGACAAACAAAGGGGTGGAAGTACCCAGCCTGAAGGAAGAGTTAGAGGCAGTGACTCCTCAGTTAGCTCAGGGCTGAGTGACTTACGTGGGAGACCCGGTAGCGGACGTGTTGACAAAGAGTCAGTCCAGACAGGTCGTATGGGTGCAAGGGGATTGCGACGCCAGATTGACCATGTTGCCCAAATCCGACTGAGATGGTCCTCTCGACTGGTAGGACAAGGTGACTTGCGTACCCGGTCTTGAGATCCCGGGTGTGTGACAAGTGTTCAACCCCACGGGTTTGAACAGAGGGGGGGAATATGTGGTGTTGTGACCCCTGTGGCAGCCAGGGGGTGCTGTGTGCTCCTTGGGATATGCATTGAGGCATATCTGTTGTGATAATGGTAGTAAAACAGTGACTGGCAGTGTTGTGAATGGCCGATATGTGTCGCAGAGGGAGTCTGCATGGTCAGTCTGATGCAATGTTGTTGTCCTGGGACCTGTAGTTCCTCAAGAGTTTGTATAGTTGTAAGGGAGACTTACTAGGCTAGTTGTGTGAGATGGGCGGGACAAACTAGCCACACATCCATACTCCCACCTGTGGGAGTGGTTAGTACTATATAATGTGACTGAGGGCTGGTCACATGGTCTTGGAGTGTGGACCTGAATGGTCTATGCCGGAAGGTCCTGGAAGCCTGTGTTGGAACTCCTGGAGAATAGGATTCCTGAAGAGCACATGGCAGGGCTCTGGACCTAGCACATGCCAGTGTGTGGAACGGATGGAGATCCGTGTTGTACTGACCGGGGTCAGAGTGAGAAACGTCTGAAGGATACCTCTGTGGAGAAGAGGTATCCGAGAACCTGTGCGGAACCAACAGGTAACGGAAAGGGATCCGTGTTATGCTAACCGGGGTTAGAAGAGAGAGACATTGGGTATGGGGCACCTCTGAGGCCAAGAGGTGTCCAGGAACCCGTGAAGGTTGCCAACGGGTAACGGTCTGAAAACCGTGTGTTATGCTGACCGGGGGTCAGAGACGAACTGTGGTGAAGTTGAATACATTCAGATGGTGTTCAAACTGTTACTAAGTTCCTGTGGATGTGGTTTATGTTGTGAGAAATAAACCTAAAAGACTCCGTTTTGATAGAAATCCGTGCCTGAGTGTGTTAATCCCGTGCCAAGCGAGTGTCCCCCAAGACACGTAGTAGGCGCTATGCTACAATATATATATATATATTTTTGCTAAACCATTTTTTTGGCCTGAACAAATTCTTCTTTACAACCAAGAAAAGGGACGAGAAGTTCAAATAATTTAATTTTGCTGTCATTGATCTCTCCGCTTTCTATATCAGCCATTTCCGTGTTTGCCTTTTAAGCTCTCGGCTCCTCGTGCCGCTGACTGATTATATTTTGCAAATCATTTCATTTGATGAGTTCCCTTTAGAGCTTGATACCCTGAACAAGGGACAGTAAAAAGATAAATGCAAGTAAATGTCATAGTAATAAAGATGGCGGGAGGCAGGACTTATGTGACCTATAATGTGAGCTGCTGTGATGAAACACGAGGTGGCAGCGCCGACTCTGCCCCAGGTGTACGGTGCATCCAACTATAGACATCCATAATAAAACACAGCTCTGCCATTCATCTCTCATACGTTGTGCCAGTTGCATAAGACCCGTATTCATAGTAATTTATGGGCCGTCTTACTGCAGTTAAACACAAGTCAGGGCCAGATTCAGTCCGGAGCATCACATTTACATAACCAGCAAATAAGAAAACTTTGCTCTTTTGTAATTCCGCTGTGCTCTGTGTGTTCTCAGGGGGTGATGTTCAGCGCTCTCCCATCCCGACACATGCTGTTCTCAGGAAATATACCACTAAGTGCTGCTGAGAGATGAAGACTGGGATTACCAACCCAGGGTCTCTCTCATCCGTAGCATTAAATGCACATATTAATCAAGGAGGATGAGATAGTTTGGAGTTGATATTTAATTAATAATATTAATAATAATGTTATTTAGGAATGGTATAGGAGATATAAAGGATGAAGTCCCTTACAGTAAATAATATGGACATTAGATTACAACCTTAACAGCTCAATCTCGAAAAATTATACACATAAAGGGTTTCAAAAACAATATCATATAAATACACTAAACAAAAAAAATACGTTATTGATTAAAAGGACCAAAAATAAGATCCACACCAGAAAGTGACCAAAATGATACACAAAAAATGTGAGCCTGGCTTTCTCAATGTTTGGGGAATCTCCCTTTGAGATGGGAGTAGCATAGATCACTATGAGAGATCGTATTCATCGTATTCCTCCTAATACTTACCACTTTTCATTATGTAGACTATCTAGAAAACATGGTGTGTTGAAATAATGCAAATTGGGAAACCGGGATTTATGGATGGTCTTATAAGTGTTGGATAAGTATTAAACCCGTGTTCAATCTATTTTGTTCTTTATAAGCCATCACATTAATTATGTATAATTTGTTTAAATATTAACATGGCGGTGCATTCGGTTGTGACCCGTCCCTTTGCATTGCTTGGAGCGCAGGTTGGCTAAGTTTGCGATCCATACAATCTACCCGGATATAACGCAGGGTGCTCGGGGACATGCGCCGTGACGTGTTGCAGACGCTGGGGTATGTTTAACCCCGAAGAGAAATGACAGCCCCTGGCGCGTGATTGGCTGCGGGACCCCTACGTCTCACCGTCCAACAGGCCATTGGTGCAGCGACGTGTGCGCTTCAGGTGGTGCATGCGCACTCGATAGAGGGGGTGGTAGTATTGTGGCACATGACGAATTTTACCGGCGGTGAGGCTGTACATGACGGGAAGTGTGGTAGGTATAAATGGAGGATTGTATCGGCCGGCGGCTAAACATTACACCTGTATCGGGACACAGTATATCTAGATATCGGGCTTCCTGATGAGCCTAATAAGGCGAAACGCGTTGAGGCGTTAATTGACGCATGGCTGCGGTGGCTGAAAAATGACCAGAGATAAGATGAGTATTGATATTGTCCACACATGATTTGCTATTGAGCATGTTCATTTGCAAAGTCCTCTGCATGTCTATGTGTCAATACTCCATGCTGGAGAGACGGCAACCTTGGGCTGACTAGCTTAACCCTTAATGAGTGTATTAGAATGCTATGTCGGCTCTGAAACCGAGCAATATCAAAAAACTAACAAACTTGTGAGAGGATTTATGTCTCATTGCTCTCTGGTGTGGTGCTTTTGATCCTCACAAACATCAATTGGTTGGTCTGGTCAAAAAAGGCTTGTCTTATCAGACGTTATCTGGGTTATTTGCCATCATACCACCGCGTGCCATATGTGTTCAAATCTTGTTTTTAAGGGTTGGGAGTCTAGAGTCTCCTTAGTATAGGTTGGTCTATGTCTGTTGGTAGGGGTCCCTCTAGAATCTGGGTAGAGGGTTTCCCTATTGGCTGCAGGGTATATATCAGGGCCCCTAGGGCTAGTCATCGTGGAGCGGGGGCGCCAATACGTTCCCCCCTAGGGTGTCAACCTCTGCAGCCAGGCAAGTGATAGCTTAGGTGGCACACCAAGGGACTTCTAGTCTATCCCAACGGTTTTACTGGGTTTGCTGAGCACATTTTTTGTGTATTATTTAGCTCACTTTCTGGTGTGGATCTTATTTTTGGTCCTTTTAATCAATAAAGTATTTTTTTGTTTAGGGTATTTATAGACCCTTAACAGCTCAGTAGCATAAGGCCACAGGGTGAGGACATTTATATATGTCTTTTAAGGTGATGAATATCCTATATCATTTATAGTAGGGGGAATGCATAATTTCTCACCTGTTATAGAATCGCTCTTTAATACTCCTACTATGTACACAAATATACCTTAACTACTATAATAATACCACTATGTGCAACAATATAACTACTATCATACTGTCCCCTATATACAAGAATATAACTATCATAATACTGCTCCTATGTACAAGAATATAACTACTATAATACTGCCCCTATGTATAAGAATATAACTACTATAATACTGCCCCTATATACAAGAATATAACTACTATAATACTGCTCCTATGTACAAGAATATAACTACTATAATACTGCCCCTATATACAAGAATATAACTACTATAATACTGCTCCTATGTACAAGAATATAACTACTATAATACTGCTCCTATATACAAGAATATAACTACTATAATACTGCTCCTATGTACAAGAATATAACTACTATAATACTGCTCCTATGTACAAGAATATAACTACTATAATACTGCCCCTATGTACAAGAATATAACTACTATAATACTGCTCCTATATACAAGAATATAACTACTATAATACTGCTCCTATGTACAAGAATATAACTACTATAATACTGCTCCTATATACAAGAATATAACTACTATAATACTGCTCCTATGTACAAGAATATAACTACTATAATACTGCTCCTATGTACAAGAATATAACTACTATAATACTGCTCCTATGTACAAGAATATAACTACTATAATACTGCCCCTATGTACAAGAATATAACTTCTATAATACTGCCCCTATGTACAAGAATATAACTACTATAATACTGCTCCTATGTACAAGAATATAACTACTATAATACTGCCCCTATGTACAAGAATATAACTACTATGATACCGCTCCTATGTACAAGAATATAACTACTATAATATTGCCCTTATGTACAAGGATATAACTACTATAATATTACCTCTGTGCACAAGACTATAACTACTATTACTCTACCCCTTATGTACAAGAATCTATATATATATAATTGTCTAAGGTCCATTTCCGTCTGTTTGTCTGTAACGGAAATCCCGCGTCGCTGATTGGTCGCGCCCGGCCGACAGCGACCAATCAGCGACAGGCTTTCCTATTGATGCTGCCTATGCAGCATCAATACTAAAAATATATAATGTTAAAAATAATAAACAAAAATAAAAGATCGTGCTATTCTCTATATACTACGTGGGCTGTGATATATACTATGTGGCTGTGCTATATATTGCGTGGGCTGTGTTATATGCTTTGTGGGCTGTGCTATATAAAAAGTGGGCTGTGTTATATACTCTGTGGGCTGTGCTATATACTCTGTGGGCTGTGCTATATACTCTGTGGGCTGTGCTATATACTACATGGCTGCTATATACTACGTGGCTGTGCTATACACTATGTGGACTGTGCGTGTGCTATATACTACGTGGCTGTGCTATATACTACGTGGCTGTGCTATATACTACATGCACTGTGCTATATACTATGTAGATTGTGCTATATATACCTATCAGATCGGCCACAGTTTGTACAGATGGGAGCAGTTGTGTCAAGCAGATTATTGAGCAGTGTAGGTGCCCCCCAGGGAACGGTGCTTGCGCCCTTTCTTTTTACTCTGTATACTTCAGACTTTCAGTATAAATCTGATCTTTGCCACCTTCAAAAATTTTCGGATGACTCCGTGGTTGTGGGATGCACTAGGGGAGATCAGGGGGATGAGGAATACAGAAGGGTGGTGTCGAATTTCGTGGATTGGTGCAATGGTAACTATCTACAACTAAATGTTAAGAAAACCAAGGAGCTGGTGGCCAACTATAGCAGGATTAAGTTGGAATGCTTACCGATCACTATTGCTGGGCAGGAGGTAGAGCAGGTGGAGAGTTACAAATATTTGGGGGTCCATTTGGACAGCAAACTGGACTGGAGATGCCACTCAGAGACTGTCTACAAGAAGGGGATGAGCAGATTGTATTTCCTAAGGAAACTGAGGTCTTTTAATGTGTGCAGCAAAATGTTAGAAATGTTCTACCAGTCTGTAGTGGCAAGTGCCATCTTTTTTGCAGTCATATGCTGGGGTAGTAGTGTGCGGGCCTCTGATGCTAATAAGCTGAATAAGCTTATCAAAAAGGCAAGCTCTGCTGTCGGCTACAATCTGGACTCTCTTGAGGAGGTAGTGGAGAGAAGAACTCTGAGAAAGTGTATGGCAATAATGCACATCCACTATATGAGCTATTCATGAGACAGAAGAGCACCTTCAGTAACCGGCTAATACTTCTGAGGTGTAAGAAGGAAAAATTTAGGAAATCATTTGTGCCAACTGCTATGGGGATGTACAACAATAACATTAGGGTTAAATCATAAAGGTGATTGTCTACTTTATTCCTTCTACTTTTCAGTTCACCCGCTGTGTATGTCCTATTCTAATGTATAATGTCCTTCTGTCAACAAACTGTCATGTCAATTAAGTAATTCATTTTATGATTCTTATGATGTAAGTTGTGCTGCTGTGATACCATAATTTCCCACGGGATCAATAAAGTGTATCGTATCGTATATACTACGTGGACTGTGCTATATACTACCTGGGCTGTGTTATATACTACGTGGACTGTACTATATACTACGTGGATTGTGATATATACTACACGGACTGTGCTATATACTACGTGGGCTGTGTTATATACTACATGGCTGCTATATACTACGTGGCTGTGCTATATACTACGTGGACTGTACTATATACTACGTGGATTGTGCTATATACTACGTGCACTGTGCTATATACTACGTGGGCTGGGTTATATACTACATGGGCTGTACTATATACTACGTGGGCTGTTATATACTATGTGGACTGTACTATATACTATGTGGATTGTGCTATATACTACGTGACTGTTATATACTACATGGACTGTACTATATACTACGTGGACTGTACCATATACTATGTGGATTGTGCTATATACTATGTGGACTGTACTATATACTATGTTGAATACGAAGAAAAAACACGACTAGAAACACCAAATAATATTAAATAATCCACAATGTATTTATTAAGGGAACAGGTAAGGATGACAATAAAGGAAGAGGAAGGGGTACAACCAAAAGCACATGCAAAAAATGGACGCCCATCAGGACATATACTTAAACTTAAATAGCAGGCAGGTAAATATCACTCCAAATATGTATATTGCACTAATGCCACCTAGCCTACACCATTGTAAACCCAGCATCAAAGTAAAATAAAGAAAGTTCATGAAACACTACCATAGTTAGAGCATATTACCCGTGTAGCAGCCAGGAACTGTCTGAGGGCGTCCTCCCTGACGCGCGTTTCGGCACTGTAGCCTTTCTCACCCCTTGAGAAAGGCTACAGTGCCGAAACGCGCGTCGGGGAGGACGCCCTCAGACAGTTCCTGGCTGCTACACGGGTAATATGCTCTAACTATGGTAGTGTTTCATGAACTTTCTTTATTTTACTTTGATGCTGGGTTTACAATGGTGTAGGCTAGGTGGCATTAGTGCAATATACATATTTGGAGTGATATTTACCTGCCTGCTATTTAAGTTTAAGTATATGTCCTGATGGGCGTCCATTTTTTGCATGTGCTTTTGGTTGTACCCCTTCCTCTTCCTTTATTGTCATCCTTACCTGTTCCCTTAATAAATACATTGTGGATTATTTAATATTATTTGGTGTTTCTAGTCGTGTTTTTTCTTCGTATTTTGCATTAGTTTGCGACTTTTTCCATTTTTTATGTCCGTACTGATATTTATCACAGTATAGTTACAACGATCTTTATAGCTATAAATATTCTGTGACCTTTTCTTGTCTTCATGAGGTGTGTTGACATGTTTATATACTATGTTGACTGTACTATATACTATGTGGATTGTGTTATATACTATGTGGACTGTACTATATGCTACGTGGACTGTTAGATACTACATGGCTGTGCTATATGCTACGTGGCTGTGCTATATGCTACATGGGCTGTGTTATATGCTACGTGGCTGTCCTATATACTATGTGGCTGTGCTATATGCTACGTGGCTGTGCTATATACTATATGGGCTGCTATATGCTACATGGGCTGTGTTATATACTATGTGGCTTCGCTATATGCTATGTGACTGTGCTATAGTCTACATGGCTTTGCTATATACTACATGGCTGTGTTATATACTACTTGGCTGTGCTATATACTACATGGGCTGTTATATGCTACGTGGCTGTGCTATATGCTATGAGGTTGTGTTATATGCTATGTGGCTGTGCTATATACTACGTGGCTGTGTTATATACTACGTGGCTGTGCTATATGCTATGTGGGCTGTGTTATATGCTACATGGCTGTGCTATATACTGCGCGGCTGTGTTATATACTATGTGGCTGTGTTATATACTATGTTTGCAGTTATATGCTACGTGGCTGTGCTATATGCTATGTGGCTGTGCTATATGCTACGTGGCTGTGCTATATGCTACGTGGCTGTGCTATATGCTACATGGGCTGTTATATGCTACGTTTACATTTACTGAACAAGTTCTGTCATACATATTCTAGAATACCTGATGCGTGAGAATTGGGCCACCATCTAGTAAAACTATAAAACATCATTATATTTCATTATTTGCATGGGCAGAAGAATTTTCATATCTTTCTGGAATTGTTCTTTCACGCATACATATTCATTATCAGAAGTAATTGCCATCAGCTTTTCTTCTTGGGAATAGCTGTCATGTTGCTGTGTGTAATCAATATTATTTGCAGTGTTTGCAAAGCACATTGGGAAATAAGAACATCCCAGCAAATAAAGAAGCGAATCACTTTAGGAGCAGAGAGATTTTGATGCCTCGAGCGCTTCCCACTGAATTGTTTCCCTTTAGGGAGTTTTTCATAGAATATGATAGAAGTTGTGTAAAAAATAAAAGCAATTTGGTAAAGTAAACATTGTGAAGAGATAAAAGGAATCAAATCCATTCCTAGCATGAGAGATTACATGGTAGTATTGAAGCGATAGCACCCTAGAGCCAGCTGGGAAAATGAAATGTTATGACAAAACAGACCTACTAAAGGCTGAGCATTGGGGTGACTGAATACACTGGCATCATCCATGAGACTACTCATGACCTGGGGTGAAGAAGTCAAGGTGAGGAAAATGAACTATCAAGAAGTTATTTCTAAATTGTTATTTCCTGGAAGTGCAATTTCAACCTGCAGTGAAGAAACCCAATTCCATCATTGATTTTTCATTTTGCTTTTATGGTATTCATTCATTATAATTTTGTCCCTTTAGAAGACTTGAACCTATGATTGTCTGATACCACACTATTGCAGTAAATAAAACAAATCACTGTCTCCTATGAATACAGCACCAGAACCACCATTAGTACAGTGTTGCAGCATCAGAACCACTAACAGTACATGAATACAGCACAACCACCATCAGCACTTAAATACAGTACCTGAATCACCATCAGTAACTGAATACAGCACCAGCACCATTTGTACATGAAAACATTACCAGCACCACCATCAGTACATGAATACAACACCAGAACCACCAACTTTACATTAATAAATCATCAGAACCCCAGTCAGTACATGAAAACATCACCAGAACTACCATCAGTACATAAATACATCACCAAAACCACAATTGGTACATGAATAAATAACCAGAACAACCGACAGTACATGAATACATCATTAGAACCACCATCAGTACGTGACTAATATATTACCAAAATCACCATCATGAAGATTTTCCAATCAAGCATTGTAATTAGTTATGCATATATATGCACATAACGCCCAAAATAATTATGATAGCAAGCAACTCCTTTAATATGAAAGAAGTAGAGAGAACGCTGAGTCAATGCTATAAGAGTAAAAGACAAATGATTTTTTATTATTACAAAAATACATAAATAATACACACTCATAAAATACATAGACAGTGGGGAGTGCGAAACGTCCCGCACACGTGCACACATCACACACGGATGACATCCCTGTGACACGTACCGGCACCTATGAATGAGCGGTACTGTTTGCGCTGTTCCCCGACGCAGGGTGCTGAAGTGAAGACAGCTCTTATCACTGTCCACTCCTCATGCTGCGATCAGCGCTAACAGGGGACAATTTTAAGAGTTGTGTTCAACTGTTAACAGCAAGAGCAGGTGGCTGATGGGAGTATTCATCAACCGCCGCCTGTTCCACAAATAAGTAATTAAAAAATTGACATGAGGTACTCCTGTATGTTTTATAACCAGCCAGGCAAACCCTCAGCTGTCAGCTTCAGCAAGGCTGGTTATCAAGAATAGAGGGGTCCCCACAACATAGCTTTGAATTATTTAAATTAACAATTAAAAAAACGGCGTGAAGTCACCCCCCCATTTTTGACAGCCAGGCAAGCAAAAGCAGACAGCTGGGGGCTGGTATTCTCAGGATGGTAAGGGGCTATGGATATTAGCCACCACAGCCTAAAAATAGCAGCCCGCAGCCGCCCCAGAAAAGGCATATCTATTAGATGCGCCAATTCTGGTGCTTTGCCCCACCTGTTCTTTGGCAGTGGCAAGTGGGGTTCATATTTGTGGGGATGATGTCACTTTTGTATTGTCCAGTGACATCAAGCCCAATGGATTACTAATGGAGAGGCGTCTATAAGACACCTATCCATTACTAATCCTATAGTTATATTGTAAATAAACATGCACCCAGAATAAAGTCCTTTAATTGAAAGAATGACATAGACTCCTTTAATGAATCTAAATTAAACCATACTCACGTCATCACCCAGTCCACAGAAGCCATGGTCTCCTGCAACAGAATTAAAATAATAAACATCAATATTCCTTACAAGTCCGCAAAGAAGATAATAATTCATTTGTCCTGGGACGGGTATAGCTCTGCTACATCTAGATGGCAGGCTGCATTGTTGCATGATGCAACTATATAGCCTGCCATCCAGCACAGACACTGAGCAGCGTGTGCTGCTCAGTATTAGGCTATGACCTGCTGATGACAACATGAGCGTGAGAAAATTCGCTGTGCGCTCAGAAAGGTCCTGGAAGTTCACAGCCAATGAGCTTAGTCCAACTCACTGACACCAGCGTGAGCACTGTTACAACTTTTTCCACAGCTCTCGCACTGACGTTAGTGAGTTGAACTGTGTTCATTGGCTGTGAACTCCCAAGACCCATCGCAGGATAAGTGGATTATTATCTTCTTGGCGGACAGGTATGGAATATTTATTATTTTAAATTCTGCTACAGGAGACCATGGCTTCTGTTGAATGGGTGATGATGTGAGTATGGTTTAATTTAGCTTAATTAAAGGAGTCTGTGTTCTTTCTATTCTTTCAATTAACCCCCTAGTGACTGATCCAATTTGGTACTTAATGACCAAGCCAATTTTTGACCCCTGTCACTTTATGAAGTTATAGCTCTGGAACGATTCAACAAATCCCACTGATTCTGAGATTGTTTTTCGTGACATATTGTACTTCATGTTAGTGGTAACATTTCTTCGATACGACTTGCGTTTATTTCTGAAAAAAATGGAAATTTGGCAAAAATTTGGAAAATTTTGCAGTTTGCAAACTTTTAATTTTTGTGCCCTTAAATCAGAGTCATATTGCACAAAATAGTTAATAAATAACATTTCCCACATGTCTACTTTACATCAGCACAATTTTGGAAACAAATTATTTTCGTTAGGACATAATAAGGGTTAAATGTTGACCAGTGATTTCTCATTTTTCCAACAAAATTTACAAAACCATTTTTTTTAAGGACCACCTCACATTTAAAGTGAGTTTGGAAAGTCAATATGACAGAAAACACCCAAAACTGACACCATTCTAAAAACTCAAGGTGTTCAAAACCACATTCAAGAAGCTTATTAACCCTTCAGGTGCTTCACAAGAACTAAAGCAATGTGGAAGGAAAAAATGAACATTTAACTTTTTTCACAAATAATTTACTTTAGACCCAAACTTTTTTATTTTCACAAGGGTATCAGGAGAAAATGGACCACAAAATTTGTTATGCAATTTCTCCTGAGTACACCGATACCCTGTATGTGGGGGAAAGCCACTGTTTGGGCACCTGGCAGGACTCAGAAGGAAGGGAGCACCGTTCGACTTTTTGAAATCAAAATTGGTTAAAATCAATGGCGGTGCCATGTCGCATTTGGAGACCCCCTGATGTACCTAAACAGTGGAAACCCCCCAATTCTAACTCCAACCCTAACACACCCCTAACCCTAATCGCAACCCTAACCATAACCCTAACCCCAATAATACAACCAGGGCCGGACTGGCCATCTGGCAATTCTGGCAAATGCCAGAAGGGCCTGTCTGGTCATGGGCCACATTGTCTGCTACGTTGTTAACAAATTGGTGTTCTTAAGATACCCATACTGCTAAGAGTTGTGACTGAGGTATCATTGGAAATATTGGTCTTGTAGTAAATCTTGCCTTCCTCCATCCAGGGTAATATTAGTAATATATCCCATCTGGCGCTTGGGGATGGGGAAAGCTTGGGCCTGTGTGATTTCAAATGCCAGGGCTGAATTTCAGCCCCAGTCCATACCTGAATACACCCCTAACCTCAACACCACAACCCTAACCCCAACAGAACCCTAACCTCAACCCTAGCCCTAACTCTAGCCCAAACCCTAACTCAACCCTAACCCAACCCTAACCTCAGCTCTAACCCTAGCTCTAATTCCTAACCCTAGCTCTAACCCCTAACCCTAGCTCTAACCCTAGCCCCAACCCTAACCCTAGCCCAACCCTATTTCTAGCTCTAACCCTAGCCCCAACCCTAACCCTAGCTCTAATCCCAGCCCTAACCATAGCTCCAACCCTAACCCTAACCCTAGCCCCAACCCTAACCCTAATAGAAAAATCGAAAAAAATACATTTATTTATTATTTTTTATTATTATGTTTACCTAACTAAGGGGGTGATAAAGGGCGTTTAATTTACTATTTTTTTTTATTTTGATCACTGTGATAGGGTCTATCACAGTGATCAAAATGAATAAATAGGAAAAATTTCTTATTGTTGCCGAGTGGCGGCCGGCAGATCTTGGCGGGTGCACTGCGCATGTGCCCACCATTTTTTTTCCAGAAGAAGATGCCAAGGGCCACCGAGGGTGGGCTCCGGGGACCCCATTTCTTTCTCTGATATAATCATATCAGAGGAGAGAGAAATAAATGGGAAATCTGACTTTTTTTGACGTTGCCGTTATTTGGTGAATAACGGCGATTGCAACACAGGGGATGGTAATAACTGACCTGAATCACGTTCTATGGGGTCACAGCTATCCCAGGTAGCCGAGAGCCCTGAGATTTTCTGATGCTGGGGGCGCTATCCACTTATTTCTCAGCGACATTAAACAGCGACGCTGAGGCATAAGTACCCTTAACTGTCGCTGTTAAAAGGTGTTTATTTAGAATATAGCTATAGGATTAGTAATAGATAGGTGTCTTATAGATGCTTATAGATGCCTCTCCATTACTAACCTGTGGGTTTGATGTCACCGGATAATACAAAAGTGACATCAATCCAACAAATATTACCCAACTTGTCACCACCACATGGCAAGTGGCAAGAGCCGGGCAAAGTGCCAGAATTGCCGCATCTAATAGATGTGTTATCTCGGGGCAGCTGTGGGCTGCTATTTTTAGGCTGAGGGGGTCCAATATCCATGGCCCCTTAGCAGTCTGAATATACCAGTCCCCAGCGATCAGCTTTAGTTTGGCTGGTTGTGAAAAATGGTGGGGACCCCAAATGGTTTTTTTTAAATTATTTATTAAAATAATTTAAAAAAACCATGGGGTCCACTCTATTCTTGATAACCAGCATTGCTAATGCTGACAGCTGAGAGTTGCTGCCCGCAGCTATCAGTTTTGCCTGGCTGGCTATCAAAAATACAGGGCGACCCTGTCAATTTTTTTTGCAATTATTTACGTATAACGTAACTGATGGGTCAATTTCTGCCACTTTTCCTGGTGTCTGCCCTTAATTTGAGCTGTTTTGACAGCTTTTTTGGCCCCCCAGAAGGTGTTATCTATGCATTTGGTTCGTCAAACCGTTAGTCGAACATTGTGACGTTCGCCAAGCTGAACCGAACTGAACCTTGAAAGATTTGATCATCTCTATTTATGACATACTGTTTGTTTCCTGTCTTTTAGCCAATTCCTTACCTATCTGCATATTTGCAAATTGCCTCTTCAGAGAGAAAGAGGACTTGAACTCTATAGCGCCACCTGTTGGAAGTAGCGATCCTACAAGTCACAATCAAAACTTTGAACTTTTTCCACCTTTTACTGAAATCATTTTGAGGGGAAAAATAAAATAACAAAACTAAAATAATGTGGTTGTATATGTGAGAACACCCTGTTATTTTTGGGGATATGGTTGTATTCAGAATTAGCCAACCACATTTACCCTCTTTTTATTTTGATTAACCCCATATAAAGTTTAGCTGTTCTAGTTGGATTTTCTTAGTTGCGTTTTATAGCAAAAGCCATAGCCAATAAACAGCTGACAACACAGCAAATGGATCTCATTGATGAAAGTTATCAGTCAGGAGAAAGGTACAGCAAAAATTTCCAAGGCATTAGAAATACCACAGCAAACTATTAAGGCGTCATCAAGAAGAGGCTTAACTTTCATAGGACTGGACATCCCTAAAAACTTCTCAAAAAGACAAGAAAATGGTTCCAGGAGACTGTCAAGAGGCCTACAGCAACATTAAAGGAGCTTTAGGAACTTCTGGTTGTGTATCGTACGCGACAACAATCCTCCATATTCTTCATATGTCTGGCTTGTGGGGTAGGTTGTCAAGACGGAAGCCATTTCTTACAAAAAAAAAAAACATCCTAGCCCAGCTATATTTTGCCAAAACCTACAGAAAGTCTGACTGAAACATGTGGGAAAAGTTGTTATGGTCTGATGAGTTCAAAGAAGACCATTTTACCATGATGCCAAAGAATGTGGTTGATGCAAAGTGAACACACCCAAAATGATTCCAGTTTGTTCTTTAACTGAATTGTGCAGATCATGAGTGACATTAAAGGTAGAAAAAGTTCTGCAATGATTCTTCTTGAATATCAAAATAGTCTATTGTGATCGTTCACCAATAGACAAGAAATGATTCACGCTCAGGAATATAAGATTAAAAATAAGCTTTTATTAATGACAAATGAAACAATGATGAATAATACTAAAAGACAGGGACTGAATGGAGACGTGTCAGATATCTCAATTCTTTAAAAGCCATTAAAAAAACATGTATTAGGCTGGTTTCACACTTGCGTTTTGATCTGCAGCGTTTTAAAAAAAAGCATGTGGTGAAAAAACGCATGAAAACGCATGCAAACGGTGCGTTTTTGCGCCAAAAAAAAAATTGCGGCAAAACGCGGCGTTTTCCCGCGTTTACATGCATTTTTTCCCGTGTTTGCATTTTTGAAACGCATGCTGAGAAGTGTGTGACAGCTGCCAAACATCAAAATCAACTAGAAAACACACTATTAATAGAATTAGCTAGGGTTAGGGTTAGAGTTAGGATCCCTAGGGTTAGGGTTAGGGGTAGCTTTTTATTAGAATGTCCTGGTCACCAGGTCACTGATAAGCCACCCCCCACCATCAAGGTGATAAAGGGATCCAAACCCTAACCCTAACCATAACCCTAACCATAACCCTTGGGATCCTAACCCTAACCCTAACCCTACCCCTAACCATAACCCTAACCATAGGGATCCAAACCCTAACCCTACCCCTAACACTAACCCTACCCCTACCCCTAACCATAACCCTAACCATAGGGATCCAAACCTTAACCCTAACCCTACCCCTAACCCTAACCATAACCCTTGGGATCCTAACCCTAATCCCTACCCCTACCCCTAACCATAACCCTAACCATAGGGATCCAAACCCTAACCCTAACCCTAAGGGTTAGGATCCTAACCCTAACCCTAAGGGTTAGGGTTAGGATCCCTAGGGTTAGGGTTAGGATCCCTAGGGTTAGGGTTAGGGTTAGGATCCCTAGGGTTACTAGGGATCCTAACCTTAGGGTTAGGGTTAGGGTTTGGATCCCTATGGTTACGGTTAGGGTTAGGGTTTTCCTGTTTATTTTTGTGTTTTCTTGTGTTTTTCTATAAAAACGCATGCGTTTTTAATGCAAGCAAACGCATGTGCTTAAAAACGCATGCGTTTACATAGACAGCAATGCATTTTTTTGCCGCGAAAAAACGCATGCGTTTTTTTGCGGCAAAAAAACGCCACTAGAAATTAGGCTACGTTCACATTTGCGTTGTGCGCTGCAGCGTCGGCGCCGCAACGCACAACGCAAACAAAAACGCAGCAAAACGCATGCACAACGCTGCGTTTTGCACCGCATGCGTCCTTTTTTTCATTGATTTTGGACGCAGCAAAAATGCAACTTGCTGCGTCCTCTGCGCCCGGACGCGGGCGCCGCAGGGACGCATGCGGCGCAAAACGCAAGTGCGACGCATGTCCATGCGCCCCCATGTTAAATATAGGGGCGCATGACGCATGCGGCGACGCTGCGGCGCAGACCGCAAATGTGAACGTAGACTTACAACAGGTTGCATTTCTGCAAATGAACGCACGCGTCAAAAAACGCATGCGTTGTCAAAAACGCGTCAAAACGCATGCGAAAACGCATGCGTTTTTAATGTTAAGTATAGGGGGGAAAAACGCATGCTTTTTTTGCGTTTTTTAGCGCTAAAACACAGCTTACAAAAACGCAAGTGTGAAACCAGCCTAGGCTGGTTTCACACTTGCGTTTTGATCCGCAGGGTTTTAGTGCTAAAAAACGCATGCGTTTTTTCCCTATACTTAACATTAAAAACGCATGCGTTTTTTCGCATGCGTTTTGACGCGTTTTCGGCAACGCATGCGTTTTTTGACGCGTGCGTTCAGTTGCAGAAATGCAACTCTAGCGGCGTTTTTTTGCCGCAAAAAAACGCATACGTTTATTCGCGGCAAAAAAATGCATTGCTGTCTATGTAAACGCATGCGTTTTTAAGCACACGCATTTGCTTGCGTTAAAAACGCATGCGTTTTTATAGAAAAACACAAGAAAAAACAAAACCCTAACCCTAACCCTAAACACAGGAAAAAACAAGAAAACCCTAACCCTAACCCTAAACACAAGAAAAAACAAGAAAACCCTAACCCTAACCCCAGGGTTACTAGGGATCCTAACCCTAACCCTAAGGTTAGGATCCCTAGTAACCCTAGGGATCCTAACCCTAACCATAACCCTAACCCTAGCTATTTCTGTTTTTAGTGGTTTTTCTAGTTGATTTTGATGATTGGCAGCTGTCACACACTTCTCAGCATGCGTTTGAAAAACGCAAACGCAGGAAAAAACGCATGTAAACGCCGCAAAACGCTGCAAAACGCCGCGTTTTTTTTTCTGCATGCAAAAACGCATGCGTCTAAAAAACGCGGCATTTTGCCGCGTTTACATGCGTTTTTTCACCACATGCGTTTTTTTAAAAAACGCTGCAGATCAAAACGCAAGTGTGAAACCAGCCTTAGCCAGATGGCACGGGATGGTGACCAGTACCCCTGTCATCAACATGAATGTCAACTACCAGACGATTATGGCATATCCTATGGATAGGAGGGTGTACCCTAGGTTGGTATTCCCATAACAGCCACTTTGTTAGACCCCCCATACCAATGCTGGGCTGAATGTGGGGGCAATAAAGTGCCAAAATCTGTGCCAAAATCTGTGTTTTTGCCGATCCCGTGCATTAGTCACTATGGGTATCAATCACAGGTGATCACGCATGCACAGCTGCCGCACAATGACCATGACGGATTTGTATGAGATCTTGCCAGAATTCGATCCCGCCAATAAAGCACATGTACATCATGGAGCACTAATAGGTTATCACCTTTGGATGGGCAAACATTAATTAGGAGCTGAGATCGCGTTATGTGCGGCAATCTGCACTAAGCAGAGACTAATGAAGCCAAATAATGATTTGGATAATTAGTAATGACAACGTTGGTCTTCAGGAGGTAAAGCAAACGTAGCGGCATTCGTGTCGGCTGGATGTAAAGCCGTCCTTCCTCCTGCGCCCGTTATATGATTACAGACAGATAGACAGCCACACTGGGCATAATTGGAGCTCAGCGTGGCTGTGTCTGCAAACACTTTGCCTCCGGCAGTCCAGTGGATTTCAATTCCCAGCCATAGAAACCACGCCAGTAATCACAGCATCTCCCAGCATTAGTCAGTCATTACATTAGCATCCTACAGACAAGCGGTGCGCTCCTGCATGTGGATAATCACGCCTAGATGTTTCCTTCACTGCTTCGTCTTTTCTGGATGAAGAATTAACATTTCTATAAAATTGTCAGTTTTCTACAGAAACGATAAGAGGCAGTAGAAAAAAATCTTTGGCTAATTAGGAGGGTTGCCGAATGCAAAATGAGGTAGGTGTATGTCATAAATAAATGGCACAATTGGTGCTAAAGTGTCATGGATCCTGGTGCAAAACTTGGCGTCACAGTGAAATGCGTCGGGTGTTTGGTGGGTGAGCCTATTTGTTACTGAATATGCATCTTTATTGTAGGCTGAATTTATGGACACCTTCTGTACAGACACTTTTTGTTAATTATATATAACCATACGTTGCTAACTAATTGCTTACGTATAAAAAAGCACAGCACCACTCTGTGAATGCCGAGACATATAGTGTCAATGGAAATATCAACTTCCAACCAAAAAAGGAAAGGTTCTTAGTGCATAAATTGGCCAATTCATGTGTGCCCATCAGCCATGACAAGGTGACACTTCTCTAATGGGTCCCATCATAACCCTTCCCTATCCTACTGTACATGCCACTTTCAGGCTAAAAAGCTTACCTGCCCATTCAATTTGTAGGCTTGCAGCCAAGGAGAGACATGTTTGTCCATTATTGTAGGCTTTTTAGCCTGAAAGTGGCATGTACAGTAGGATAGGGAAGGGTTATGATGGGAACCATCAGAGAAGTGTCATCTTGCCGTGGTGGATGGGCACCCATGAATTGGCCAATTTATGCGCTAAGAACCTTCACTTTTTCTGAATGTACATCTTGTGGAGTGTGTTGTGAACTGTGTTTCTGGGCTCCCTCTGGTGGTCACTAACGGTATTGTGTTAGGCATGTCTTGCAGGCCTGAGCTCCAGCTGGGTCATTAAGCAGCGGGTGTTCCCTATTTAGGTCTCCTCTGGACTCAGTCTCTTGCCTGGCATCGTTGTATCCAGTCCTATATGGTCTCCTCCGGATTCCTTTCAGTCTGTCTCATGCAAGAAAAGCTAAGTCCGTTTTGAATTCTTTGGATCATTTGCATTCTTCAGTGTTTTTGTCCAGCTTGCTTAATATGTTATTTTCTGGCTCGCTGGAAGCTCTAGGGGGCTGATATTCTCCCTCCGCACCGTCAGTCGGTGTGGGGGTTCTTGAATATTCAGCGTGGATGTTTTTGCAGGGTTTTCTGCTGACCGCATAAGTTCACTATCTATTTTCTGCCTATCTAGACTAGTGGGCCTCACTTTGCTGAATCTAGTTCATCTCTACGTTTGTGTTTTCCTCTTGCCTCACCGTTATTATTTGTTGGGGGCTTTCAATATCTTTGGGGTTCAATTTCTCTGGAGGCAAGTGAGGTCTTATTTTCCCTCTAGGGGTAGTCAGTTCTCCGGCTGGCTCGAGATGTCTAGAACCAACGTAGGCATGTTCACCGGCTGCTTCTAGTTGTGTGTTAGGATCAGGTATGCGGTTAGCCCAGTTTCCACCTCCCTAGAGCAGTATTTATGTTTTTTGTTATCTTGCCGGAATATCAGAGATCCTCTTCCACTGGGATCATAACAGTATGCCAGGCCAAAAGAAAATGTTTATTGCATCGCAGAAGCGGGATTAAAAAGAAGTTCTGAGTTTTTTGTTTTTTTTTTTGCTGCAGTTTGCCTAGCTTCTTCCATCCCCTTTTACTCTGAGTGGCTGGAGCTCTGCTGCAGATATGAATGTCCAGACTCTGACTTCTAGTGTGGATCAGCTTGCTGCTAGGGTGCAAAGCATTCAGGATTTTGTTATCCATAGCCCTATGTCTGAACCAAAAATACCTATTCCTGAGCCGTTTTTTTGAGATAGATCTAAGTTCCTGAATTTTAGGAATAATTGCAAATTGTTTCTGTCTCTGAAACCTCGTTCCTCTGGTGATTCCGCTCAGCAAGTTAAGATTGTTATCTCCTTCTTGCGCGGCGACCCTCAAGATTGGGCCTTCTCTCTGGCGCCAGGAGATCCTGCATTGGTGAATGTTGATGCGTTTTTCCTGGCGCTTGGTTTGCTTTATGAGGAGCCTAATCTTGAAAATCAGGCTGAAAAGATGTTGCTGGCTATCTCTCAGGGTCAGGACGAAGCTGAGGTGTATTGTCAAAAATTTCGGAAATGGTCCGTGCTTACTCAATGGAATGAGTGTGCACTGGCCGCAAATTTCAGAAATGGTCTTTCTGAAGCCATTAAAGATGTGATGGTGGGGTTTCCTATCCCTACAGGTCTGAATGATTCAATGGCTCTGGCCATTCAAATTGATCGACGTTTGCGGGAGCGCAAATCTGTTAATCCTTTGGCGGTGTTGTCTGAACGGTCACCTGATTCTATGCAATGTGACAGAATTCTGACCAGAGCCGAGCGACAAAATCATAGATGTCAAAATGAGTTGTGTTTCTACTGTGGTGATTCAACACATGTTATCTCAGCATGCTCTAAACGGTTACAAAAAATTGTTAATCCTGTCGCCATTGGTACTTTTCAGCCTAAGTTTATTTTGTCTGTGACTTTAATTTGTTCATTATCTTCTTACTCAGTTATGGCTTTTGTGGATTCTGGTGCTGCTTTAAGTTTGATGGATTTGTCGTTTGCCAAGCGCTGTGGTTTTGTCCTGGAGCCTTTGGAAATTCCTATTCCTCTTAGAGGAATTGATGCTACGCCATTGGCAGAGAATAAACCTCAGTATTGGACGCAAGTGACCATGTGCATGACTCCTGTACATCAGGAGGTGATTCGTTTTCTGGTACTGCATAAAATGCATGATGTTGTCGTTTTGGGTCTGCCATGGTTACAGGCCCATAATCCTGTTTTAGATTGGAAAGCTATGACTGTGTCTAGTTGGGGGTGTCAGGGGATTCATGGCGATTCTCCATTGGTGTCTATTGCTTCTTCTACTCCTTCTGAGATCCCTGAGTTTTTGTCAGACTTTCAGGATGTATTTAATGAGCCCAGGTCCAGTGCCCTTCCTCCTCATAGGGACTGTGATTGTGCTATAGATTTGATTCCTGGTAGTAAATTTCCTAAGGGACGACTCTTTAATTTATCTGTGCCAGAGCATGCCGCGATGCGGAGTTATATAAAGGAGTCTTTGGAGAAGGGACATATTCGCCCATCCTCTTCTCCTCTTGGTGCAGGATTCTTTTTTGTGGGCAAGAAAGAAGGGTCTTTGAGACCTTGTATAGATTATCGTCTTCTGAATAAGATCACGGTTACATTTCAGTATCCTTTGCCATTGTTGTCTGATTTGTTTGCTCGGATTAAGGGTGCCAGTTGGTTCACCAAGATAGATCTTCGTGGTGCGTATAACCTTGTGCGCATAAAGCAGGGAGATGAATGGAAGACAGCATTTAATACGCCCGAGGGTCATTTTGAGTACCTGGTGATGCCTTTTGGACTCTCTAATGCTCCTTCTGTGTTTCAGTCCTTCATGCATGACATCTTCCGGAAATATCTGGATAAATTTATGATTATTTATCTGGATGATATTTTGTTTTTTTCTGATGATTGGGAGTCCCATGTGAACCAGGTCAGGATGGTGTTTCAGGTTCTGCGTGAGAATGCTCTATTTGTGAAGGGCTCAAAATGTATCTTTGGGGCACAGAAGGTTTCTTTTTTGGGTTTTGTTTTTTCCCCTTCTACTGTGGAGATGGACCCAGTCAAGGTATTTGCCATTCATGACTGGACTCAGCCCACGTCTGTTAAGAGCCTGCAGAAGTTCTTGGGCTTTGCTAATTTTTACCGTCGTTTTATCGCTAATTTTTCTAGCGTGGTTAAACCTTTGACGGATATGACCAAAAGGGTTCTGATGTTGCTAATTGGTCTCCTGCGGCCGTGGAGGCCTTTCGGGAGCTGAAGCGTCGGTTTACTTCAGCGCCAGTCTTGTGCCAGCCGGATGTCTCTCTTCCCTTCCAGGTTGAAGTTGATGCTTCTTAGATTTGGTGGCTCAGAGAGGGAGTGATTTTGTCTGCCATTTGCCCAGATTTGCGACGAGTGCTGCAGAAATTTCAGGCTGATAGGCCTGATCGTTGCCCACCAGAGAGACTGTTTGTCCCTGACAGATGGACCAGCAGAGTTATTTCTGAGGTTCATTCTTCGGTGTTGGCGGGGCATCCTGGGATTTTCGGTACCAGAGATTTGGTGGCTAGGTCCTTTTGGTGGCCATCCTTGTCGCGGGATGTGCGTTCTTTTGTGCAGTCCTGTGGGATTTGTGCTCGGGTTAAGCCTTGCTGTTCTCGTGCCAGCGGGTTGCTTTTGCCCTTGCCTATTCCGAAGAGGCCTTGGACGCACATTTCCATGGATTTCATTTCGGATCTTCCGGTATCTCGGAAGATGTCTGTCATCTGGGTGGTGTGCGATCGTTTTTCTAAAATGGTCCATTTGGTGCCCTTGCCTAAGTTGCCTTCCTCCTCTGATTTGGTTCCTTTGTTCTTTCAGAATGTGGTTCGTTTGCACGGCATCCCTGAGAATATTGTGTCTGACAGAGGATCCCAGTTTGTGTCCAGATTCTGGCGATCCTTTTGTGCTAAGATGGGTATTGATTTGTCTTTTTCGTCGGCTTTTCATCCTCAGACTAATGGCCAGACCGAGCGAACTAATCAGACGTTGGAGACTTATTTAAGATGTTTTGTTTCTGCTGATCAGGACGACTGGGTTACCTTTTTGCCACTGGCCGAGTTTGCCCTTAATAATCGGGCTAGTTCTGCCACTTTGGTTTCACCCTTTTTCTGCAACTCTGGCTTTCATCCTCGTTTCTCCTCGGGCCAGGTTGAACCTTCTGACTGTCCTGGGGTTGATTCTGTGGTGGATAGGTTGCAGCGGATTTGGAACCATGTGGTGGACAATTTGAAATTGTCACAAGAGAAGGCCCAGCGTTTTGCCAACCGCCGCCGCGTTGTGGGTCCCCGACTTCGTGTTGGGGATTTGGTTTGGTTGTCTTCTCGGCATGTTCCTTTGAAGGTCTCCTCTCCTAAGTTCAAGCCTCGCTTTATCGGTCCTTATAAGATTTTGGAAATCCTTAACCCGGTGTCTTTTCGCTTGGACCTTCCAGCGTCATTTGCTATTCATAATGTGTTCCATAGGTCCTTGTTGCGGCGGTACGTGGTGCCTATGGTTCCTGCTGTTGAGCCTCCTGCCCCGGTTTTAGTTGAGGGCGAGTTGGAGTACGTGGTGGAGAAGATTTTGGATTCTCGTATCTCTAGACGGAGACTTCAGTATTTAGTTAACGTTGGTCTTCAGGAGGTAAAGCAAACGTAGCGGCATTCGTGTCGGCTGGATGTAAAGCCGTCCTTCCTCCTGCGCCCGTTATATGATTACAGACAGATAGACAGCCACACTGGGCATAATTGGAGCTCAGCGTGGCTGTGTCTGCAAACACTTTGCCTCCGGCAGTCCAGTGGATTTCAATTCCCAGCCATAGAAACCACGCCAGTAATCACAGCATCTCCCAGCATTAGTCAGTCATTACATTAGCATCCTACAGACAAGCGGTGCGCTCCTGCATGTGGATAATCACGCCTAGATGTTTCCTTCACTGCTTCGTCTTTTCTGGATGAAGAATTAACATTTCTATAAAATTGTCAGTTTTCTACAGAAACGATAAGAGGCAGTAGAAAAAAATCTTTGGCTAATTAGGAGGGTTGCCGAATGCAAAATGAGGTAGGTGTATGTCATAAATAAATGGCACAATTGGTGCTAAAGTGTCATGGATCCTGGTGCAAAACTTGGCGTCACAGTGAAATGCGTCGGGTGTTTGGTGGGTGAGCCTATTTGTTACTGAATATGCATCTTTATTGTAGGCTGAATTTATGGACACCTTCTGTACAGACACTTTTTGTTAATTATATATAACCATACGTTGCTAACTAATTGCTTACGTATAAAAAAGCACAGCACCACTCTGTGAATGCCGAGACATATAGTGTCAATGGAAATATCAACTTCCAACCAAAAAAGGAAAGGTTCTTAGTGCATAAATTGGCCAATTCATGTGTGCCCATCAGCCATGACAAGGTGACACTTCTCTAATGGGTCCCATCATAACCCTTCCCTATCCTACTGTACATGCCACTTTCAGGCTAAAAAGCTTACCTGCCCATTCAATTTGTAGGCTTGCAGCCAAGGAGAGACATGTTTGTCCATTATTGTAGGCTTTTTAGCCTGAAAGTGGCATGTACAGTAGGATAGGGAAGGGTTATGATGGGAACCATCAGAGAAGTGTCATCTTGCCGTGGTGGATGGGCACCCATGAATTGGCCAATTTATGCGCTAAGAACCTTCACTTTTTCTGAATGTACATCTTGTGGAGTGTGTTGTGAACTGTGTTTCTGGGCTCCCTCTGGTGGTCACTAACGGTATTGTGTTAGGCATGTCTTGCAGGCCTGAGCTCCAGCTGGGTCATTAAGCAGCGGGTGTTCCCTATTTAGGTCTCCTCTGGACTCAGTCTCTTGCCTGGCATCGTTGTATCCAGTCCTATATGGTCTCCTCCGGATTCCTTTCAGTCTGTCTCATGCAAGAAAAGCTAAGTCCGTTTTGAATTCTTTGGATCATTTGCATTCTTCAGTGTTTTTGTCCAGCTTGCTTAATATGTTATTTTCTGGCTCGCTGGAAGCTCTAGGGGGCTGATATTCTCCCTCCGCACCGTCAGTCGGTGTGGGGGTTCTTGAATATTCAGCGTGGATGTTTTTGCAGGGTTTTCTGCTGACCGCATAAGTTCACTATCTATTTTCTGCCTATCTAGACTAGTGGGCCTCACTTTGCTGAATCTAGTTCATCTCTACGTTTGTGTTTTCCTCTTGCCTCACCGTTATTATTTGTTGGGGGCTTTCAATATCTTTGGGGTTCAATTTCTCTGGAGGCAAGTTGGAGACTTATTTAAGATGTTTTGTTTCTGCTGATCAGGACGACTGGGTTACCTTTTTGCCACTGGCCGAGTTTGCCCTTAATAATCGGGCTAGTTCTGCCACTTTGGTTTCACCCTTTTTCTGCAACTCTGGCTTTCATCCTCGTTTCTCCTCGGGCCAGGTTGAACCTTCTGACTGTCCTGGGGTTGATTCTGTGGTGGATAGGTTGCAGCGGATTTGGAACCATGTGGTGGACAATTTGAAATTGTCACAAGAGAAGGCCCAGCGTTTTGCCAACCGCCGCCGCGTTGTGGGTCCCCGACTTCGTGTTGGGGATTTGGTTTGGTTGTCTTCTCGGCATGTTCCTTTGAAGGTCTCCTCTCCTAAGTTCAAGCCTCGCTTTATCGGTCCTTATAAGATTTTGGAAATCCTTAACCCGGTGTCTTTTCGCTTGGACCTTCCAGCGTCATTTGCTATTCATAATGTGTTCCATAGGTCCTTGTTGCGGCGGTACGTGGTGCCTATGGTTCCTGCTGTTGAGCCTCCTGCCCCGGTTTTAGTTGAGGGCGAGTTGGAGTACGTGGTGGAGAAGATTTTGGATTCTCGTATCTCTAGACGGAGACTTCAGTATTTAGTTAAGTGGAAAGGCTATGGTCAGGAGGATAATTCCTGGGTTGTCGCCTCTGATGTTCATGCGGCTGATTTGGTTCATGCCTTTCACGCTGCTCATCCTGATCGCCCTGGGGGTCTTGGTGAGGGTTCGGTGACCCCTCCTCAAGGGGGGGGTACTGTTGTGAACTGTGTTTCTGGGCTCCCTCTGGTGGTCACTAACGGTATTGTGTTAGGCATGTCTTGTTGCAGGCCTGAGCTCCAGCTGTGTCATTAAGCAGCGGGTGTTTTCTCTATTTAGGTCTCCTCTGGACTCAGTCTCTTGCCTGGCATCATTGTATCCAGTCCTATATGGTCTCCTCCGGATTCCTTTCAGTCTGTCTCATGCAAGAAAAGCTAAGTCCGTTTTGAATTCTTTGGATCATTTGCATTCTTCAGTGTTTTTGTCCAGCTTGCTTAATATGTTATTTTCTGGCTCGCTGGAAGCTCTAGGGGGCTGATATTCTCCCTCCGCACCGTCAGTCGGTGTGGGGGTTCTTGAATATTCAGCGTGGATGTTTTTGCAGGGTTTTCTGCTGACCGCATAAGTTCACTATCTATTTTCTGCCTATCTAGACTAGTGGGCCTCACTTTGCTGAATCTAGTTCATCTCTACGTTTGTGTTTTCCTCTTGCCTCACCGTTATTATTTGTTGGGGGCTTTCTATATCTTTGGGGTTCAATTTCTCTGGAGGCAAGTGAGGTCTTATTTTCCCTCTAGGGGTAGTCAGTTCTCCGGCTGGCTCGAGACGTCTAGAACCAACGTAGGCACGTTCACCGGCTGCTTCTAGTTGTGTGTTAGGATCAGGTATGCGGTTAGCCCAGTTTCCACCTCCCTAGAGCAGTATTTATGTTTTTTGTTATCTTGCCGGAATATCAGAGATCCTCTTCCACTGGGATCATAACAGGAGTAACAATGCGGTTGGAAGTTGATATTTACATTGGCACTATGTCTTGGCATTCACAGAGTGCTGCTGTGCTTTTTTATACCTATTTTGTAGTTACTACAGCTTGCACCTATTCACACTTTTTGTTTATTCTATTGCATTGGTGCCTCATGGGGACACTATTACCTGACTGCTACCCCTGATGCCCTCTGTTACACAGATTGCTCCCCCTCATGACCTCTTTTATACAGACTGCTCCCCCGATGACCTCTTTTATACAGACTGCTCCTCCTGATGACCTCTGTTACAGAGACTGCTCCCCCTGATGACCTCTTTTATACAGACTGCTCCCCCTGATGACTTCTGTTACACAGACTGCTCCCCCTGAAGACCTCTTTTATAGAGACTGCTCCCCCTGATGACCTCTGTTACACAGATTGCTCCCCCTGATGACCTCTGTTGCACAGACTGCTCCCCCTGAAGACCTCTTTTATACAGACTGCTCTCCCTGATGACCTCTATTACACTGACTGCTCCCCCTGATGACCTCTTTTATACAGACTGCTTCCCCTGATGACTTCTGTTACACAGACTGCTCCCCCTGATGACCTCTTTTATACAGACTGCTCTCCCTGATGACCTCTATTACACTGACTGCTCCCCCTGATGACCTCTGTTACACAGACTGCTCCCCCTGATTACCTCTTTTATACAGACTGCTCCCCCTTATGACATCAAAAATAATATGTATATAGTATATATTTTTTATTAAATCAATTCAATTTAATAAAAGTTCCATAAGAGTTGAAGGGAACCTGTCAGCTGGTCCATGCTGCCTTAACCGCAGGCAGAATGAAACCCGAGCAATGCTGCACGATTGCAGCCTGTTATATTTTTCTCTGTTCTCGCTGTCCAGACATAGCAGCGATGTGGGTTTTTACTTAGGAACAAGCAAGAGATTGGACAAAGTCATTAGTCAATACATGCTGGAAAGTGAGAGAAAGAAAGTTCTAATACATAAAGTGCTGGCAGAATGCTGATGAAGGGGGGACTGTTACAGATGGCATGTTACAGAGCTGGAGAATTGGGACGGTTCTTGGACACATTTGTATATGCACCGAAAGTAGTTTTAACTTGCTGTAGGGCATGGAGGCTGCAACATTATTAAATCTATATATATTTTTTGATTGAATTACTACTATTCATTGGCTGCTACTTTGGAAAGCCATTAGGTGTCACCGTCACATCAGTTCTATACCGATTTTATGTTTGTGGTTTCTGCTGCGTGACATTCACTGTGGGACTGTATTTATTTTACTTGTCGCCTCGCAGAATTAGCAGCATGATGTAACCCACTTCAAGCCGTCCACACAGAAATGTTACCACTTACTAATAGAGGATACAGGCAACCACAACTGACAGCTGTGGAAAGGTGAAAAAACACAAAAAAAAGTACACGGGTTCACATATCCAGTTCTCACCAATGCATATAGGAGATCTTGCAAAAGTATTCAACCCCCTTGTGTTTTTTTCCCCCCTTCTTTTTTCACAGATTTGTATGATTTTTGCACGCCAGTGTTCTGTTTAACTACATTGGAAAACTTGTATGTCATCACTTTTCATCAGATTGTTTTAAAATTAAAATTAAAAAAATGATGCTTGCTTAAGAATTCATCCCCACCTTCTTTGTGATCACGGAGCCGTCATAATGCATGGGGTTGAATAATTCTGCACGCAGTATTTATCCATTTTTTTTTTTTTAATATATATATATATATATATATATATATATATATGATGACAAATAATGAGTTGTGTCTTTCTTTTAAAGGGAACCTATCAGCAGCATTTGAGGGGGTAGAGCAAGAAGTAGTGATATATAGAGAACTATACAACAATTAAAACTAAGCCTATATAGTCCCGATCCGTTGCTTCATTGCAGAGAAATCCGTATTTTTATCCAAATGTAAATTAGACTGCAAGTGCACTGGGTGCTGCAAGTGCACCTGCAAACCGTGGCTCCTTTTCAGTTCTCTCCACGCTGTGCTGTTCCCAGCTTCTTGATCAGCAGACGCTGTTGTCTGGGACATTATCTCCAGGTAACAACCTCTGTCTCTGCTGCCATTGGAGAAGGGGCAGGGAGAAAGGAAGAGAAGTCGTTCACTGCAGGTGCCCTCTCACCACCCAGCGCACTTGCAGTCTAATTTACCTATAGATAAAAGTACAGATTTCTCTGCAAGGAAGCAACGGATCGGGACGATATAGGTGGCATTTTAATTCTTGATCAGAGACCTATACTTCAATACTTCTGGTTGTTCCCCTAAATCGCTCCAGATTGACTCTTTTTTAGCATACTGTTTTACAGTTTTCGGGGTCACCTACAGAACCTAATGGCTAAAACCTGTCTACACTGACAGCTGGTGCTTATAAAGTTCTATGAAGATGCCAAAGGATTGGGACGTGCGTACAGCCGGTCTGTGAGTACAGGGGCTGTACATGGATCAAAATTGGGCAGAGCTGCAGTATCACACACAACCTTTTGGCAGGTGTGGCGCTGTTTTTGCTTTTTTTAAAGCAACCATGCAATTATTCTCACCCCGTAGAGCCCCATTATTCAGGATAATCAGACGTTATTGTGTAAACTGACTTTGAAGACTGCCTCCTTTGAGGCCGAGTTAATTTGCAGCTGCTGTGTATCTTATTGTTATTTCATCTCCGAGCATCACAGGTTTTCTCGTGGCGGATACTTGTGGACGGGCGGCTGTCCCTTAGGGTTCCTTCACCGCTTTTATATTGTTTAGTTTTAGTTCTTTTTTTATATTTACTTCTTCTATAAACTTTTTGCCAGATTTATTATTGGCTGGTCGGTTTCAGCGCCTTAATATTCGTGACAGTTTTTTTTTTCTTATTTTGTGTTTATGTGCTGAGACTTGTGGAGAAGCCAAAAAGCCTTTCTTGGACCAAAGACCACATTGTTAGATTGGCCGGCCATGATACGTATGAAACATTTGCAGGACATTTTTTTTATAGCCCCTCCACGTGGAGATAAGTATATAATGCCGACTTTACCACCACTTGAAAAACTGGATGATTTGGGCGTCTGCATGTCTGGTCCATCAACAGCGCATGCCACCAATGTCTGATAGCTGGTGCTTTCATCTGTGGGACTCCCATATAACTGGGTAAATACTCCCAGATGTGTCACCTAGAGGAAAGCCATTGCCTAAGCAATTTTCTATTTCCATCGATTATGCCAAAATTTGGGTGTAAATTGCTTTTTTTGTGCAACACGGAGTTACACAAAAAATATGCAGCTTTTTCACGCGTTTCGCACCCAGCTCAAAATGAGGCGAAACAGAAGCATGGTGCCACAGTCCGTCTAATTCATGAAGAGCCAGAAATCTTACTCCAGTCTCTGATTGGATTAAAATTTGTGGCAATGTGTATGAAAACGCACAACACTGTTCAGACGCACTGGATTTATTACGAGGCATGTGCTTGTTGATAAATCAGGTGCCCCTGACATCACGTACCATCATCAAGATTGTCTAAGTGTTGATGAAGGGCTATAATACCTCTACACAACAGTACCAGTCACACAGTGTCTCCCACATAATGTTACTAGCAACGCAGTGCCTTCCGATAACAGTACTAGTGACACAATACCTCTGAAATAACAGCATCAGGTCTACAATCTCCCCCATAATAATAACAGCCACATAGAGCTGCACTATATTAATATCAGAGACTCAGTGTCTTCCCGTAACGATACCAGCCAGACCGTGCCAAACTCATTACAACACCAGGCGGACCATAATGCCTCCCCCATAACAGGATCAGAAACCAAGTGGCCACTAGACTTAACATTAGACTCCTACATCTACTGTGCTGTATAGACGAATTTTCAGCAGTCTCATTATCATCACAATCAGGATATATACAGTAGATAACACATGATTACACCATTTACAATAATTAATGTTGCAGCTCACCTCCTCCCCCTGTACAATGACTGATAACACCTCTATATACAGTAGATAACACAAGATCCACCATTCACAATAGGTGATATCACAGCTCACCTCCTCCTCCTCCTGTACAATGACTGATAACACCTCTATATACAGTAGATAACACAGGATCCACCATTCACAATAGGTGATGTCGCAGCTCACCTCCTCCTCCTGTACACTGATTGATAACACCTCTATATACAGTAGATAACACAGTATCCACCATCCACAATAGGTGATATCACAGCTCACCTCCTCCTCCTGTACAGTGACTGATAACACCTCTATATACAGTAGATAACACAGGATCCACCATTCACAATAGGTGATGGCACAGCTCACCTCCTCCTGTAGAATGACTGATAACACCTCTATATACAGTAGATAACACAGGATCCACCATCCACAATAGATGATATCACAGCTCACCTCCTCCTCCTGTACAGTGACTGATAACACCTCTATATACAGCAGATAACAAAGGATCCACCATTCACAATAGGCGATGTCACAGCTCACCTCATTATGTACAATGATTGATAACACCTCTATATACAGTAGATAACACAGGATCCACCATTCACAATAGGTGATGTCACAGCTCACCTCCTCCTCCTGTACAATCACTGATAACACTTCTATATACAGTAGATAACACAGGAGCCACCATTCACAATAGGTGATGTCACAGCTCACCTCATCCTCCTGTACAATGGCTGATAACACCTCTATATACAGTAGACAACACAGGATCCACCATTCACAATAGGTGATGTCACAGCTCACCTCCTCCTACTGTACAATGACTGATAACACCTTTATATACAGTAGATAACAGGTTCCACCATTCACAACAGGTGATGTCACAGCTCACCTCCTCCTCCTGTACAATGACTGATAACACCTTTATATACAGTAGATAACGCAGGATCCACCATTCACAATAGGTGATGTCACAGCTCACCTCCTCCTCCTGTACAATCACTGATAACACTTCTATATACAGTAGACAACACAGGATCCACCATTCACAATAGGTGATGTCACAGCTCACCTCCTCCTCCTGTGTAATGATTGATAACACCTCTATATACAGTAGATAACGCAGGATCCACCATTCACAATGAGTGATGTCACAGCTCACCTCCTCTTCCTGTGTAATGATTGATAACACCTCTATATACAGTAGATAAAACAGGATCCACCATTCACAATGAGTGATGTCACAGCTCACCTCCTCCTCCTGTACAATGACTGATAACACCTCTATATACAGTGGATAACACAGGATCCACCATTCACAATGACTGATGTCACAGCTCACCTCCTCCTCCTGTGTAATGACTGATAACACCTCTATATACAGTAGATAACACAGGATCCACCATTCACAATGAGTGATGTCACAGCTCACCTCCTCCTCCTGTACAATGACTGATAACACCTCTATATACAGTAGATAACACAGGATCCACCATTCACAAAGAGTGATGTCACAGCTCACCTCCTCCTCCTGTACAATGACTGATAACACCTCTATATACAGTAGATAACACAGGATCCACCATTCACAATAGGTGATGTCACAGCTCACCTCCTCCTCCTGTACAATGACTGATAACACCTCTATATACAGTAGATAACAGGTTCCACCATTCACAACAGGTGATGTCACAGCTCACCTCCTCCTCCTGTACAATGACTGATAACACCTCTATATACAGTAGATAACACAAGATCCACCATTCACAATAGGTGATGTCACAGCTCACCTCCTCCTCCTGTGTAATGACTGATAACACCTCTATATACAGTAGATAACACAGGATCCACCATTCACAATGAGTGATGTCACAGCTCACCTCCTCCACCTGTACAATGACGGATAACACCTCTATATACAGTAGATAACACAGGATCCACCATTCACAATAGGTGATGTCACAGCTCACCTCCTCCTCCTGTACAATGCCTGATAACACCTCTATATACAGTAGATAACACAGGATCCACCATTCACAATAGGTGATGTCACAGCTCACCTCCTCCTCCTGTACAATGCCTGATAACACCTCTATATACACCAAGAAAAAAGCACCAAAAACGTAGTCAACACTGTCCAATTATTACAAATATAGAAAACACCTTTATTACGGGTAGAAACACAGGTATACAGCATGGCAGGAAAACATCCCCCGTACAAACCCGCACACACATGTCACAAAAGGGCTGGATTAAAGTGCATTATAAGCCACAGAAGTAGCAAAAATCCTAGTGGAAGATCTTAATCATATTAAATATATAAAGACATCTATCTGTGGACCTGTGACCATATAAATTTGGATCAAATGATCAAATACATACCACAGTTGTAAGTCACAGTACCCACGCACAGCAATCCCGTCCTCCCTGACGCGCGTTTCGGCGATTTGCCTTCCTCAGGGGGGGGTGCCCAGAGATGAGGGGCAGCAGTTAAATACCTTATGACCCGGAAATAGCGGTAATCGCGCCTGCACATCCTTGCATCATCCCATATCCGGTCCGCACGGTCTGCAGGGCCGGAAACACACGGGCCCCATGTGATCCGCCCCACAAGACACTGCAGGAGCCGGAGACAGGAAGAGCGCAGCTGCGCATGCGCGAAAAGCTGCCGCGGCCATCTTGAAAAGGGGCAAATATGTTGGCATACAGAAAAACGCCATTACGGCGCACAGATAAAATGCACATGCCAATAACCGCAGCATAAATAAACAGACATCATATAAAATATACATAACCAAAATAATCCGCTTAGTGACCATCCCTATTTAAGGTGCTGCATATATGTGACAAAAAACCTTTATTGAATCATTATTAAATGTGAAAAATACGAAAATAGTATATATATATACATATCAGAAGCAGCCATATACAAGAACATATCACCCGCAGCCATCAAAGCTACCCATATGTAGATTTGATATCAATCCTATCCACCCTTGAATCATCTATAACGGAAGCAACATATCAGCATCATATATCCGTATATAATATATTGTACAAGGATAAACTCCTCATCATATACTTAAAAATGTCCAGTGTATGAAGCTGATGTATAATAGAAGATATTAATGTTCACTCCAAAAATACATCAGAGGTGTATATCAGATGAATCCACACTCAAGTACTTCTTGTAGTGTAGTAGGGTGATTCTCACATAGGCAGGTCACAATCCGGGAACAAGCTAAAAATATATGAGACAATAAACGCAAGTTAAAATCAAATATAGACAGCGTATGCGGAACAATACAGAGGAAAAGGTGCACAGCATCCCAGCGACTACAGGAATGGGGCGAACGACAAACCCTCATTTAGCCCCACTGGTTGGACAGTATGTAAACGCCAAATCCAGCGTGTTTCCAACATACCGAGTCTTTTGGAAAGGCGGCCACCCCTAATGTTGATCTTGAGGGCATCAATGCCCCTCACTCTCAACAACGTGGCATCACAATCGTGATATGCCTTAAAATGCCTCGGCAAAGTTTTTAGTGTGGTCGCATCAATGTGGCCGGCGGCCGCCTGTATCCCCAACACATGCTCCCTGACGCGGACTTTTAGCTGGCGGGTAGTAAGTCCGACGTATATTAATCCACAGGGGCATGTAGCGTAGTAGATGACATATCTAGTGGTACATGTGATACGTTGTCTAATTGAAAACACCTGCGTACCACTAGAGTTGGTAAAAGAATCGCTTTTATCAATGTTGGGACAGGCGACACACCGACCACACGGAAAACAACCCACACTCGGTGTAAACCTATCCAAGAAGGTCGTTGGGGACCGTCCTTCATGGTGACTGTGGACCAACTGATCTCTTAGATTGGCAGCTCGCCTAAATGCAATAGATGGTCTTTTAGGGATAAACTTTTTAATTATTGGATCAACTTGAAGGATAGGCCAGGCCTTATCCAGGGCTCTCCTTATCTGATTGGCCTTAGAGTTATAAGTGGTGATAAACCTAATATTATTGTTACTATTATTAGTCCTACTTGGTTGCCCATACTGACTACCATAAAGTAAGTCGTGGCATGTAGTATGTTTGGCCCTCTGATATGCCCTCTTGAGGGATCTGCCACTATATCCCCGTGCTTTAAATCGCATCTTCAGTTCCTCAGCTCTTATCTCGAAATCACTCTCGGTGGAGCAGATACGCCGTAAGCGAAGAAATTGCCCCACCGGAATAGATCGTATCATGTGTTGAGGATGACCTGAGGATGCGTGCAACAGGGTATTGGTGGATGTCGGCTTCCGTAAAAAATATCCGTACAAAGAGTGCCATTGGGGTCCCTCCTAATTGTCACATCAAGAAAATCAATAGATGTATCACTCCACATCAATGTCAAATGAATATTCAGATCGTTGCTATTCAGGGAGGAGACATACTGCGCCAGGTTGACAGACGTGCCCTGCCAGACGAAGAAGATGTCATCAATGTACCGTGTCCATAAAGGGACACGGTCAATTGATCCCTGTTCGCCCGACAGGAGGAGGTCCCTCTCCCACAGCCCCAGGAAGAGGTTGGCATAAGAGGGTGCGAAGGCCGCTCCCATGGCAGTCCCCTGGAGCTGCAGGTAGAAGGACCCCTTAAACACAAAAAAGTTGTGGGTGAGGGTGAACTCTAAGAGTTCCAGCAGAAGCGATCTCATACCGATGGATAAAGTAGATGACTCTAATAAGTATCTAACGGCACCAATACCATCTTTGTGCCTAATGTTGGTGTATAGAGATTCTATGTCTGCCGAAACCAATAGAGTATCATCCTCCAAACACAATCCGTCGACCCTGCGCAGTACATCACCGGTATCCTTGAGAAAGGAGGGGAGGCTGGTAACTAATGGCTGCAGGTGGAAATCTATCCAACTATTGACATGTTCCAGTAGATTCCCCGTCCAGAAATTATAGGTCTCCCCGGGGGTGACTCTATATACAGTAGATAACATAGGATCCACCATTCACAATGAGTGATGTCACAGCTCACCTCCTCCTCCTGTACAGTGACTGATATCACCTCTATATACAGTAGATAACACAGGATCCACCATTCACAATAGGTGATGTCACAGCTCACCTCCTCCTCCTGTACAATGACTGAGTGATAACACCTCTATATACAGTAGATAACACAGGATCCACCATTCACAATGAGTGATGTCACAGCTCACCTCCTCCTCCTGTACAATGACTGATAACGCCTCTATATACAGTAGATAACACAGGATCCACCATTCACAATGAGTGATGTCACAGCTCACCTCCTCCTCCTGTACAATGACTGATAACACCTCTATATACAGTAGATATCACAGGATCCACCATTCACAATAGGTGATGTCACAGCTCACCTCTTCCTCCTCCTGTACAATGACTGATAACACCTCTATATACAGTAGATATCACAGGATCCACCATTCACAATAGGTGATGTCACAGCTCCCCTTCTCCCCTTTTCCTTCACTATGACCTTTACCGGCCTGCTCAGATAGGAGTACGAGTACACACAGGGTCTGACTCCGTCTTTTGCTGTAAATGTCCATTGGAAGACTGTGGTGTAGGCCTAGTGATCAGCGTAAAATTTGCAATATTTTTATATGCCTAGTGATAGGAAAAATAATATAACACAAAAACCTCAAACATTTCTAAATAATATGTCTAAACCCCCTGATTTTGTATTTTCTGATGACACATTCCCTTTAGGAATGTTTATAATCTAACATTTTCTTATTTTTTTGCATTCTTGATAATTTGACGATAATTTTCCATTCTTACAGATAAAGTTTTGGCCGATTTCACCGACCGTCCATTAAAGTGGGAAAATGATTCTATGTCCCAGTTCGCATTGTCTAATTTGGGTGTCATAGTGAACAAGTAATGTTCCTAAAATTATTTACTTCATCTGTCAAGAAGGAGAAAGAAACCATGCTCCGCACTGGAGAGACGTGGAGAAGAGAATGATTTACCCCAGAGCAGCCCGCAGACGTCTCCTCATCTACATGGGCGACACTGCGCCGTTGTGCACGTGTGAGCCGCGTCAGGGACTGCGGGTGTAAAATGTGACGGGTGCTGGGGGGATGGAGACACTAAATAACTGCCCTCATCGGAGGATGAACCCATAGAGTCTTCAACATTTCATGCTTTGAGTAAATCCTGCTTCGTTTTGACACGTGACACCCCTAACTTTTTGGGACTGCCTTTCAAAATGTTATGAGTGGGGTTCTGGGTAAGCACCACAGGATTTGGGGGTTGATCTCAGGTGGGACGCGGTGTGGGAAATATGTGTCCAAGAATTGCTAATACTACAGTTGGTAACTATGGGATCCCCACTGATCATGTAAATAGGGGGTCTCCTGTCCTCTGTGTGAATGGAGCAGCGGTGCCCCTCCTGAATGTGGCTATCTCTCCTTTCACCGTCTATGGAACTGGTAGTCACATACAATACGAGTAGATATTCGCACTACGACTCCCATTCACCCATGGAAGTGGATGGTGCAGTGGTCACGCATGAGCGCTTTCTCTCCTTTCTTGCACCCCTGTTTTTGGGATTGGTGGGAGTCCCACAGGTTGGACCCTAATTGATCATATAGTTATCATCTATCCTGTGTATAGGTGAAAAATGTGTGATAACTCCTTTTTTTATGCCATAGAAATGCTGACACTGAGAAAGGGGCACACGCTGGGTACTGATGGGATGCCATTGTAGCCTAGGGCATAACAAAAGCCCCATAATTGCCATGTATGTGAACAGGGACTATTGGGCTACCTATCATTGTAGCACTGGCAGGCATATTATATTACAATGCAGAACTGCAATAAAGTTGCAGTTTCAAATGTATATATATTTCGCGCTGGTATACCCTATAACCTATAATCATCCACTCAGATGAGTGTGCAGTCGATTAGCTCAATGGTACACTGTATTAAAATCGTAGGCCTCCTGTATGGAAAAACAGTTAAGACGCTACAACCTGCAGCTTGATCATGCAACCTGAATAAAAAGTCAGTACCTTTAAAGTAGAGCTGCATCACTTGTCCATCACTGTGATTCATCGGAGTTCCTGGGTAATATAGATGAAGTCTTTGCCAGAATATCTGTATCGGAGAGCTGCCCCGGCCGGTAGCAGCTACTCCGTGCACCGAGTTTTAGCCAGGGGCGGGAGCACTCCGTCTAAGGCCGGCAGCGCCGCACAGTGCGAGTAATGTGAGCGGCGCGTCTAGGACCTGTGTGACGCAGTGAAACAGGTGACCGCCCCGCGTGACTGCAACGTTCGGTACGGATCGCGGTAAGGACCAAAACAGCCTATGCGTTTCGAAAACAACTGTTTTCTTCCTCAGGGCTGGTCCTTGCCCTACTTAGGGGTCCTTATAAAGCATCCGCGATCCTCACTCTTAGTAGAAACCAAACAGCTCCACCCCGCAATTGAGTCCTCTGGGAATTAGCGTATCTAATAAAAAAATCCATTTACTCTCAGTCCTAGACATGGATTTTATATAGTCGCCACCTCTCCAGTGCAAAGACCAAGATCTGCCATCCCTTCTTGTAGAAAGTCAAAGACTCACACCCACTTTCTGTAGAATGTCAAAGACCAGCCCCCACTTCCTGTAGACAGACAAACACCTGCTCCCACTTCCTGTAGAGACAAAGACCTGTCTTCACTTCTGGTAGAGAAACAAATACCTGCCCCCACGTCCTGTAGAGAGAGACATAGACCCAGCCCCACATCCTGTAGAGAGACAAAGACTCACATTCACTTCCTGTAGAGAGACAAGGACCTGCTCCCACTTCCTGTAGAGAAAAAGACCTGCATTCACTTCTGGTAGAGAAACAAATACCTGCCCCCACATCCTGTAGAGAGAGACATAGACCCAGCCCCACATCCTGTAGAGAGAGACATAGACCCAGCCCCACATCCTGTAGAGAGACAAAGACTCACATTCACTTCCTGTAGAGAGACAAGGACCTGCTCCCACTTCCTGTACAGAGACAAAGACCTGCCCCAAAATAATGTAGAAAGAGAAAAACTCACCCCACTTACTGTAGAGAGTTAAAGACTCACCCCCACTTACTGTACAGCGCCCCAAACCCACTTCCTATAGAGGGAAAAACCCACGCACACTTCCTGTAGAGGTAAAAAGACCCACCCCACTTCCTGTAGAGGTAAAAAGACCCACCCACTTCCTGTAGAGGTAAAAAGATCCACCCCACTTCCTGTAGAGGTAAAAAGATCCACTCCACTTCCTGTAGAGGTAAAAAGATCCACCCCACTTCCTGTAGAGGTAAAAAGATCCACCCCACTTCCTGTAGAGGTAAAAAGACCCACCCCACTTCCTGTAGAGGTAAAAAGACCCACCCCACTTCCTGTAGAGGTAAAAAGACTCACCCCACTTCCTGTAGAGGTAAAAAGATCCACCCCACTTCCTGTAGAGGTAAAAAACCCACCCCACTTCCTGTAGAGGTAAAAAGACCCACCCCACTTCCTGTAGAGGTAAAAAGACCCACCCCACTTCCTGTAGAGGTAAAAAGATCCACCCCACTTCCTGTAGAGGTAAAAAGACTCACCCCACTTCCTGTAATCTGTCTTGGTGTCTCTGCTGCTAGAGACAGATTTGACTTGACAACAGGAAGTTGATATCAAGTTAGACAGATGTGAGACACCTAGTGGTTGGCAATTTCGAGGCTATGTGCACACGTTGCAGATTTCCTGCAGAACTGCAAAGTTTTTTTCCACGCAGAAACGCTGCAGATCTGCAAGTGATTTACAGTACAATGTAAATCAATGGCAAAAAAATGCTGTGCTAATGGTGCGGCAAAATCTGCACGGAAAACACAGCAGATTCAAAAAAGGACCGTGTCACTTCTTTTGTGCAGAACTGCAGCATTTCTGCACCTATTCCATTATAGAAATCTGCAGGGGTAAAAACACATCAAATCCGCACAGAATCCACAGTAAATCTGCAGGAAAACCGCACAAAATCCGCCAGAAAAACGCATCAAATCTGCACCTGCGTTTTCTGCCAAGAGATGCAGAATCCGCACATAAAATTCCAGAGGCAAATCTGCAACGTGTGCACATACCAGGAGGAATTTTATGGGCTAAAAATGTCATTGTGGATAAAGTACTTTGCAATTTTGCCATTATATTGTGCAGCAAATGAGAATTGATTTATTGAAAGGATAGTCCTTACTAAACACCTTTTTTTCTTACAAACTTTTATTCTAAAATATATATTTTTTAAATTACCTATGTTATACCAACCTGTAGCATAAAGCTAATACATTACAGAACCAACAATAGCAGAATTGATATTTTTGTTGCTAGCGCTTCGGAATGACTAAATAAATGGTGGAAAAAAACTGTGACATTGACTGCAAAAGAAAACCCTCAACTACCAGATCAATGGTGGAATAAAAAAGTTATGGATCTGTTTTTTCTTGCTAATTATCACTTTTTTTTAGAATCAGCGCTTAGATAAGTCATTAACGGGGGTTCACTTACTTAATTTTTTACCTGCACTGTGGATAGTTACTTAGTGTGTCATGATCAGTACAACTTTGCAGTTTTGTTAGATTGTGACAAAGATAACAATCAGCCCACATTTTATTAGTAACTGATGTAGATATATAGGTAATTTCAAAGGGTTCACTTACTTTTTCTTGAACTGTATTGCACAAACACGATCATATTAATTGTTGCCCTTTGTAAGTCACACCTGTGGTCACCTGTCTTCTACTTTTTTGCTTGCGGACATTTGGTAGAGGCCAATGAAAAGAACTGCAGGGTCAGACTACGCAGTGTTCTTTTGTAGTCTGTCACCATGGAGACACATATGTCAGCATATAAGCTGTATACACAAAACGGTTGAAGGTTTTTAAGACAATTTGCTCAGGTTTCTCTTTAAACTTTTAGCCACATTGAAATAATAAGAAAATGGATTGCAAAAGTATACATACCCTTAAAATAACATTGCGTGAATTAGATTTCCATCTGGAATAAAAGCTCCATCGTGAAATGTGTCACAAGTAGCCGTGCAGCTATTACATAAACAAGCTCGTTTTAAGGAGAGCACTTAGATGGCGAAAGATACACAAAGTAAAGAAATTTGCCGAATGGAAAGTCAGTATAAAAAATATATGAAAGCGGCTGCAGATGGCGAGCACTTCTGACTCCTGTTTTCCTTTGCATTTTTCACACTTTTGCTTCAATTTGGTGTATGTTTTACAGCTTCTGTTTTCCTTCCTGTGAAATATGCCTTTAAGTTGGGTGATTTAAAGCCCCTTTATAAAGGACTGTCTTGTTGGCCTTCTTACGTAGGTCCTACAGCTAATGCGTTCTGTTGACTTTCTGATGGTATGCAGTGGCCAATTTATTGCTCCCTTATCTTCTACCATCAATGGGAATTTGTTAGAATTCATCAAAAATCCGAAAATATATATATTTTTTTAAAATAAAGTATTT